>NC_088811.1:16872484-17184483 GCF_011386835.1 Chrysemys picta bellii
TCCTATGACCATGAACTTGACCAAAATGGACCATGAATTTGGTAGGGCCCTAATCATAGACAACGCATCTGGATACTGAGTCCGAGAGAAGCGAGCTTGAGAAATTTTTCTTGGAAATAAGTCACGAAACCAATTTGATGAGCTATTATTTTTTCAGTCATCCATAAATGTGCTTCAGAGAAAACACTATCAGGATCTGACTTTTTAATTTAGTTTTAATTTCTTATTTACATGGTGATACAATGCAATGTGTCCTGGGCACTAACTCCAGAGGCTTAATTTTGCTGTCAGGTTTCACCAGTGGAAATGTAGAGTAAATCCAGTGATTTAAGCACAGTTTGTCCAGTGAGGTAAAGGAGACTGCAAAATGGCCCTCTGTGTTATGCACTTACCATAAGTCTCCAGTCACACTGGGCCAGAACAAAGCCTTTAAGTAATTAAACAAGCCAAGACAGCTCTAGCAATAAAAAGGGCAGCTACTAATTATTTGGAGCATAAGGGTGGGATCAGAAGGGCCTCAGAGACATTCTTATGGGATAGGATTGCATTTTATTCCTGCCCTGCCACACTACAAAGGCACCCTCCAATCCACTACAGCGTCCTCTCTGCTCTTCACTCTTAATTGGCAACTCTGGGCACGGTACATAAAGGAAATGGTAAAGCCAACAAAGGGAGGATAACAATCACTGAAGTTATTATTTCTTCGCAAAGGCTCTGACCTTTTAAAATCAGGACACAGCACTGTTCCTCCGCTCAAATTTCTTCTTCTCCTCATTTTAAACTAACCCACTGGAAGAGCAAATACAAAGAAGATGCCCTTATCACATACATTGGAAAGCATTTGTTATGTTTCCAGCCATTTCATCTTCTCAGGTGTCCTAAAATAAGTAGGGAATATGGTTTTGATGGGAGGCCTCCCTGAAAATTCCATGTGCCTCAGGAAGTGATAGTGGAGTGGGGATTCAGTGATTCTTTCTTTCCTCTAAACCAGTAATGTGCCACTTTACGATCCATACTGGGACCAGTAGAGGCAGCCTTCTGGGTGATATGTAAAATCAGATCCTGACCATTGAAGATTCAATGACACTTTTTTACAGGGTAAAGGTGTTAACACTAATGCCCTAATGTATTCCAGTTTGGGTAATTATATTTTCTCTAGCTGAATTCCATGCTGTGCCAGTCAGGGTCCAGACACCCCAAGGGAAAGACAGGGGGAGTCTAGACCCGAAAGAGTAAGTAAGTGAATCAGCTGGTTGTATACAAAGTTATTGTGTATAAAATATGTAGAGTGAGGTCTTTTATGAAAGCTTGTAATGTTCTGAACTTGATGGTCATTATGAGATATGTATAAAGACTGTGGTTATGAATGTATTTATGTATATAAAATACCATGCTCATGACTGGTACTACAATTTCAAATACACCTCACAGCAGAGAGGAGCTTCTTCCAAAACTCGATACAAGTAACGATCCACGGTTCAATGCAGGAAAAGACAAATAATGGACCATTACAGCTAATATTGACCAGGTGAATGGTCTTGTATTTAAGGCTCTGGACTGAGACTCAAGAGACCTGGGTTCAGCTCCTGGATCCACCAGAGCCTTCCTGTCTGACTCTGGGCAACTCATTTAATCTCTCTCTGCCTCGGTCCCCAATCTGTAGAATGGGGATATTATTTCCTTTAGATCTATCCCATACAGGGGTTGATCCTGCAAACGGCTGAGCATTCTGGCCCAATCCAGCAAAGCACTTAAGGATGTGCTTAACTTTATGCCCAGTAATAGTCTCGGGGAAAGAGATTGCAGGATTGAAAACTCTTCAGGTGAGGGACTCTCTCTCACTGTATGTCTGCAAGCTTGAAAACTTGTCTCTCTCTCCAACAGAAGCTGGTCCAATAAAAGATATCACCTCACCCACCTTGTCTCTCTAATACCCTGGGACCAACACGGCTACAACAACACTGAACATAAGAACAGCCAGACTGGGTCAGACCAAGGGTCCATCTAGCCCAGTATCCTGTCTTCCAACAGTGACCAATCCCAGGTGCTTCAGAGGGAATGAATAGAACAGAGGGCAACCCTCAAGTAATCAATCCCCTGTCATCCACTCCCAGATTATGGCAGTCAAAGGTTAGGGACATCCAGAGCATGGGGTTGCGTCCCTGACCATTTTGGCTAATAGCCATTGATGGACCTATTCTCCATGAATGTATCTAATTCTTTTTTTAACCCAGTTATAGTTTTGTCCTTCACAACATCCCCTGGCAACAAGTTCCACAGGTTGACTGTGTGTTGTGTGAAATACTTCCTTTTGTTTGTTTTAAACCCAGCTGCCTATTAATTCCATTGGGTGACCCCTGGTTCTTGTGTTATGTGAAGAAGTAAATAACACTTCCTTATTTACTTTCTCCACATCATTCATGATTTTACAGCCCTCTATCATACCCCCCCTTAATCGTCTCTTTTCCAAGCTGAACAGTCCCAGTCTTTTGAATCTCTCCTCTAATAAGAAAACTGTTCCATTCCCTTAATCATTTTTGTTGCCCTTCTCAGCCACCTTTGCCAATTCTAATATATCTTTTTTTGAGATGGGGCGACCAGAACTGCCCGCAATATTCAAGGTGTGAGTGTACCATGGATTTACATAGTGGCATTAGGATATTTTTCTGTTTCATTATCTACCCTTTTCCTAATGGTTCCTAACATGCCGCTGGCTTTTTTTTGACTGTGGGCTGCACATTGAGCAGATGTTTTCAGAGAATTATCCACAATGCATATATGTATCTATAGCCCCTATTAGCAGAACAGGGCTCTAATTTCAGTTTGGGTCCCTTGACAGTACTGGAATACAAATAAATAATAATAAACGAATACCAAGACGTAACAAATAGGCAGTTTTCCCATTAGCCTTAATTCATGCAGGAGGATTTCAGTGTAGCATTGTAGCAAGAGGAAGAACTGCTCCCCCCCCATATTAATTGCATTAACACCCCCCCCCCAGCCCCAGTCATCCTGTCCTAAAGATGGAGCTGTTCTCAAAGCTGGACTTCGCCTGCCTCCTTCTTTCACAGCTCTTTCCTTTTTCTTGTGCATACATGTGTTTCTGTTTTGTATTGTAGCCTGGCGGCTCGTATTTACATTTTAAGTGCATCTGGTGGGTGGGCGCTAGGGGGAAAAAACCCTTTTCTTTAACAGGAAACAAAACAAAATTAATTAAGGCCTTTGAATTCTTTCTTTCTTTTTGTTGCACTCTTCATCCAAACCAGGTAGAGTTTTCAAATTCGATTCTGATCTCTTTGGGAGGAGAAGAAAGTTGGTTTTTTTAAAGGTAGTGTGTGTGTGTGTGTGTGTAGGGGGGGGGGAGCGGATAAAAAAAAAAAACTAAGAGGAGGGGGGTTGGGGTTGAATGAATAAAAAAAGGGAAGGAAGGCGGATCCACGTGGTTTAATCGGAGACAGACAGAGATCCCATTGTTCAAATTTTTTTTTTAAAGGCAGAGCAAAAGAAAAAGGGACGCTGGAGGAAAATCTAGAAGAGGAGAGCTGGAAAAATTCCTAACCTGAATCCGAAATTAACCGGCAGAGCTACACGGGCAAAAAATCAAAATCAAAAACTGCTGGAAAGAGTTGGAGAACATTAAAGTTTTTTTCTTCTTGATTTGGAACAACAACAACAAATCCAACTCCCCGAACAGGTGTTTATGGATTTTATTTGGGGGGGGGGGCGCATCTTTTTGATTCTTTTATTGAAAAGGTCTGGGAACGGATCCGGCTACTAGAAGATCAAGCTCTGAAACCTCTAGGATGGAGACATGAATTAGATTTTTGTGTCATTTCTGAGCGGGGGGAGGAAGGAGGGAGAGAGATAATTGAGTTTAATTTTTTTTAAATGAGGGGGAGGGGAGTTCAAAGACAAAAGCAGCAGCAGGTGAGAGGAAATCCCCCCCACACACACACACACACTTTGCGGGTGCCTCGAGGGGAGAGACAAAGTGGGGGTAAATTGTACTTTTAATAGACTTTAAAGCGCTTTGTAAGTATCCTAGTGATTCCGGCTGAGGGTCGATAACTCTCACCTATAATTTTTGGAACCGGCTTGGCTATGGGGGGGTTGTTTGCCAAGGTCTAAAACTATCGCTGGAGCTCATCACCCCTTTCTGGGGGTAGATGTAATGCCCTGATCTTTTCTAGATTGTAAATTTTAAGTGGGGGAGGGGGTATTTTCTCCCCCCATTACATCTTGTCTGTGGGCCAGTTTGAATGCTGTCGGGGGGGGGGGGGGGCAGAGACACGTTTACCCCCTAAACTTTGGCAGGGGTGGGCCATTTCCATGCACATTTTTGTTTTCAAGGTGGCAAATTTTAATCCGGGGGGGGATTTTTCTGTGCGATTTTAGTGCAGGGGGGGGGCAGTTTCTCTGCACGAGGCGTGGGGGGGCTTGTTAGGGGTTTTGCTGTTGCTCGCTGGTGCATTTCAGGGCTGTATGTCCCCGGGGTTGTGGGGTGGGGGCTGCCCCCCACTTTCCCCGGCAGGCTGGAGCTCCGCCGCCCCGGGGACCCTGCCGCTGGGGTGGGGCCCGGCGGGCCGGATCGGGGCCCATGAGCGCGGTGTGTGTTTGTCCCTCTCTGCCCAGCCGGCGACATGCCCCGGAGGAAGGCGGCGGCGGGGCCCGGGTGGGAGGCCAGCTCCGGCAACGGGACGGCCCGCGCGGCCGGCAGGAAGCGGCCGGGCCCCGGGCCGAGGAAGCGGGGCCGGCCCGAGCGCGGGGCCGGCGGCGGCGAGGGCAGCAGCAGCGGCGGCGGCGGCGGCAGCAGCGATGAGGACGGACCCCGGGAGCTGCTGCTGGCGGCGGCCGAGCTGGACGGGACCCCCGGCGGCAAGAGGGCGGCCAGGCCCGGGCCGGGCGGCGGCCGAGCGGGAGGCCAGGCCGTGATCATCAGCGAGCCCGAGCACAGCAAGGAGCGGATCGTGAGAGACGGGCCCCGGGGGGTGGGAGCCCCCGGCCCCATAGGGCAAAGCCTGGGAGCCCCGGCCCCATAGGGCAAGGCCCCGGGGTGAGGGATGGGAGCCCCCCCGGCCCCATAGGGCAAAGCCTGGGGGCCTCCTCCTCGCCCCATAGGGCAAGGCCCCGGGGGGTGGGAGCCCCCGGCCCCATAGGGCAAAGCCTGGGAGCCCCCTCCTCGCCCCACAGGGCAAGGCCCCCGGGGTGAGTGATGGGAG
The DNA here is from genome assembly GCF_011386835.1 of Chrysemys picta bellii. NCBI lineage: Eukaryota > Metazoa > Chordata > Testudines > Emydidae > Chrysemys > Chrysemys picta. The sequence goes on from NC_088811.1 coordinate 16,877,704, forward strand.
CCCCCACTGCCCCATAGGTCAAGGCCTAGAGGCCCATCCCATATAGGTTAAGGCCCAGGGGTGAGGCCTTGGAGCCCCCTCCTCGCCCCATAGGGCAAGGCCCCCGGGGTAAGTGGTGGGAGCCCCCACTGCCCCATAGGTCAAGGCCTAGAGGCCCACCCCATATAGGTCAAAACCCAGGGGTGAGGGATGGGAGCCACCCCTCCCCCCCAGTAACGAGGGGGAAAAGAGATGACAAATAGTCCTCATCTTTCTAAGGGGGGGGGGGGTATAGTTGGGGCTAGGTGGATCCCTTACCTGTCCCCACCCTAGGGTAACCAGATAGAAAATGTGAAAAACCGGGACCAGGGGCGGGGGGAGGTATAAGCACCCATATAAGAAAAAGCCCCAAATATTGGGGCTCTCCCTATAAAATTGGGACATCTGGTTATTCTACCCCACCCTCAAAACCAAGTGTGGGCAGTATGTCCCCCTTTCCCTGTGAGCTGCTGCGGGATAAACCCCTCTTGTCATTCCCCTCTTAGTTTTTGTGAAGGGGAAATATATAAATAGCGGCTTTTCTTAAAATTGACCCAGCTAGGGTTGGGGGGAGGGGGGTATGTGATTATTTAATGCTTTTTAAAAAATTAACGATCCATAGGTTAAATCCATTTAATCACATCAGCTGAAGATTTCCTCCAACCCAGTCCCTTTAACCCACAACAAAAGCCTTTTTAACTATCTCCTCCTTGCAGTTACTCTTGATATTTATCAAACATGTTCTCTCCCTCTTGGTTTGATTTTCTCCCCCCACCTCCCCCCATGGGGAATTTTAGCCCCTGTGTTGTAAGCACCCACCTTCCCACCTCATGTGGGTCAGTCCAGGGGTTGGCACTCTTGCTGAGAATGTAGGGTACTTGCATTTTGGATGGGGTAACTTGCAGAGAGAATTTGAATGATGTGGGGAAGCTGTGTATCTCTTGCAAGCACACAAGCAAATTCCTCTCTTTCCCAAAGGTGGAGGAGAGACCAAGCCAACCTGCCTTTGAACATGAGCCCCTCCCTTGTTATGGCTACTTTGAATTTGAGGACAGAAGTTCAAACCTGTCCTGAAAATTAATCCCCCATTAGTGACCTAGATTAGGCCCCTTCTTGACTCAAATGAGCTCACCTTTTTTGGAGCTGTGGGGGCCTTCTCTCTCCTAAAAGAAAAGTGGGGAGAGAGGGGAATTCATGCACTGCAAAAAAAGCTGGCTGGGATCTTTTGAGCACCCACGTTTTGCTTGGTTCCTTCTTTATTTGGGGAAAGGGAAGTCCTTTTTGGGTGGAATCGAGGGAAGTCTGGATATTCCCCAGACCAACAGAAGAAAAATGGGTCTCTCAAATGTTCTATAGGAAGGATTTCAATGTCCAACTTACCTTGGTCACTAACAGAACTCTTCCCCCTAAGCCCCCCAGCCCCTTAGTTTTACTATCATGTGAGTGAATGTGCTTTGCTGGGAAGTGGGGTACGTGATCCGTTTATTACATGTGCAGGCAGACATTGATGTTAGAGAGGAAGAGGCTCTGCTCTTATCACGAAAGAGAAATCATGATCGGTATTTGAAAGACCGTCCCTCTCTGGTTGGGATGCCATTAGAGGAGCCCCGCTTCCTGAGAGAAATGTACTGGCATTGGAAGTGGGGAGCTTCCCCCGAATTCTTCAGCTAGAGAGAAAACATAATGCTACACTTATTTCCAGTGCTGTAGCCTTGTTGGACCCAGGGTGTGAGACAAGGTGGGGTGAGGTAATATCTGTTATTGGACCACCTTCAGTGGGTGAAAGAGCCAAGCTTTGGAGCCCCATAGATGGGTGGAGCTGGAAGGCTTGTCTCTTTTACCCACAAGCTGATCCAGTAACAGATGGGTAATAGGGAAGATCATGACCATGCTCCCTGTCTGGTATTGGCCTTGCTCTCTGTCTGGGAAGTGTGTGGGGTAGGGGGCTGCATTAGGGGATGTTATTACAGGGCAAGGGGATTCTTTGTTTGGAGAGAAACACTGTTAAGCGTTTTGAGGTTCCCGCCTTGTCTCTGGCAGTGGCAAATTAATCTGGGGGGTGGGGGAAGGAGAGGAGGCAGGCAGTGCACATGCCCAGTTGCTCCCAACCCTTTTTTCTTTTCCTCCCATCTCCCCAGGACGTGGGGGAAGCCCTGCTACTGTAGCAGGGGTCGGGCAGGCACTGCGCATGTGTGTGTTCGTGGTGTTTCCCCTCCCCAGGATGCAAGGGAAGCCCGACTCCCTTGTAAAGGCAGAAGCAGGAGAGAGGTTGTTGCGCATGCCCAGTGTGTTCTCTCCCTTCCCCCTCCTGCCTCACCAGCAGGTGGGGAAGCCCTGCTTGTATAATGGGACAGAGGCAGCAGAGAACTTGATTAGCATTGTTGCCAGCCACACTTCTTTTTTTCTTTTGTCTGGGGCAGACCTGTTTGCAAGGAGAGAGGCAGGGAGCTGGAAAGTGCACAGAGCTGTTGTGGATCCCTAATTAAAATGGTCTGACTAATTAGAAAACTCCTGACTTTTGCAACCCCCCAAGCATCTGGAATAAGCTGAGCTGTTCTGCTGAAGCAAGCACTGATCTTAAGAAACATTTGTAATCGTCTCTCGCAAGAAACAGCATGTGAAAAACCACTGAAGTCATGACTCCTCCATGCTGCGTGGATTAGGCTGAGTGGCCTGCGTTATAGTGATCAGTTTTATAGAGCAGAATAAATAAGATGCAGTCCCTGTCCCCAAGAGTTTACAATCTAAGCTCCGGATTTTACCATCTGAACCATGCGGGTGGACCCTTGTGCCCACGTGCAGCTCCAGTGAAGGCTGTGAGCATAAGAAGCCACCTGTGCTGACCCAGATGCATGACTGAGACTTAAGGTTAAAAAAAAAAAAAAAAAACGAGAAAGACAAGGGGAGAGGGGATTGGCGCAACAAAATGGAGAGTAATTTGAATAATGTTAATGTGGTTACTTAGGCTTGTTATGAAAGCATCTTGGCAGCTAGTGTTTTAGTTACTGTACATTTTTGTTTGCAGTTATGAGCAGAATCTTCCTTACCCCTGGGATCTTGATGAAACAGCACGTCTCCCATGAGGCTGTTCAGTAAGCAAAACCTTAAACACATGACTGACTTGTTACCATTGCTTCTGCAGCTGCGTTTAGCATCTTCATGATGTTGCATTTTCATTTTTATGGGGGGCGGGGAAGGGCCCCATGTTCTGGACTGACATCTGTGCAGGTGGCTGGTGCCAGCTACAATGTTAAAGACGTTGGTAATAGCAGAAGTGTCGGAGACGCCATGAACAGTCGGTCTGGGTTTTGTTTGCTTCCCTTCGACTGACCAGTTAAGCGTGGAAGTGTTTAAAGTATTTGTTGGTCTAGTAGATTTTCTCCTCGTAGAACAGAAGCCCAGTGCCAGACTGAAAGATTAGTACAGTGCAGACTATTTTAAACCTCCGAAGACCACCCAGGACAAAACTTCAGAAGAATATTCAAATCTGCCTCCAGTCTAAGCCTTTGGGTTGTCGTGAGGCATCTGTTTGAACTTCCAAACATGCAGGAAACCTGGGGCCTTGGACCTGCAGGTGCTCAGCGTCTCTGAAAATTTGGCCTAAAGTCTCCGCAGATGCCATGATGCAAAGGCCAAACTTGGCCATTGAGGCTTTGATTTTCCCAGTGGTAATCCTGCTCTAACTTGTGGATAAAGCCAGCTTTCGGTGTTTGACTTGTGGGGAAGGGAGTAAGCAACGGGGAATGGTTTTACTTAAAACCAAGCTATGGAAAATGTTTTGCTCATTCCTTTTGAAGTAGAAGTTGCTTCTGCATTGTCAGGGCTTGGCAACTTCTTGTCTTGTATGTTAGGAGCCTTGGGAAGGGAGGGACCCATGCTACAAACACCTTCAGCCTGCTTTGCCAATAAGGTCTAAGCTTTGCTGTTGCACGCACGTGTAAGTCTGTGATCTTTGCCTGAGTTTATGGAATGTGTTGTAACAGTCCCTTTGCTCTGATCAAGCAAGTGATGTTAGTCATTTAGTGGGGATGCAAGCTCAATGCTGCAGTGAGATCGTACAGCGCTGTAGTGTAACTTGTGCATTCAGGGGGTTCGTGAACTCTGGGATGAATCCACAACATAAGCCAGATTTATTTACTTGCCCTGTTTTGTAGCTGATTGCGATAATACACTCGCTAATGGACAAGCACCTTTAACACCCTTTTCTTGTCTAAAAGATGCAGCCTCTCAAGTGAGTCTGTTAAAAGGTTGAACATCAACCTTTCAAACGTCTTTTTTTCCCTTAAGATACAATTCCAAAGTAATTTTACCCTGGAAATCCCATTTTGCTGATTTGAAGAAGGCTCCGTATTCCCTGCCGCCCCCCATCATATCCGTCTTAGCACAAATTACGTGACTAGGACCTAAGTAGGCAGCAAAGATCCAAAGAGTGGGCTTAGGTTAGCGTACAGGGAAGACTTCTTTTATTGCTAAGTAAATCTTTGGTATGGTCTTTTAACCTGGACAATACTGAACATTCTGGGCTTGGCAGCTTCCCTCCAGGGAAATTTGACTCCACTTCCGATGGGTCGAATAGCCTTAGCTTATTTTTGCAGCATTGATGTATTCTTCCCATAGCCATTGTACGGCATCTTGTCATCATGCCTGTTCTCGCAAAAGAAAAGAAAAAAATCCAGACCAAATATTATTAATCCCAACTTTATTAATCAAGATGACAGCACCAAGACGAAAGTCAAGGAAAGTGTGGGCCCCTTACTGAATGAGGGAGGCAACCTAGTGACAGAGGATGTGGAAAAAAGCTAATGTACTCAATGCTTTTTTTGCCTCTGTCTTGACAAACAAGGTCAGCTCCCAGACTGCTGGACTGGGCAGCACAGTATGGGGAGGAGATGACCAGCCCTCCGTGGAGAAAAGTGGTTCGGGACTATTTAGAAAAACTGGATGAGCACAAATCCATGGGGCCGGATGCGCTGCATCCGAGGGTGCTAAAGGAGTTTGCGGATGTGATTGCAGAGCCATTGGCCATCATCTTTAAAAACTCATGGCGATCGGGGAGGTCCTGGATGACTGGAAAAAGGCTAATGTAGTGCCCATCTTTAAAAAAGGGAAGAAGGAGGATCCGGGGAACTACAGGCCAGTCAGCCTCACCTCAATCCCTGGAAAAATCATGGAGCAGGTCCTCAAGGAATCAATTATGAAACACTTAGAGGAGAGGAAAGTGATCAGGAACAGTCAGCATGGATTCACCAAGGGAATTGCCTTCTATGATGAGATAACTGGCTCTGTGGATGAGGGGAAAGCAGTGGATGTGTTATTTCTTGACTTTAGCAAAGCTTTTGATACGGTCTCCCACAGTATTCTTGCCAGCAAGTTAAAGAAGTATGGGCTGGATGAATGGACTGTAAGGTGGATAGAAAGCTGGCTAGATCGTCGGGCTCAATGGGTAGTGATTAATGGCTCCATGTCTAGTTGGCAGCCAGTTTCAAGCGGAGTGCCCCAAGGGTCGGTCCTGGGGCTGGTTTTGTTTAATATCTTTATTAATGACCTGGAGGATGGTGTGGACTGCACTCTGAGCAAGTTTGCAGATGACACTAAACTGGGAGGAGTGGTAGATACACTGGAGGGTAGGGATTGGATACAGAGGGACCTGTACAGACAAATTAGAGGATTGGGCCAAAAAAAACCTGATGAGGTTCAACAAGGACAAGTGCAGAGTCCTGCACTTAGGACGAAAGAATCCTATGCACTGCTACAGACTAGGGACCGAATGGCTAGGAAGCAGTTCTGCAGAAAAGGACCTAGGGGTCACAGTGGACGAGAAGCTGGATATGAGTCACCAGTGTGCTCTTGTTGCCAAGAAGGCTAACAGCATTTGGGGCTGTATAAGTAGGGGCATTGTCAGTAGATCGAGGGACGTGATCGTTCCCCTTTATTCGACATTGGTGAGGCCTCATCTGGAGTACTGTGTCCAGTTTTGGGCCCCACGCTACAAGAAGGATGTGGAAAAATTGGAAAGAGTCCAGCGGAGGGCAACAAAAATGATTAGGGGGCTGGAGCACATGACTTCTGAGGAGAGGCTGAGGGAACTGGGATTGTTTAGTCTGCAGAAGAGAAGAATGAGGGGGGATTTGATAGCTGCTTTCAACTACCTGAAGGGGGGTTCCAAAGAGGATGGATCTAGACTTTTCTCAGTGGTGGCAGATGACAGAACAAGGAGTAATGGTCTCAAGTTGCAGTGGGGGAGGTCCAGGTTGGATATTAGGAAACACTATTTCACTAGGAGGGTGGTGAAGCACTGGAATGGGTTACCGAGGGAGGTGGTGGAATCTCCTTCCTTGGAGGTTTTTAAGGCCTGGCTTGACAAAGCTCTGGCTGGGATGATTTAGTTGGTGTTGGCCCTGCTTTGAGCAGGGGGTTGGACTAGATGACCTCCTGAGGTCCCTTCCAACCCTGATATTCTGTGATTCTCTGAAAACGTGTCCAGTTTCCCAAGACAATGTATTGGTCAGCTGTGCGAAGCATCTGTAATTACTGCAGTGTATTACATTTACAATAACTCTTTTATTAGCATGATTCCCGTTGCCCTACTTCTAAAGTAGCTGCCATCAAGCTGCTGCTTGGTAGCAGTGTCTAGATTCTGATTGTGTGATGGAGCAGAATATCTTGGTATCTGAATAAATAAATAAATGGAGATAGGTATATCTCGTAGAGCTGGAAGGGACCCTGAAAGGTCATCGAGTCCAGCCCCCTGCCTTCACTAGCAGGACCAAGTACTGATTTTGCCCCAGATCCCAAAGTGGCCCCCTCAAGGATTGAACTCACAACCCTGGGTTTAGCAGCCCAATGCTCAAACCACTGAACTATCCCTCCCCTCTGAGTGATGTGCTAGCCACGTCGTTCAGTACCATACCGTATCTCCATTGTTCCCAGATGTGGTAGCGCATCAAATACGCAATTGATTTGAGTAGACGTCCTATGGGAAACAGCTGCTAGAAAACAAGTTTTTCTCTATTTCCTGATCCGTTAGGCAGACCAGGAAGTTGTTGGAGTAAAGTCAGTTTAACCTACAGAGGGGTTTGCCTCAGGAAGCAGTTCCTGTTTCTTAAGACAGATGCTTTGATGTAACATGTATCCAGGAAGCTTAGGCTCTGGAGTTCCTGCTGCAGAACTAAACTTCCTGGCCTATCAGTTAAAGGAAAAGGGAGACAGAGAAAACGGGGGAGGGATAGCTCAGTGGTTTGAGCATTGGCCTGCTAAACCCAGGGTTGTGAGTTCAATCCTTGAGGGGGCCACTTAGGGAACTGGAGTAAAAATCTGTCTGGGGATTGGTCCTGCTTTGAGCAGGGGGTTGGACTAGATGACCTCCTGAGGTCCCTTCCAACCCTGATATTCTATGATTCTGGGCATGATCTGAAATAGTCAGAGCATTTGAAAGGCTTGTGGTTCTAAGCGCTCTGATAAAGATCTTTACGTAATTTAAATGGAGTTTAGGTGGCCTTCTTGTCAGATTCTTGTGCTGTTCCTCTTCCCTTTCACAGGTATCTGTATAAACTGAACTCTCCCTCCCCTACCAGCTGTTTGTAACAGAACTTATGCTGTAATGTTGGCTTTTAGCTGTGTACTTGGGAGCAAAACCAAATGGAAACATGATTTCCCCAGCCTTGTAAAAGTCAGAGGCCGTCCTTTGAAGCGTTTTCTTGTGTGCCATGCTATTTTAGTTTGTAAGTTGCCAACCAAAGGTCAGAGTGGCTCCTTCTGCGGTTTTATATTATCAGTGATTTCAAACATAATGGCTGGGATGTTCAAAGGAGCCTTAAGGAGTTAAGCCCCCAGCTCCTATTGTATTTCAAGGCTGGTTAGGTGTCTTAAATACCTTAGCTCCTTTGAAAATCCCAACCAATCACTTAAATTTAAGCTCTAGAATCCTTGTTCCCACTCTTATTTTTTTTAAACCCTCTTAACGTGGGTAAGTTCAGCCCTGTGGAGTGGGGGATTCATTCGCCTTTGTGAGCAGCCCATGGACAGCCTTGCAGGATGGATGATGCTGGCTTTTGTTTTCTGAGTTGTGTGCACATTTGGTGCAGAAAGGGCTGGATTTTTCAGAGGTGCTGAGTACCCACCTCTTCCATAGGCTGCAGCTGGAGACATGTAGGCCCCGTGCTTGAGAAAATCAGGCCCACAACTTTGAATCTGGCTATGCTATGTCAGCTGTAAAGGGTCAGATTTTTAAGAGTCTGGGAACTGGAGAGTCTCTGTTCCTCAAGGAACGTGAGGCTCTGAAAACACTCAGTTGGTTCTTTAGTTGCCGATTGGTTCAGAATAAGTGACCTGGCTAGAAAGCCTGCTTTCTTGCCTTTTGGGGCTGCTAGGAAGTGCTGTGGGGCGCGAACGGTGTTCCTGAGAGCAGGAGTGCTGTATGGTGGTGCCTTGGAGTGGGGATGAGATGGCGGTGGGCTCTGAAGGGCGTCCCATCTTGACTAGTAGGATGATGGTCACAGTGGTAGGCCTCGCTTTGGGAGAAGAAGGGCTAAAGTGCAGTGGGCTGCTAGAATAAAGGGGGGTGAAGGGAAAAGGTCCCTGACGTTAATGAAGGTTTGAACCCTGTGCAAGGTGTATTTGATTCAACTCTTTGAACAATTAAAATCTTCAGCTTTAAGGAGATAATATGTACAGTACAGGGTGTTATATCTGCTGTATCCTAATGTCTCTAGCCATCACCTTTCTAATGGCCATTCAGTTTTAGTTTTTCCTCTTTTTTTTTTTTTTTAAACTGTAGGCCAGTTTTATTGGCGTTTATCCTCTCTCAGCACTATGAATGTAGCTTGCAAATACCTCTACTGATCGGTAGTTGCTGCAATGCATTTGGTACTAATCTTCACCAGATTTTGTAAAAGAAAAATCAGTCTAAGACTAAACAATAGGTATAATCGTGGTGCTCCACGCCACAATGATAGTGCGCGCAATAAAACACTCCGCGGTTGCCAGGCGCATCTAAATGAACAGTAGCAATACTAACAAACTGTTCGGTTTCGTGCCGCCTCCTCTCCCGGTATGCCGAAGTAATTGCAGAACACTTGCAGTTCCTGTTTCCCTTTCCTGTGTGCTGTGCTGATTGTTTCTGTTTACACCTGGCAGAAACTCGAAGGGTCCAAGTGCAAGGGGCAGCTTCTGATATTTGGAGCAACCAACTGGGACCTGATTGGCCGTAAAGAAGTGCCGAAGCAGCAAGGTAGGAGAAGCTAAGCGATTGATGCGGCTGAGTGGCCCGTTGTGGATAAAATGACAGTATTAATGATGTGTCTGCACTGCAGTCAGGAAGTGTGATTGCGGCTGGTGTAAGCATAGCTGAACTGGCTTTGATCTGCAGCATCGCCTCCTGATTGCCGTGTAGACGTACCCTTTAGGTGACCAGCCTGATGTCTGTTGCTTGTGTCTTTTTCTACCGTCCCCATACCAAAAACAGTCAGTCACGCTCTGAACGTCTTTTCCATTGTCAGGACTGAGCCCTCTGAAAGGAGGAAGCTGCAGTCTTAAAACTGACATTCTTAGGATAGCCAAATGACCTGCAAAGGAATTAAAATGCCAAACCAGTATCCGTGAGAATTGTGGTTTGCAGAAAGGCATTGTCCAAGCTAGAATCTGCCTGTCGCCAAACTGTCGGCGTGCAATGAGATCGTTAATCACCAGCAGTAGACGTCATCACAGTGTTGTCTCATCTGAAAGGGGGCGCCATGAGCGGTATATTCCCCCATTGTACCATGCTGCGGGTATTTGTTCAGTGCCAGCTCAGAGGGAAGCGTGCCGCTGACATCCCTTCCTTGGAGATCTCCTGGTCCGATTTTCGACAAGCTCAACCATGTGGACTCTTAACAAGTGTCTCTGCCAAAGACGCAGTGACCACAGCTTAACATCTGTGGGATCTGTGAGGATGGCGGCCTATGGTGTTCCCTGTAATTTTTCCCATCCATGTGTGGAATGAATTTTGTTATGTGCACCAATGTGGAGGTAATTGTGACGGGGTGGGGCCGAGGGGTTCGGCGTGTGGGATGGGGCTCAGGGCTGGGGCAGAGGGTTGGGGTGCAGGGATGTTAGGGCTCCAGCTGGGGTTGCAGGCGCTGGTGTGGGGCCAGGAATGAGGGGTTCAGGGCTGGGGCAGGGGGTTGGGGTGAGGGCTCCAGCTGGAGGTGCAGGCTCTGGGGTGGGGCCAGGGATGAGGGGTTTGGGGTGCAGGAGGGTGCTCCAGGGCTACGGTGGAGAGAGAGGACTCCCCCCAGCTCTCTCTCCCCGTAGCAGCTCCGGGGCTGGGGCTGCAGGATAGGCACTCCTCCCCCGGCCCCGCAGGTCCAGGTCGTGCCTGGGGGAGGTGGGCCCCAGCTGTGGCAGGTTGGAGGCTTGGCTAGCTTGGGGCTGGGGAGGCGCATCTCTCCCCTGGCCACGGCAGGTCCCCGAGCAGGTTCCCAGAGCACCTGCATGGCACTAAATAGGCTGCTGCGCCGCCGCGCAGCTTACAGGGAACTTAGGCGACCTAGAATATTTCATGGACGCCAAACAGCTTTCACTTTGGCACTTGTTAGAAAGTTAGGACAAAGCTCCTGGAACACAGCTCTGCTTTAATGCACATTCCCATCTTTTGCTTTCCACGGCAGCATGTGGGGCAATGCTGAGTGGAAACTTTTGAAGTAAAAGTTCAAGGGCCGGTCGAGGAGTGAGTGGGGCAGAGGGGGCCTATCTGAGTGGTGCGTCAGTGCCAGCTATTCACAGAGAGGTTCGCTTCCCTTTTCTCCGGTCTGTGCAATGTACCTATTCTCAGCCAGCAGCAAGTGGGCCTGATCCTACTATTGCAGTGGGTCTTAACCTTTACTGCAGCCTGCACCCCTTTGGGTCTCAAAATATGTTCTCGCACCCCTTCTCAAAAATCGTTGAAGTAGGTCAGTTCTTTAAACCTAGATCTAGCATAACTGTAGAATGAGAGAGAATTTGTTTGTATATTACAGTAATCGTTAAAAAATGTATAAGGTTAATAAATACATAGGTTTGATGAAACAAAGTAGTTGTACTCACGTGCCTGTGCTTAATTTGTGTTTTTGATGAGTTACCTTCTAAAAAAATCTGGCATGTCTCGCACCCCCAGAAAGGGCATCTCGCACCCCCCCAGCAGGTGTGTGCACCCCAGGTTACGAACCACTGTACTATTGGATACTGGGATCACTGTAGCTTGTAAAACTGTCAGGTGGACAGGCGCTCCTATTGACTCCAAAAATTCATATCCATGATCAGTATCTAGCCCGAGAGCTATTTGAAGCCAAATCTACGACATCAATGCTTTGCTGGGCAGCTCTCTGTTATTGTGGTTAGATGACTTAGAGGGCTCCGGTGGGGCTTCTTGCTTCTTTATGTGAAGTTATTGAATTTTAGGTGTCAGTATTTGCAGCATAGAAGATCCGTGGCCACTTATTTGTGAAACACCATTTGATTTTTAACAGCCTCTGAATGTTGTCAGTATATAGCTGTGTGTATCGCTTATTGGCATGCCTTAGGAAAGAAGAACAAGTGATGAACAAGAGCTTAAAATATTTCTGGTACTTAGAGTTGTTTTGGGCGTGAAATGATAGGAACGCAACAAGAGCAAGGTGATTAGACGAAGAAACAGTGGCTGAGGACTTACCCTGATTTGACCATCTGGGGGAAAACTTGTTTTCTAAAATGTTACAAAAAATAGCTGGCGGGGGGAGGGGGGGAGAAATGTGTGCTTTCCTTAATTATAAAAGGTTTAGACTTAATTATGTAACCTTGTCGATATGTGGAAGAGGCCACGCTTTCTATGAAAGACAACGCTAGGGTCCATCTATGTACTGATGGCCTGATTTCCAAAGTTGTTTAGCACTTCTGAATATCAGACCAGGCATTCGTTGAAATAATCTCTTCAAATTCTTGTGGAATTGGGTTCTCAGTATCACGTGAGACCGAAGGACAAAGACACCTTCTCCACTGACCTTGAGAACTCGTAGCCTGTCTGTTATCAGAGGCTGCCCCCTTGTCTATACTGAGACAGCTGCTCTTTGTTGGGCCTCTCTCTTAAAGGCAAACTGCACCTATTGTGTTCAGCCCAGGAATCTAAATGTTCAAAGTAAAAAGCATTTCTTGCTCTGGAAAATGAGGAAATGTGTGGATTTTTTAAAATCTGTAATTAGTTAGCGTTTCTGAACCTTGCACTGAAGACAGCCGCTAGCCTAGGACTTGAGAGACTGGAGTTTGAGTCCCTGCTGTGCCACAGACTACCTGTGACACCTTAGACAAGTCACTTAATCTCTCCGGGCCTCAGTTCTGTGTCTGTACAATGAGGATGAAAGCCCTGCCCTTCCTCATGTGGGGGGTGGGGTTGTGAGGATAAATGCATTAAACATTAGGATGCACTCAGATGCTGTGATAACAGGGGCCATAAAGTGCCCCAGAATAGCTAGATCAGAGGTGGGCAAACTACGGCCAGTTGGCCACATTGGGCCTGCAGGACCGTCCTGCTGCTCTGAGCAGCATGGTAAGAGGGCGCAGAGGTTGGATAGGAGATTCGGGGGGGCGGTCAGGGGACAGGGAGGATGGGGCGGAGGTTCTGGGCGAGGGCGGTCAGGAGATGGGTAACGGAGGGTTGGATAGGCGTGGGAGTCCCGGGGGGCCTGTCAGGGTGGGGGTGTGGATAGGGGTCAGGGCAGTCAAGGGACAGGGAGCAGGGGGGAGTTGGATAGGGGGTGGGGTCCTGGGGGGTCCCAGGAGGGGGCGGTCAGGGGACAAGGAGCCGGGGTGGGGGGTTGGATGGGTTGGGAGTTCTGAGGGGGACAGTCAGGGGGTAGGAAGTGGGAGGGGGCAGATATGGGGTGGAGGCCCGGCTGTTTGGGGAGACACAGGCTTCCCTACCCGGCCCTCCATACAGTTTTGGAACCCCGATGTGGCCCTCAGGCCAAAAACTTTGCCCACCCCTGAGGTAGATCCTGCTGATGTTCAGTGATGCTGACGGCGTGGAGAGCTGTCTGTGGGTTAGACTTTCCAACAATGGCTTGCCAGACCATGAGAACTCTGCTATTCAAACAAACGACTGATTTTTCTGACTGCTAAACGAACATGAAAATGGGTTTATAGTCTTTGGAGTATGGGGATCTGCAAAGCAAAGGTCACATGACAGCACCTTTCAGCAAGGTGGCTGCCTCCAGTAGGCTCAAAAATGACAATTGTTGCTAATCATTTATAATATTAATAATAATACCTCGCTTTTATCTAGCGCGTCTCATCCCTGTACCTCACAGTCCTTTACAAAGGAGGTCGGGATCATTATCCCCATTTTACAGGTGGGGAAACCGAGGCATGGAGAGGGGGACGTGACCTGCCCAATGCCACCCAGCAGGTCAATGGAAGAGTCAGGAATAAGATCTGGGTTCTCCTGAGTCCCAGTCCAGTGTGTCCACAGTGTAACTTCTCCTGCCATTGATTCCTGGTAACAAGTGATTCTTACCTTGTGGAGTCAGACTGTTGGACTGAGGAAAATCAGCATCACTTTCTGTTGTTGTTTATATCCTGGTAGTGCCTAGTGGATCCAACCAAGATCACAGCCCCATTTTGCTAGGTGCTGTACAGACACCTAGTACGAGACGTCTCTGCCCTGAAGAGCTTACAGTCTAAATGGAGGAGACAGACAAAGGATGGAAAGGGAAATAGGGGCAGAGGGAGATGAAGCAACACTTGTCCAAAGACACACAGCACATCAGCGGCAGAGCTAGCAATGGAACCCAGATCCTCTTCGGTCCTAGCCTAACGCTTCTCCATCTAGACCATGCTGCCTTGGTTATAAATCTTTGGTTATCATTTCAACCACTGAGATGTTGAGATGTTCGAAGTCCGTTAGGGCAGGGTTTCTCAATCTGTGTGTCGGGACCCAAAATCGGGTCGCCAAAATGCTTCACAGGGTCGCTTGGCAGCTCCTTTGGCTCCTGTCCCATGAGGGTGGCTGGGCTCGCCTCCTTGCTCCAGGCAGCACAGCCCCTGGGGTCCAAGCGCCACTCAAGTTTGGCCCAGCTGTCGTGAGGATGGAATCCGGATAGGCCAAATTGGAGTGAGTGGCACTGCAACCCCATGAGTCAGGTCACAAGGGGGCCAAACCCGAGTGGTGCTGCAACTCCAGAGGTTGCAACACCCGGAGCAGAGAGCCAAGTCAAGCCAGCCCCACGGCACAGGAGCCACCACTATGGGGTGAGTGCCAGGCAGGACCCAACCCCCTGTGGGGGGCAGGATCTGACAAAAACCACCCCAGGGCCTACACCTCCAGACTATTTACTCAGTTGAGATAGACCATAACCATTTACAAATGGGTCCTGAGCTCAAAAAAGTTGAGAACCCCTAAGTTAGGGGATTTAGGCACACAGCTCCCACCAAATTTAACGGGAGTTGCGTAGTTAAATGCACTAGTTGGCTCTGTGAATTTCGAGTGCAGCAATTAACAGACTTCCTCCATCCCAGCTAGTCAGGACAGTTAGTGCAATTCAGTAGACAGATGTAAGCCATACCAGAGGGAATTAAAAACCACAGTTACGCTGCATTCCAGCAGATACACCCTTTTTAAATGGTGTGAAATAGACCAGTCCTGCTTGATTTCTGTCATCCGAGATAAGCACGTACAAACCAGTCCTATTGTTTCTCCTCTCCACGTTTGTAACACACTGGCCGTTGCTGCATATGTCTAGTTTCACTACCCCAGTGGTAAACGGCATCTTGAAATAGAGATGATTCCTCAAATAATTAAAATGGGGAAAAGTGCTTACCTCAGTAATCTGTCAGTCATTCAACTTCTTCTTTGCGTTAATCCAGTCCGCTCGGAGTCCTCTTCCTCCAAAGTGCTCTGTTCAGTCGCATATCCTCTATCGCGCCACGTGCTAGCCTGTTCCCTTACGGCATCCCACCCCTTTTCCTTGTCGGCCTCTGTCTTTTTTCCTTCAATCTTGATCTGTTGGATTCTAATAACCACATGTTATTAGGAATGCACTTTACCTGACCAAACCATCTGAGCTTGCATTCCCTCATTTTTTCATTGCTGAGTGTTACTTTGAGCACGTCTCTACCATGCACATTCCTCCCGTGGTCTTTCTTGCTTACACCACTTATCCATCTTAGCTTCTTGTGGAACAGATTGTTTGCTCATGTTTCTTCTGTTGTGTAATACTTTTAAAACTGGATGGACCACCGTTTTTAAGGCTTTCCCTTTAATCTTCCTGTCACATATGACACCACTTATCTCTCTCCATTTGAGCTGTGGTTTATTATCTACCTCTAATTTTGTCCTCCGTTTTCCCATTTTCCCAGAAGCTGGAACCCAGATACTTGAAACTTTGCATTTTTGAGATTGTCTGCCCATCTGGTTTCAAGGATAATTCTTCAGTGTTCATATTATTGAAATCACATACTCATAGACTTTAAGGTCAGAAGGGACCATTATGATCATCTGGTCTGACCCCCTGCATGCTGCAGGCCATAAACCGTCCCTACCCCTTCCCTGGACTCTGCTGTTGAAGTCCCCAATCCTGTTTTTAGTGACTGCAATCGGCAGAGACCCTCCTGCTAGAGATCCCTGCCCCATGCTGCGGAGGAAGGCGAAAAACCTCCAGAGGCTCAGAATACCATATATTCTGTTTTTCCTCTGTTAATTTTGAGCCCCCGTCTCTCCAGCACATCTCTGTAGTCATCAATATCCTCTTCTGTGCAGTGAAGAGAAAGATCATTTAGAATATCATCTGCAAACAAGGTGAACCAAGGTGCCTCTTTCTGTGTTCTTTCTGCGGGTATCCAGGACAAGTATAGACAGCAGCATCAGCATTCAACATTTGTAGCTAAAACAAACAGACATAATAATTGGTAGCTGCCATTATTGCAAACTGCCAGCCTCTAACTAACTCCTCTGTGTGGTATTCAGTCCCATTTCACACACAGACTGCAGAGTTTGTGACTAAGAAGCCCAACAACAAACTGCAAGTTCTGCCGTGCTTTGCACACTTACAATGCTTTCAGCTAATGAATTAAGCCTCATAATACCTCTGTGATGTGGTGGAAGTGTTTAAAAAAAAATACAATGACAAAGCATTTAAAAGTGCATGGAATTGCTTGGAGCCCACTTATTGTAAATCTAAATAATAGTGTCGTAACTACAGTGCTCTGTGGTGGTAGATCATTGGCAAAGAAGGCTAAAGGCCTAAAGGAAGATGGATAGAACAAAGAAGATCTAATATGCATAGAGTGGAGTGTGTCCATCAGAACTCCGTCTGTAGGTAGTGCACTTCATCAATCGGAGGCTCTCATTCCTGATGCCGAATGCCTCCGCTATCATTGAAGTCGGTGGGTGCTGGATACGTCGCAGGATTTAACCCTTTGTCCAGTTTTACGCATAAGGAACAATCTGGAGGTATCCAGCAGGGTGCCGTGAAGCTAAACTCACTGATGTTTGCAAAGCACTTTGAGATCCCCGGATAGAGATGCCGTATTACAGCCCCGTTATACTTATGGGGAAAATTAAGTCATGAAGGATCAATTGACTCCTGAAGTCATTTAAGTCACTCAGTATTTTCAAGCCTCATTTTGTGGTCTGGTCAAAGCCACCTAAGTAGGATGCAGGTAATTGGAACAGTGACTTTAATTGGTTCACTGAGGTCCCCCATTCTTTCTCTAGCTCTCTCGCTTTGTCACGGTGCCTGTAATTGGTGGGACTCTTTGTTGGGTGGTTTTTGGTCTAATTAACCTCTCAATAGAAATCAGCAGTGTTAATATGACTCTGAAAGGTCACAAATCTCCTGTGGTCCTTTCCCTCTTCCTGTCTCATGTTGCCAACCAAGAATATCCTGTAGCATGACAGAACAGTGAGGTGAACATAAGATGTCAACTGAAAACTATTTTGGATTTCTGTAATAGCAGTTACATAAAATATATAACCACAAATCGGCTGAATGAGGGGAGTTGCAGGAACTACGTAGGACAACCTTAATTTTGGATAAACTCGGGGACAAAACTGAATCCACAAACCTGCCCCTATTTAAATGGGTTTTCTGTGTGGACAGTGACTTGTTAGAGATGATTTTAGTGCACTTGCTGCTGACTTCGTGTTATAACATAATTATTGGTAAGACTTGTCTGTATTCCGCTTTCTCTACAGTGGCTTACCGTAACCTGGGCCAGAACTTGTGGGGGCCTCACAGGTATGGGTGTCTCTCAGGGATTCAGGTACGGACTGTGGTTTCGGGACCATGTGCAGCTCATAGTCTGCTCATCACCACAGAGGGGAAGCTCTGGAGCTGGGGTGAGTAGTAGGCATAAACAGTGTGTATCGGTAGCCCTTAGATCATGACTCAAGTAAAGATATGGCTGGCATAAAGGAAGGCAGTGGTCTCTGCCCAGCTCTGAATTGCAGCAGACTCCTAAGCTTATCAGCTGTCTGTATCAGAAGTGCTGAAAACTTGGTTCCCGAAACAGCCTGGCTTTTGCCCTAGTTGAAACAGTTCAGATCTTTGACCGCTAGTGGGTGACTTGCCCCTTGCTGTATCTTTGTGAATCTCAAGGAGACTAGTTCAGATGCACTATGCACTAGAATGGTGGTTCTCCACCTTTTCCGTATCACGGCTCCCATGCTACGACTGGCAAAGCTTGAAGGCAGCCATAAGGAAAGGGAGCATGACCACGACCCGTTGAGACCTGTTGCTCTCCCCGGGTTAGGAACGTGTACACTAGGCAAGCTCTGCTTGGGAAGGATGGGGGAGTCGATCAAGTTCAAAGGGTGGTTTCTCCTAGTGTGAGGTCTGGTCACAACTGAGAAGGGGCACAGTGCAATGAGCAGGAAACGGGATCTGAGTCTCTGTAGTATGGTGGTCACCGGGTCATGAGTGTTTGTGTGCACGCTTCTCTCTAGGTCGTAACGAGAAAGGGCAGCTGGGGCATGGAGATACCAAGCGCGTGGAGGCTCCCAAACTCATTGAAGTTCTCAGCAACGAGGTGATCGCATCAGCAGCTTGTGGGCGGAACCACACGCTCGCTCTGACAGGTATGGGAGGCTGCTGGGAAGGAGGAATTGGGCTTGGGCTATCGATCTCCCTACAGGACACTGCAAAATACTGGGGCATACAGGGAACTGGTGCATCAAATACTGATCCTCAGGAAAACGCACAATGCACCTGGGAATGAGAGAGAGAACCTCGGGCTAGGTGGCGATGGAAGATGGCGTCTTTCGGTGCTATCCTGGCCCCATTGAAGGTAATGCATGGTTTTGTTTCAATGGGGCTGGGATTTCACCCTTACTCTTTTGCTCCCGAGGCTAACAGAAGCTGATAGGGTCTTGGAAGCAGCCCATTCAGCCCCTGGTGGGTAGCGAATGCCTTGGCTTGTGAAGATATGCAAAGGGAGTCCTTGGCCGAGAGCTCTGTTGCAGGGTCTTGTAGTCGAAGGGACCCTAAGGAATATGAAGGTTATTGAAGATGGTCTCAGTCTTACTCCACTTCTGAAACTTCCAGCACTGGGCATGAAGGGAAAAAGCAAATTTAGGTTTGTCTGCATGACGCTGCAGTCGGGACTATGGGCGTGTGAATTGTAGAGGGCTCTAAGGGCCCCTTGTAGAGCTTGCTGGCACAAACTAAAAGATAACTAGTGCGCATTAATGTTTCGAATGGGACTACGCTAGTGCCTTTTAGTTCATGCCAGCAGTGTCTCCATGGGGCAGTTAGAGTGAGCCATATGAGAGGGCTCTACATTTCATACCACTGTATAATGTAAACAAGCCCTTTGTCTTGCTATTTAGAACATAAGCCATGGCCGCCTATGTATAGTCCTCTCCAGGAGATGACTGTCTCGATAGCAGTGCTACAAAATGGTGATTATGCCACCTTGTTGCTAATTTCTCTTACTGCAATACATTCCTTCTCTGGGCTGGTCTGTACTACAAAGTTCTGTCTGCTTAACTACATTGCTCAAAGCTGAGAGAAATTTCACGCCCTGTGTGATGTAATGAAGCCAACTTTAGCCCTGGTGTAGATGCGGCTAGGTCAACAGAGTTCTTCCGTCAGCCTCGCTACTGCCTCAGAGAGGTGGATTTGCTACAGTGACCAAAGAGCTCCTTCCGTCGCTGGCGTCAGTGTGTGTGTGTGTGTTGCTGTAGCCTTTCTAGTGGAGACATACCCTGAGATTCTGGATTGCTTAAAGCTTGTCTATGTGGGGGCCTGGCCTTCACTTAAAAGTTAGGCTGACATGGGTCAGGGCTGTGAAAAATCCATACCCGTGTCCAGAATTTGGTGACCCGACCCCCACGGTAGATGCAGCTGTGTTGGTGGAAGAATGTTTCTGTAGATGTGTTTGGGGAGGTTGTGTTCCTACACTGATGGCGGGGGCGGGGGAAACCTATTGTGGCAGTGTAGGCTGTGTCTACACTATAGGAGTAGGGCAGCACTATGCTACAGAAGTACCCGGGAAAGTTAATCCAAATTAACTAAAACTGTGAATTTAAAGTGGATTTGTTAAACTGCATTAAACTGCTGTGTGGAGGCTCTTATTCAAAATGAAAGTGGCCTTAGAAGGGAATGAAGATAAACCAAATTAAGGCCATGTTAATTCCAAATAAGAGTGTCCACCCGGGTTTAATATGATTTAGCTAATCCACATTAAAATTCACACCTTTAATTAATTTGAAATAACTTTCTTGAGTGTCCCTCTGTAGACAACTCTAATGTTTAAGTTATAGCCCTTGGGGCAATATGCTTTAATTTAGCATGGTGCATTGCAATGATCATCTCAAGTCTGTATTAATGGTTTTCCAGCAACTCTGCATTAACATGGAGGTTTAAACTTCTCCCTTCACTGCCACCCCTCCTCCTTCCCCCTGCGTTTGTTTCCCTCTTGTTCCAGAGAGTGGCTCTGTATTTGCATTTGGAGAGAATAAGATGGGACAGCTTGGTCTCGGCAATCAGACGGATGCAGTTCCAAGTCCCACCCAGGTACTTCTAATGCCCTTCTTTGGGTTTCCTCTGTCCGTCAACGGGTTCCTTCATTTCTCATGTCCTGCCTACTGCACTGGTGACCATTTTGGGGCCATATTGATCCTTAAAACCAAATTGCTTGGACTTGGTTCCAATAAGAGGAGTGAAGGTTGGGGAGAGACATGGAATCTTCATCCAGAACAAAAATTTCTGCTGTATATTTTCTTCCGTTTGTTATTTACGGACTTGGAAAATAAATAGCATCACATCATGTATTTTGTCTATTTGCTGGACAAGTGGAAAAGCCCTATCCAAACTGAAGATTATACAATATTATCTGAGTCAGTTTAAATCTGATGTCAGACTGATAGCTGGCTAACGTGGTTTACCTGGCCCATGTGGATGGTCCAAACAGCTTTAAAGCCTCTCTACGTTGTCTAGAACATAAATTTTAAAACCAGAAGAGGCCGGTGTGATCATCTAGATCGGGGTGGGCAAATTTTTTGGTCCGAGGGCCACATCCGGGAATAGAAATTGTATGGTGGGCCATGAATGGTCACAAAATTGGGGTTGGGGTGCGGGAGGGGGTGAGGGCTCTGGTTGGGTGGGGGTGGGCTCTGGGGTGGAGCCAGAAATGAGGAGTTCAGGGTGTGGGAGGGGGCTCCGGGCTGGGGCAGGGGGTTGGGGTTGGGAAGGGGTGCAGGCTCTGGGGTGGGGCTGGGGATGAGGGGTTTGGGGTGCAGGAGGGTGCTCCGGGCTGGGATTGAGGGGTTTGGAGGCCGGGAGCGGGATCAGGGGTTGGGGCGCGGGGAGAGGCTCGAGGTGCAGGCTCTCAGTGCTGTTTACTTCAAGCAGCTCCTGGAAGCAGGGGCATGTCCCTTCTCCAGCTCCTATGCGGAAGCGCGGCCAGGCGGTTCTGCACACTGCCCTGTCTGCAGGCAGCGCCCCTGCAGCTCCCAGTGGAGCGAGGCCATTGGAGTGCATAGGAGCCGAGCAGGGGCCGTAGTTTGCCCCACCCCTGATCTAGATCCTCCCGTAACTTTTAAGTGTGGTTTTAAAGTGTTGTTTTCCCCTTAATGGCCAGGCAATCCAGTGTTCAAACAGCTCAGCTACTAGATTGGTCCCTGGTGTGGCTGGGGGCTGAAAGCATCCCGTGTGAGTTTTTGGACCACCAGAAGTTGAATTTTTGGTAGACAGGCTCTCAAATTTTCATATCACAAAGTCCAAACAATGGTCAGACTGGTTGCCTGTGGAGGAGATTACCTGTTTCTTAGCCATCCCATTCTTGTCTTGGAAAACAAAATGGATCAGGGAGGAGAGTTTTCACACCTTGGATTGGAGATTAAACAGAGCCCGCCGCTGCCTTATAATCACTGGGATCCATTCTCTTATGGGTCTGGGCTGAAGACGCAAGAGCCAAAGGGTGGCAAAATATTGTCCCAGTGCATGAAGTAAGTGAAGAGAACGTCTAGCTGAGGGCAGAGTGGAAGTTTAGCTGAGGAGCTGTCCTAAGAAACGCTTACAGTCTGTCTACACAGGAGCTGGCGGTGCAGTTTCCAGCTCGAGTAGATATAACCTACTCTAACTGTGATGGAGCTGGTGTGCTAAAATACAAGGGTAGCCCCCGTGGTGCGACCTAGCCACCTGAGAATGTATCTAGCAGCTCAGATGGGATTATACTCGAGGTGGCTGGTCTCTCCCACCAGCTGCTGCACGTCTGGTTTTAGCATGCTGGCTTGATCAGCGCTAGCGTGGGGTGTCTCCTCAAGCCAGAACTTACACCCCCCAGCTCCAATGTAGACACACCCTCAGTTCCTATTTTCTCCTTCTCCCTTCATATTTTTGTGGGTTACTTAGTGAATTGACCATTTCCCAAACCCCCTTTTCCTCTTCCCCAATATTGGGGCAGTTTAATTTAAACGACAGGCCAGGTTTCTTCGGTTAGGTTTGCACAATTTTGCATGTAAATTAGTACCCACTAAACATAGCCACTTGGTGGATGCAAACGTACTGCTTAACTGTACATGCAAATACCTGATTTGCCTAGGTAATTTGGGCCTGGTATTTGCACACGTGTCGGAAAAGAACTGTGCGCTCCTTGAAAGCCTAGCCATATATTTGCTCTGGGAGTCTGGCAGTGCTCACCGGCAGCCTAGAAGGGGCACTTGGGTCACTCTGTTTCATCTGTTGCCAAATGCTACTGTTGTCTCCTTCCTTTGTAGATAATGTACAATGGCCAACCTATTACCAAAATGGCCTGTGGGGCTGAATTCAGCATGATAATGGACTGCAAAGGAAACCTCTATTCCTTTGGGTGCCCTGAATATGGACAGCTGGGTATGATTTATTTTTTAAAGGACTATCTAGTTTTAATGACCGCAGACTTCAAATCCAGCCTGAGACAGCCACCAAGCTTTTTGTAGACTGGCATATTGGTATAATCTAAACAATAATGGGGGGGCACATCTTATCTCAGTCCCCTTCCAGAGGGGATGGTGGCCTTGTGTTTAAAGCCTATGATCTGGCTTCTCTTCTCTCTGCTCTGTTTGTATGACATTGGTCAATATGCCTCTCCTTTCTATGCCTCAGTTTCCCCAGGTATACAGTGAGTGCTTCTAGACTGCCTCACATGTGGGTGGTGAGGCTTAATTTGCCAATATTCGTAAAGTGCTTTTGAGATCTTCTGATTGAAAGGGAGAGAGAAGTGTGAGGCGGCGGCGTTACAATCAAACAAAAGCTGTTGCCCCTGGAGTGTCCATAACACCCCCGCCCCCCATTTGGAATGCTAGACTGTGTAGCCTGTCGGTGCCACAGAAATGACAATCTGCCACTGTGCATCCAGGCAGCGTGTTCAATTATGCATGAGCTGTACTTTATCTGGTTAATGTCTAGTAGCTGTGATCTACAGAGCAGGGAGTGCGCATGCTTTCCTGTGGGAGAGGCTTTGATGCAGCCACGGGGTGCCTCTT
Organism: Chrysemys picta bellii; assembly: GCF_011386835.1. NCBI lineage: Eukaryota > Metazoa > Chordata > Testudines > Emydidae > Chrysemys > Chrysemys picta. The sequence goes on from NC_088811.1 coordinate 16,900,673, forward strand.
CTCGGAGGGTGGTGAGGATTTCCTGAGCAGGCTGGAAGGGTCTCGGGGAGTATGTCTGCACTGCAACAAAAGACCCGTGCCTGGCCCAGGTTAGCTGACTCCGGCTTCTGGGGTTATAAAATTGCAGTGTAGACACTCAGGCTGGAGGGTGGGGGAAAGTCTCAGAGCCCGGGCTCCAGCCCGGGCCCAAATGTCTACACTACAATGTTTAGCCCCATGAGCCCAAGTCAGTTGACCTGGGCTCTGGGACTTGGTGCCGTGGGTTTTTTATCGCAGAATAGACATACCGTGACGTGCCGGAGGTGCCGTTTCCTGACAAAATGGGGAATGACATTAAATTGCCTGTAGGGGAAATCGGGTGGAAATCCTTTATAAATGGGAAAAGCTCCAGGAGTAGCTGCAAAGAATTCGTCCTCCTTTGCCCTTAATGAGAGGGGAAGCTCTTTGGGGAGGATCTGTCTCTTTGTTCTGTGTTTGTACCGTGCCTAGCCCAGTCGGGGCCCGGGCCACGCTAGGGCTCCTAGGTGCTACTGCAGTACACATAATAATGGCTGTGTATAGTTAGAAGTATTCCACACCGCCTGCTTCAGCAGGAGTATAAAGTTAGCAAAGAAACCGTTACCCTGATGCGTGTAGTAATTTAGAATGGTGCTCCTATCCCATGGGTCATGGGATATCTGTTCAAGAGGGTTCCTGCTGAGTTACTGGGTGGCGTGGACCAGGGTAGCCGTCCACGCAGAGTTCCTTTTCACATCTCTCTCTGCCCTACAACAGGACACAATTCCGATGGGAAGTTCATCGCCCGTGCTCAGAGGATAGAGTACGACTGTGAGCTGGTGCCCCGTCGCGTTGCCATCTTCATCGAAAAGACAAAAGATGGGCAGATCCTTCCTGTCCCTAACGTGGTCGTGCGAGATGTGGCCTGCGGTGCTAACCACACGGTAAGGCGGGGATTTCACCTGGCAGTCTGAAGCACTGCCCGCAGCAGTGCTCCGCAAAGAAACCAATTCCCTATCTAGCATTGCTCAGCGGCAGTCATTGGGATTCTGCTGGGGGCTGACAGAAATTGATTTGATGAGTCCCCCTCAATTTGCTGTACGTTCCACATGCAGTTAATTCACTCCTGGTGACTGGCAGTTACGTCGTCTCTTTGCAAATGACTTTGATTCGTGCTGGATTCTCAGTAATAGCGACAGAGCTGCACTGAACAGATCTGCTCCAGTGCCAAGAATTTTCAGAGTTCCAGGAGTTTTGGATTCGGAATCTTGGTTTGTCCCAGCTCTAGCCAGAAGTTATACTAGACCTAGTTGAAAACTTTCCCGCATGTTTATCCTCTGAGGCGTTAAAGCCTTCGGTGCTCTCTCTCCGCTTCTTTCCATCAGCTATAACTAAGGGCATACCGACGCTTGGGCCAGGGGTCTGATTCCCGGCTTGAGGAGACGTACTCACGCTAGCTGTGATTGAGCTGGTGAATTAAAAATAGGGTCGCTGCAGCAGTGTGGGCGGTGGGACAGCTGGCTGCCCTGAGTAATGTGCCTGTGGTCTCGGATCGGCACATACTTCGGGGTGCTAGCGCATTCTTCTGCTTGTCCTGCTGCAGCTACGCTCTGCTTTTGGTGTGCTAGCTAGGAGCTGCGGGGGGGGGGGAGAGATTCCAAGTGCAGACGTACCCCAAAAGTATGTTGATTCCAGCCTTAAGGTTGTAATCCCGTGTCTGTGGACCATTTGCCAGATTTTAACCCTGGTGTAAAGATTTGATCACAACTTTCTCAGTGCATTTTGAAACTTCTTTAGGGACAGTTGGAGTCAGACGCCTTTTCTTAGAATAGGTAATTCACGCAGTGGAAGGACGGGAAATGTGCTGTCCGCTGACACAAATCTGTAATACAGGCCGTCGTTTGCACAAACCTTCTGTCTCTCCCTGCCCTGCGTAGGTTTTGAGTCCAGTCTTGGCGTAATCAGATTATGACTTTAGTTTGCGTGGGAGGTGCCCTAATCCAATTTAAGTAGTTTGATTCCTTAACATTTAGGGGTTTGAAATGTGTAATAATAGATTAAAAATAAACCCCCTCCAAACCTGAAAATCCACTCGGTAATAGCTTGCTGAGAGACAGACAGACCTGTTAAGCAAATAATGGAGGGAAAGGTACATGTGTACCCACAGGATGCCTGAAGTCTTTTCCAGTTATTGTTACTGAGATGTTTTATCTGACTGAAGCTGCCATGTGACTTAACTCCTCTAGTACTGGAGGCCACATCATGGGTGGCAGCTAATTTCTAATTGTCGTGTAAATGCACCAGGCAAAGTCTTGGTATTTTACTGCCCATTGTTGAGTAGCTCTGTGTAGAGCAGCACAAAAGCTCTGAGCGGGAATCCTGGGGGAGGTGGCGGAGTCCTCCTCTTGTTTGCTCTTTCTCCAGTTTAATCAATATCGGAGTATGAAATTGACAGAATAACCCAGCTGTCTAGACACCTAGCCTTTTTTGCTTCTGGCTTTATTACTGGAGGAGAGGAGTGGGAAGACATGTGACTTAACAACAATTAAGATAAGAGTGGAAAAATGGAATAGTTGGCAGACACAATAGTGGAATGTCCTTGTATTACGTGCATCATCTCAATGGTTTCAGCCCCTGCAGCATAGAATTTGCCATGGGTTATCTTTATGCCTCTGACACAGCTGCATTTGGTCGTCTGCCAAGATCTGTAGAGCAGAACCAATAATCCATTCTGCAAATAGCTGCATGGTGGGGAGACGTCTTCCTGTGTCTAAACCCAAGTCCATGTCACCATGTGTCCCTTTGCAGCTTGTTTTAGACTCCCAGAAGCGTGTGTTCTCCTGGGGCTTTGGTGGGTACGGCCGGCTGGGCCATGCCGAGCAGAAGGACGAGATGGTGCCACGGCTGGTCAAGCTCTTTGACTTCCCGGGCCGTGGGGCGGCTCAGATCTACGCCGGCTACACCTGCTCCTTTGCTGTCAGCGAAACAGGTCAGTTGCCCCGTCTTTCTTTGCAGATGGGTCTTGGCACAAAGCCATCCCGCACAATGTCTGTTTTGTGAGAGCCACGCTCCAATAGACAGCCTTTGTCTCCATTCAGAGAGAGCTCACTTATGAATCTTCCCAGTATCTTTCAAATAAACCCTGGAGTGATCGACCAGCATGTGTTACATCGTCTCTGCAGATCCCTTTCATAGCGTCCGTGCCTGTGCGTTTCAAACGGATTTCTATGTCCGAGAATATCTCAGAGCCTGATGGTTTGTTTGCTCTGTTTTGCAGGTGGTCTGTTTTTCTGGGGAGCCACAAACACCTCCCGTGAGTCAACCATGTACCCCAAAGCAGTGCAGGACCTCTGTGGCTGGAAAATCCGCAGCTTGGCCTGTGGGTAAGTGACCGCTTCTGCTCCCAGAACTGGGGAGGTGGGAACCGTTGCCCACAGCTTGCCTGAATGACGTCGTAGAAGTAGTGCTGTTAGCTGGCAGATCTAAGTACAGAAGGGACTGATAGTGGGAGCAGTGAATCTGGCCCCATGAAATGGCTCCTACTGACTAGTTATATTTACATACACCGAGATCTGATTCGATTATCCAGGCCTGGGGTTCAGCTCTGCTTGGTGGATCCAGGCAGTGGTGTTGAGTTGGTTTGCTTTTTGACCCTGTGGTAGGGGGGAAAGCTGCTGGATACATAGGGTGGGTATTCTTAATAGCACTAGAGAAGGAAGGGAGGCCTGAGTCCTGGTTAAAGCAAGGGCGGAGGGAAATGGCCCATAATAAATGACTGGGTGCAAATCTCTCCTCCTAGAAAGGTTTGTTGCCTTGTCCTGTGCTGGGAGGGAGCAAACATCTTTGTTTAGATTCATGATGGAGAGTGGAGACCCCATCATGGGATGTCTGACCTTCCAGTTCCCGCTGTGGGGTTGGGATGATGGGTTGCGTGGTGGGGTTGCGTGATTTGCTGCAGTCAGCCGGGCGTGGGGGAGAAACTGTCGAATCTTTAAAAGAGACCAGGTGGGTGAGGGAGTGTTTCATTGGGCCATCTTCTGTTAATGAGAGAGACCAGCCGTGGAGCTTACACAGAGCTTGTCTCTCTCACCAACAGACGTTGGCGCTATAAAGATATGAGCTCCCCACCTGGTCTCTCGAATATCCTGGGACCGCTCCAACGCTGCATACAAATCTTTAAAACCTCTTTAATGATCACTTGATTTGATCAGAGTGTTCTAAAATCTCAACCATTCTCCAGCACTGATTGTAGCACTCCACTGTGTGTGTGTGTGTGTGGGGGGGGGGGGGGGGGATGAGGGGGTGCTATTCAGTGTTTCTAGGTTGCTTAGAGGATGCTTCTGCTTGTATTAATGGGAGATTTGTGAACAGTTTGAGCATTTGGCTAGAGGTCCATGAGAAATAGAATAATTTTATCTCCTCCTCACCTTTTTAAAACCTTCTTTCTCCAGGAATCCTTCCTCCTTGGTATCCTCTTCACCCTCTCCCTTATCTGACCTGTTGTCTCATGCCACACCTATCTTTGTCTTGTCTCTCTTTGACTGCAAGCTCTTCAGAGTGGGGAACTTCAGGATCTGTTTGAAAAGTCCCCCCGTAAATCAACTGTAACTAATTTTACTATGCTGCAATGAAGAAACCTAACGCATGACCTCCAAGGGCTCTGCAAACTTGTAGAGTAAATCTTTACACTAGGACTTAAAGATTTCTTTCCTCACACTCTCGACCCAGGCATTCCCCTGCATGTTCTGTCCCTAAAAGGCAAGCAATTTCTGATACGTGGGCATTCATTCAAATGAACATTGATCTCTGACTTGCCCAATTGCCGTTTGACTAGGAGCATTGTATCCGTGGACATGGGAAGGGAATCCCTTTAAGACCTAATGTTTGTTCAACCTCTCCTTGATTTTCTGTTAAAGGTTTTTATCTTGTGTATGTTACAGGGCTTCTCTCGACAAATTTATTGGTGGCCTCAGTGTGCGGCCACCAACTCTTGCTGGTGGCTGCTCTGACAAACCCGGCTCTCTATCCCTGCCTCCCGTGCCCTTCAGTGAGAGCCCGCCCCAGGGAAGGCGGGTCAGGAACTCTCTCGTGCCCCAGTCAGGTGGGAGCCGGGGAGCTGCCCTGGGGACTGAATGCCCTGGCAAGAGCCACCTCCAGCGCTGTGCACACCGGCCTCATACATCTCGAGAGGCGCTGCCCAGAGCCTCCGAGGAGGCTGCAGGGTGCCGATCCCCGCTAGCAGTGCCAGCGCAAACGCCAAGGCAGCGCTTCTCGCTGCCCCGGTTACGGCTAGTCAGGAGCAATAGCTGGGCGCTGCAGGGAGGGGGCGGTGCTTTGCCCCCGATCTCTGCCAATGCTTTGGAGCCACACAAAAATCCGCCGGTGGCCGCATTTGAGACATGCTGCTTTAGGGAATGACTGATTATGGGGATCCATTTAGGGGCAGGCCTCTGACTTGAGTGAGGCTCCACAAGGATCCACCCACCCAGGCAGCAGGATCAGGCCTTGCAGCCGTTTGGAAAGCAGCAGGACCAGGGTTTGCACCTGAGCAAGAAAGCATCCAAAAATACTTGGGGAAAATTCTCTGGTGGTACCAAGCGGCCAGTTGGCCCGGGAAATGTAACTAGCTGGCGGGGCTGCTGGGGGCGGGCGTGAAGGCAGATCGTGTAGCAGTAACAGCCTGTGTACCTGTTTCAGGAAGAGCAGTATTATAGTGGCTGCAGATGAGAGCACAATCAGCTGGGGCCCATCTCCGACCTTCGGTGAACTGGTAAGAAGGCAGCTGGGGACTTGCACCGAAACCCTAGCCAGGCTGGTCCGGTACCGGAGAAGATAAGATTGCAAGCAGAGAGATGGGTGAAAAACAGCTTTGCAAGTGGACTGTTGTAATCCTGTGATCACTAAATCAGTGGGGTGTTCTATTTCTAAATGATCACTGTCCTGCTTAATTTAGTTATTGAAGGGAATTTTTTTTTCCTGTTGCACGTGTTGAAAGGTTAGCTTGGAAGATGCAATAATAGGTAATTTACACAGAGATGAAGTGTTACACAGAAACGCACCTTTCTACTCACTCCTACACACACAACTACGCAGAGTTTTCTCCCAGAGAAAATTACCAAAACATTCCTAAGTGAATTTTTCTGGAAACAGGGAGCTTGTATCGGAGGGAAGGGGAGGAGAGGGTGGATGCATGGATGCACTTAACTCCTAAACCTAAGTGAGTTCTGTATTTTGGTGAGAACTGGCTTCCCACGTAGCTGGAAACATTGTGTTGCCTTGTGCCTAACAACCTCTACAAGGCAATTGGCTTCACCCTAATGCACCTTCTTGTGTCTAATTATCGAATGTTTTATCTCACCACAAGTGTAACAGCTCTTCCATCTCCTTCCTTAAGAGCTATTCGAGTGCTGGGGTAATGTGACATAACTGTCTAATATGCCCCATTTTCCCAGGGAAATCTTAGCTTTAGTTGAGGACATCCGTACATTTTTATGATGATCTCAAACTCTTTTGATATGACACACTGAATTATACAGTCCCAGTCTGTGTCTCCCCGGATTACTAAAGTATTTGACTACTTCTGCTATGCCGGGGTGGCCAAATTGCAGCTCGGGAGCCACCTGCGGCTCTTTTACCATTAAAGTGCGGCTCACGGAGCCCCCATGTTCTTCACCTGCCAGACTGGGAGCGGGGGAAGCTCAGGACCTCTGCCTTGTGGAAGGGGCTTCTGCCCAGTGGGGAGGGGGGCGTCTTGGGCTGTCAGCCCTGCGGGGTGCACCTGCCAGAGCTCGGGGCTTCAGCAAGAATCCCAACTCCCGGCAGCTGTGCCGCCGCTCACAAGCTTCTGACGAGTGTCGTATGTGGCTCGTGCTATACTTTTGTATGGTGACTTATATCCGCCTCCTTGGTTCTAATTCTCAGTGTCCCGAGTGATTGGGGTGGGGCTGGAGCTAGCGCTAGCCTGCTTGTAGCTCTGGATTTCAGTGTTTTGAATTTTCCGTGGTTTTCAAGGTTCAGCCACCGTATTGGCTTTTTTGTTTCATACTGATCTAGATACTCTGATCTTTTTTTTTTTTTTTTTTTTCCTTTCCCTTGACCTATCAATTAGCTGCCTTATCAATGTCCCATTGCTCATCACATTTGCCTGTTACTCTTAGAAGTTTGGAAAACGAAGTTTCTTTGGCCTGCCTACCCCTCTTCCAAATGAAGCTGAAGATAGCCTGTTGGTGAGGTGTCCTTTCCCTTCCTCATGCCCCAGCATCAGTACCCCACACACATGCTGGCAGTCCCGCTTTGGGGAGAACTTTTTGTTTTCCTCTGCGGAACCATTTTTGTAGGACCAACAAAAAACCCCAAGGATTTTATAAAATACAAACTAGAAGCCAGAGCCTTTTTCCTCTCGGTCTTAGGGAAATCTTTTTTTGTAATTGCTAGTTCTTCCTGTCTCTCTGCTGCCCTTGCAGGCAGTTAAACCTGCCCAGGAGAGCCACTCACCTCTGTACCTTTGGTTATTCCATGGGGCTGCTTCAGAAGCCACTGCAAGCCAAGGGAATAAGTTAAATAGCACAATCTTGGACAATGGTTAGATTGTGGTTCACCCTCTGATCTTACAAGTTCCCTTCTGCATTTCTCTTCACAGGGCTATGGAGATCATAAACCCAAGTCCTCTACTGCAGCCCAAGAGGTGAAAACCCTAGATGGAATTTATCCAGAGCAGGTAAGAGCAGACCCAGCAAATAAAAATGCAAGCTGTTAGCACAGCAGGCTGGATTGCACTCATTTCACGTCTCGTGCTTCCAAAAATCATCGCCCTATTCGTAATCCCATTCCTCATAATAGTGTGTCTTGATGCTTTAAAGCGTGGCAGCCAGATCCCTGTTTATCCTCAGGATACTGGGTAATGGGATTGTCGTATGCAAAATACACCAGCAATTGGAGACGGAGAGAAGCGTGGGGGAGCCTGTTTTCCATAGGTAATGGAAAGGCGTCTGCACTATTGCTGCTCTGAGAGGACTGCACAAGTAGAAACCTGGCTCAGAGAGATTATTTCTGGGGTGGGTATGTGCCATGCGTATGCACATCAAGTGGGGAGGAGGGTTGTGAAATGGAGTAAAATCCCCCTAGGTGTAGGGTAGATGCTAATCCTGTTAATGTTCATTAATCCGTTCATCTTTAATCAGCACAGAAATTGACCGGACTCCCTACCCTATCCCTTATGGGGATGCCTGAGCAGGGAGATGGTGTCCATCAGACGTGTTGCTGTGGCGCCCAGGATAGAGGCAATGAATGTGGTGTGTCTGCAAACCTCTCATGAGGAGTTAGAGGATAATAATAATATAATTAATGGAGGTATCCCATCTCCTAGAACTGGAAGAGACCTTGAAAGGTCTTCGAGTCCAGCCCCCTGCCTTCACTAGCAGGACCAAGTACTGATTTTGCCCCAGATCCCCAAGTGGCCCCCTCAAGGAGCGTAGGGATGGGGCGTAGTTTAAATCAAGACTGGATGTTGTTCTAGACGAGATGCTCTAGGAACTATTTTGGGGAAGGTGGTCAGACTAGATGATCACAATGGTCTCTTCAGGCTTTGGCATCTATGAATTGTGCGCTCTGCTAGGCCTTGCACACTGTTCCTCCGAAGGTGAGTTGTAAGAAGCCATTGATCATAAAAAGACTTGTGATTTCCCTAGCTCTTACATAGCGATTTTCATCAGTAGAACTCCGTGTGCCTTACAGTCTGGTCAGTATCATCACCTCCGTTTTATACCTGGGGAAACTGAGGCACAGTCAGACGGCCGAGCCGGGACTAGAACCCAGGTCTCCTGAGTCGCAGGCCAGTGCTCTACCCACTAGACCTCCCGACGCAGCAGTTTGTTAGCAATGAAATCCAGTATAACCTTTAGGGTGGCAAATGCTTTGTTCTGTCTACTCAGGTGGCGATGGGCTATGCCCATTCTTTGGTGATAGCCAGGGACGAAAGCGAAGTGGAGAAAGAGAAGCTAAAGAAGCTGCCCGAATACAACCCGCGCACCCTCTGATAAGGCCAGGGCCCCGCGCCCCTGCCATGGCAGCTGTCCTTTCCAATGTGCACTGGGACCGAAAGAGATTGCAGACCGGCATCGAGACCTGACCGAAGCTTTTTGTTAGACTTTCCGAGGTTCAATTTTATAAGCGATTCGCAGTTTTAACTACCTGTTACTGTATCATTTCCAAAGTGTTCGGTTCTTTTAAACATTTGACATTTTGCTCCTGGCTCACGAGCTCCCATTCCGATGAAAATGGCAGGACCTTTTGGCATATAAACCCCAAGTACTTGGTTTGGTGAGCAGCGGAACAGCCGCTGACGCGTAAGAATGGCCACATGGCGCTTGTTGCATTGAATTGAGGAGAATCCCAGCTGCCACTGAGAGCTTGGGGGAAGATTTGGAGAGGCACAAATGGCACGTGAGCACCCAATTCCCATTGCCTTTCAATGGACGTTTAGATCCCTAATAACCCTGTGTGCCTCTGAAAATCTACCCTGAGAGTCTATGGGGTCATCTCTTTGGTGAAGTCAACTGCTGAGATCTCTCTCCAGAGGCAAATTTACATTCTCATCTCTCTAGTTTTAATGTGCTGGTCCCTGTTCTGGGTGAGGAGCGCCCCAAGGAGCGGGAATCCAGCTGTGTAACCCCTTGGTCGATTAAGCTGCAGGACTCTGGCTGCCACCTATTTCACAGCTGTTTCATAAGCATTGACCTTTTTGTGCGATTTTAAATTGTTTCCATTCAGATTAAAAACCTCCATCGAGACAAAATCTAGGCCAACGCGTTCAAATAGCCCCTGGTGCCTCGGTAGACGGGTACCCCAAAATCTGACACACTTCGGGGCTCATTTTTCAGCAGAACCGAGCACTCACAGCTCCAGTTGAAAACAGGATCGGCAGGTGCTCACCCACTCTGAAAAATGAGGCCCTAGGTGTATGTCAAATCGGGCATCAAAACTTGCGGTCACTTATGAAAAGGCTGGCACCAACGGTGCTCCTGACCGTTCGTTGTAAATGAGGTTGATTCCAAGGGTAGTTGTGTTTGTGTGAGGTTTTCATCGCAATTTGCCCAGCTGACGTCGTCTTTGAGAGTCTGAAGTCTTCAGAGATGGGCCTAAATGAAAACCCAGGATCCAAACACAGCTGAATTTGTTGGGGATGGGAGGGTTCGATCAGAACGTTGTAGCCCAGGCCTCTCCCTTTGGTCGGTGAGATATGGACCTTGATCAAACCAATCTTATTTGCCTGCTTAATACATACTATATCTAAGAAGTCCCACTGCAGTCAGTGGGCTGCGCTGAGCGCATAGCTGAGCATGTGCGTAAGTCTTTGGAGGATCAGGGCCTCAGACAGTAGGAGGGTTGGAATTAGTCAGAAAACAACCCCTCAACACTGACGTTTCAATAAATGTCTTTTCCCCTAAAAACTTGCGGTTTTTGACCAGATCCCTGCAGGCATTCGCTTGGGGATCCTTTGTCTTCCTGCCCTTGGTAATTACTGCCTCCTGCTGAGCCACAAACCCTGTCTATACAGTCCCATCCGATTCCTCCAAACTGGGTGTTGGAGCAGGTGCTGGGCCAGACTCTGCTGGTGAAAACGGGCAGCACTTCCACCAGCAGGGACTTGGCCCTCGACTTGACTCTTGCGCTGCTGTTGAACCAAATTGGTTTTACTGGCGGAGGGATGCAAAGAGCTCCCAGCCCTGGACGGTTCGGAGGTTTATTATTTTTCGATTGCGATCAGATACCCGCCAAACGTTTCTTCCGTTCCAGTACTCTGCTCTGTGCTGGAGAAACAAAGGTGCCTTTTAACAGAGCGCTCTGCTCTGTCTCCACACAGACATGAGCCTGGCTTTTCCTTTCTCGTTACCCTAGCAAGTTGCACTGATCTCTAGAGGCAACGTTTGCTGGCATCCTGTTACACTGCAGTTCTGGGATTCTTGCAGGACTTGCTGCAAAAAACTTTTTTTTTTATTGTGTTAGAGTAAAAAATTCCTCGAACATGGAGAGCAGCTGGGTGGAGAAGTTCTGCAATTGAGTTTTTGCTGTGCTAGTTTAATAACGTCAGTCAGCCTTTCCCGTTTACAGTATTGAGTAAAGCCAGTGGCCTCAATCTTAACGATCTTCCCCCCTCCTCTGGCCAGGTATCCAGGGCCCATTTGAAAACCCATTGAATTTAATAGGAGTTTTTTCTATTGACTTCTGTGATTGAAAAGTGGGATTTCCCTTGTCAAACCACAGGTGTGGCCATCTGCAGTGTCTGCACCTGGTTAATTCTGCACGGAGCAGCATTGAGTGTTTAATGAAACTGAACTGAACTCCTGTTCAGCCAGGTGCCTACGTGTGCCGTTGTTATAAATCACCTTCGAGCAGTACGGCCGCAATTTTTCCAAAAGATCCGACTAATTTTGAGTGTCTGTTTATGGGAGGCCAATTTTAGCCACCTGGAATTTCTTTTGCTTTGTTTTTTCTCCGCAGATGCACTAGGCACCCGGAGCTCCCATTTGAAATCAGTTGTTGTCATGGGAACTCAAGGCCTCTGCCAGTGGGCCCCCCAGTGTCTTAAATTGAACCCCTTAAATTAGTCAGCCTGAAAGTAAGAGAGATTTGTCCTGAGAATTGAAATCCAGGCCAGAGGTTCTGCTACAATCAAACTCACCTGAGCCTTTTCACCCAAAACCTTTTCACCGAGCTACAGCTGCGGCCTGTCTGTGTCTCTTCTCTCTGTAATGCCAGGCTCCAGAACAAAAATCTCCCTTCAGGCTGTGTCCTTGGCTCGCACACTAGCCCATTAACAGATGCAGGACGTGGGCGGACAGAGGTTTGACTTGCCCGTGACCTGTTCCCAAGACATTGGGCTGCAGCACTGGAAACCTTCACTCTTGCTGACCCTTTCTGGGGTTGGGAATTTGCATGCCAGAGGGCCGTGTGCTAACAGTTGCCGACTCTCCATCTGACCTAGGATTATGCTGAGTTTCAGCTATAATTTTTCCTTAGATTTTTTTTAAGTAATCCATTTATTCTCAAACTAGAAAAATTCTCCAGGAAGATGGTTTTGAGAAAACGGCAAAATCTATAATTCACCTTCACCCCAAAATTTTTCAAACCAAAAGGGGCTGAACCTCCCAAGGTAGGCAGAGTCCTGCCTGTGGTAGTTAGAAATTAAACATTATTCATGCTCCTCATTAACTTCTTCCCCAGCTGCTGCCTTCTTGCTCTTACCTTGGGAGAGTGAAGGAGAGTCTGAGAAAAAGGATCTTGGAGCAGTTTTTGATTTAGACGATCTGAAAGGTTCCTGGGTTAGTGCTGTAATTGTATTTTCATGTTTTTTTATATTTCTTGGAGTAAATGTTTAAATAAACAACGTCATTGTGTACACCCTTTGGTTTACAGGCCTCTGTTGATAGCCTGGAAGTGAGCATGCGCCCCTCAGTGAATTTACTTGTGAAAAAGGTGCCATGCTGACAGGAAACCCTTCCTAGTTAATCTTCCTTGCTTGCACCCCTCTCGTGACTTAGAGCAGTGGCTCTCAAACTTGTTTGATCACGGCCCCCCCCCCTTCTTTGTGTCGGTGTTTGTGTAGGCCCCTCCCTCTCCTGCCACACAAGTACATACACTGTTCTATGTGCACAGCGTCATCTGAGGAACTGATTGTCTGTAGGAATCAGCTTTGCTAGTTATTCACTGCTGTGGGTAAAATGTGTGCAGTAAGGGGTCCCCCACCCCCCGCCAAGCTTCACACCCCCTTGGAATACATTCTGTACCCCCCACCCTGAGAGGGGCTCATCTGCTAGTTTGAGAACCTTTGACCTAGAGGAACCACTTCCAATCAGAGCTCGGTCGCCTTGGCCCAATCAATCCCTAGACTCTGCTGAAACTAACAAGATGCCAACCGCCAAAATGTTTGCATTATTCCTGCTCTCTAGAAACTCAACTGTTCCACCTAGGCCACCAAACTGCAGTTCGATCAGGCCTCTTCGTTCACTGCTGACCGTAGCCTGACTTTTGGCATGGCAACGTAGTCACTTTTAATGTCTTGGGCCGTTTTGTGCCTACTCCCTGCTGGATTAGCACAGTATTTCATTGGCACGGAATAGTTAAACATCGGACAGATGTCCTTTGCGCTTTACTAGCACTTCTTGCACTACTGCTCGTGCGCCAAACGGCGTCTGTAGAGGGCAGGGAAAGCAATGCCTGTGTTGTAGAAGTGCTTAGGGGCCCCCATCATGGACAGGGCCCCCTGGTGCTAGGCGCTGTATAAACAGAACAAAAAGGCAGTCCCTACCCCAGACAGTCCTAAGCCTCTTGGGCTTCCCGTCATTGTGATGTAAAAAGGTTCTGCGTTACAGGGTGATCAATCCGGCAGGCTTATGGGAGTTTTCTGTTCTCTCTGCTCTCAACCCCACTTCCAAACACTGTCTTCTTGGTTCAGCTGCAGCTTGATAGAGGTCTCTCTTAAAACGATGGTTTGTCTAGTCGGAGCTGGGAGAGGATTGTGATCCTACATCTGAGCAGGGAATTTCAAGAGCAATAGTGAGACTTCACCTGCCCTGCTCGGTGCCTCCCTTCTTGAAGAGCAGGTGCTCTCTGAGAAGTGACCACAGAAGGGCAGGGCAAGGTTCCACAGTTCTGTCCCCCACAGCAGCTGGCTCCGTTTACAAGTAAAAACACGGCGGAGAAGGTTTTCCTAGTTGCTACTGCTGCAAACTCCTCCAGGGTTCTGAGGTGTAAGCTGGGTTCTTTCCTCCCCCTGAACAGTGACCTACAGTTCTGTTGAGGGTAGCATAGAGTCTAGGTCCCTCTCCCAGGGCTGACCTGGCTCTGCGGGGGTAACGATTAAAAAGCCGTGTCACTGTGCTTTGGGCACGATAGTCCTTGTACCTCGGCTGAGTCATGCTTGGGATAGCATCTACTGAGTGAGAAGTGGCCATGGAGTATTGCCAGCTGTTTCTACCATCACAGCACTTGAAGATTTCTTCCCCGATGCCTTAAATTGATGCCTGAAGTATTGTATTACCACCCAAACTGCTCCTTTCATGATAGCTCTTTCCTTACTTTATTCCCTCACCCTTTCTCTTCAGTTCCCCAGAACGAATGACTTGTTCCAGACGGCACATAGGGTGGATGGTGAGAGGAGACTGCCCTCTTACATAGAGAAACCAAGGGGTTAAAAAAAAAATGGTGCACCTCTAAAACCAAAGGCCTCTAGGAACCCTTCGGAGCAATACCGAAAATCTGCTTGGTACAGAAGTCTCTTGGGGGCCGTTACCGCTTGCAGTCCGCTCAAGAGAACGGGTTTATTAGATCAGAAAGTCTCTCGTCTCTAGGATCCTGTGTTCTTACTGCTTCACCCAATTAAACATGTTAAAGCACTTCAGTGTTAAGACTCCATGTTAGAAAGCTGCTTAAATTGTCAAGACAATATGAGTTAACCCTTTCACCGCCTCTCCCCTGGTACTCTGTGGGATTATGAACCGTAGAGAGTTGTTAGCCATGTCTTGTAATTTCCTAATCTCAGAAAGAGGCTTAATATACAAAATGTATCTGGGATATAAACTACCAGGGGCAAGGAAGGAATTTCCCCCTTGCATAGGTTCTGTTTTAGTTGCCCACTGCAGGGTGTCCTGCTCTTCCTGTGACCCATTTAATACTGACCAGTAGGGTTGCCAGCTTTCTAATCACAAAACCGAACACCCTTGTCCTGCCCCTGCCCTGCTCCTGAGGCCCAATTCCTTCTGAGGCCTACCCTCCACTCACTTCATCTGACCCCCCCACACACACACACACCCCGTTGCTCGCTCTCCCCCACCCTCACTTGCAGGGGGTTGGGGTTTGGGCTCTGTGGTGGAGCCAGAAATGAGGTTCTGGGAGTGGGCTCAGGGCTGGGAGGTTGGGATATGGGGTCTGGCTGGGGGTGCAAGCTCTGGGGTGGGGCTGGGGATAAGAGGTTGGTGTGCAGGAGGGGGCTCAGGGCTGGGGTGGGAGGTTGGGGTATGGGAGGGGGTATGGGCTCTGGCTGGGGGTGCAATCTCTGGGGTGGGGATGAGGGGTTGGGGTGCAGGAGGGGGCTCGGCTGGGGCAGGGGGTTGGGGTGTGGGAGGAGCTGCGGGTGTGGGCTCTAGGAGGGGTTTCACGGCTGGGACAGGGGGTTAGGGTGCAGGCTCTGGGAGGGAGTTAGGGTGTAGGAGGGGGTTCTGGCCAGGGTGTAGATGGGGGTTCAGGCTCCAGTCAGGCGGCGCTTACCTCGGGCACTTGGCGGCGCAGCAGGGCTAAGGCAGGCTCCCAGAGCCGGCCGGTACCTTTGCCTCCTAGGCGCAGAGGCGGCCAGGCGGCTCTGCACAGTGCATGCTACCCATGTCCGCAGGCACCGCCCCTGCAGCTCCTATTGGCCACGGTTCCTGGCCAATGGGAGCCGTGTGGTGGGGGCAGTTTGGGGAGACTCCCTATCGCACCTGCGCCTAGCGGCCACAGGGACATGCCAACTGCTTCTGGGAGCCACACGGAGCCAGGGCAGGCAGGGAGCCTGCCTTAGCCCCACTGCGGTGCTGACCGGAGCCGCCGGGGTCCCTTTTCAACCAGGCGTCCCGGTTGAAAACTGGTCATCTGGCAACCCTACCGGCCAGTGTCCCAGACAGAACGCTGGACTATATGAATCCCGGGTCTGACCCATCTTGGCAGCTCCTATGATCATGTTCCTACAGCACGGGAAGTGTGCTAGGCGTTCTGTGAACCAGTCCGGCACGGTTCCAGCCCAAAGAGCTGATTTTTAGAGATGGGCAGTAGCAACAGTCAAGACTGAGGGAGGATGAAGGTTACAAGAACATTATGTGGCTATGTAAAGTGGGTGTGCACATCTTGGAGCATGTCCGTGTGTGTATGTGGGGGGAGGGGGCTTTAGGTTGTGGATCTGAGCCATGGGAGGAGAGAACTGGAGAGGCTGGGTTGGGGGAGGTGAGGGATGGGCAATGTGAAGGTGGTGGTGACCAGCAGCATGAATGTAGGTAGTGGGGTGAGCCAAGGCGGGGAAGTAAAATCAGCTGAGGAGCAGTGGAATGGATTAAAGCAAATGGCAGGTGGGTCCCTAGTGTTGGCCCCAGGCTGCAGTCAGGGGGTTGGATCCCTCAGGGAAGGGAAAAGGTGAGCGGCAATGCAAATGCTCCTCTGATACTCGGCAGCAGCTGTATCAGGGGTGTGGGGCAGGGGGATGCAATCACACACCCAGTAATGCATATCAAGCCCCTTTGGTCCAGTGGCAGACAGGGATGGAGAGCAGCCAGTCGCGGAGTGGACTGTTGTAGGAGGTGTCCGTGGAGGAGGGCGGGTGATGGGAGCAGGGGCAGCTCTATGCATTTTGCTGCCCCAAGCACGGCAGTCAGGTGGCTTTTGGTGGCGTGCCTGCGGGAGGTCCGCCGGTCCCACGGCTTCAGCGTACCCGCTACCGAAGCCGCGGGACTGGTGGACCTCCCACAGGCATGCCGCCGAACGTAGCCTGCCTGCCGCCCTCACAGCGACCAGCAGGCCGCCCCCCGCGGCTTGCCGCCCCAGGCACGCGCTTGGTGCACTGGTGCCTGGAGCCACCCCTGGATGGGAGCGGGAGCAGATTTCCAGATTGACGCAGAGAGGGAGGGCAGGCGTGCTAGTTCCTGGCTGCAGTAGGACGTCGCCAATATTCTGGGCATTCTGCCTTTCTAGGGCTGGACTGTTCTGCTGCCCCTAACGACCAGGAGGAATAAGGAATCCGGACATAATCCCCAATTTGCATCTTCTGCTTTAACCAAAGGACAAAAGTCCATGCTGGATCAGCCAGTAGAGGGCAGTAGCACCTCACCAAGAACATCCTAGCACAGTCTACTGGTGGATGGGTTCTCTTCCAAGCCATGTGAAGTTGGTAAGCCAGGAATGCAATAGGCCCAGTTCTCTTCTCCCACGGCTGTAAGTCAGGATTGACCCTACTGGAAATCAAAGGGGCTGAATCTGTGTGAAAACCGGCAGAGAAGCAATGGGCCCAATGCACTTACTCTTTAGATCTGCACCGGCGTGTAGAAGACGAAGCTTTTGGAAGAGTTTATCCAAAATGGATCTTGCACTGCCGTTCGGACTGCGACGGCGTTGAATAGCTCTTAAATTAAATAGCTCGTTCGGACGCACGCTGGCTCCCAAACAGCTGTGTGAGAAAAATGCTGCGTGTTTAATTCTGCCCTTTCTTCTCCTCCACTGAGATCTTTTAAAAAACGGATTGTGCCCTAGGTTCCCTCATCGTCTTTACCTCGACCTGCACCACAGATGAAAGCTACACCCTGCTTTGTCTTCACTAGGATATTGTATCTTAATAACAGTCATGTTGTGTCCGACCAATGGTCCATGTGGCCCAGTATCCTGTCTCTGACCCAGACTTTCGGGGGCAGTGTATAGAACAAATTTGGAAAGATCCACCACTGTCTTCCTCTCCCATCTTCTGGCAGTCAGAAGCTAAGGGGCATCCTTGACCACTTGCCTAGTCCTCATTGCTGGACCTTTCCTAGTGGGGTCGTGATATTTTTCTTATTTTCTATCCCTTTCCTAAGCGTGAATCCTAACATTCCGTTAGCGTTTTGATGGCTGCTGTGCATTGCGCTGAAGTTTTCAGAGAACTAGCCACAGTGACTAAGGTTTCTTTCTTGAATGGTAACAGATAATTAAGTGATCACGTTGGCCACCGCAGGGTAAGAACACCCACATCGTTTTGCCCTCGCAAAGAGATTTTACAAGGAGCTTAAGGGTATGACTACAGAATACACTACGCCCAGACTCTGACTCAGAATCTACTGCCCTGCTATAAGAAGAGTTCACTTTGTATGTAAAACGTATATGCCCCGTGCATCTGTGAACTCTGACATCACATAACACAGCACGCTGGTCAACTTCCAGTTGGTCAGACCTTTATTATCCAGTCAGGTGTTTTCTCCAAACTCAGGCCGTCTGGCCATTGGTGTGCGCTGTGAGAAATCTTACCGTGCCTGGTCTGAAAGTTGAATGGTTGGGGTGGAAGTGATGAAAAGTTACTTTTCACCCTCCAAACGGAAAACGCTACAGCCCTGCAGGCTGCTTGCCTTCTTATAAGGTGTGGTTGTGAGGAGGCCCCTGTGCTTAAGTACTCAAAGAACTTCTTTAACGCAGTGGCTCTCAACTTTTCCAGACGACTGTACCCCTTTCAGGAGTCTGATTTGTCTTGTGTACCCCAAGTTTCCTCTCACTTAACTAGTTGCTTACAAAATCAGGCTTAAAAATGCAAGTGTCACAGCACACTGCTACTGAAAAAATTGCTGCCTTTCTCAATTTTACCCTATAATTCTAAAATAAATCAACTGGAATATAAATATTGTACTTATGTTTCAGTGTATAGCATATAGAGCAGTATGAACAAGTCATTGTATGACATTTTAGTTTGTACCAACTTCGCTAGTGCTTTTTATGTAGCCTGTTGTAAAATTAGGCAGAGCTAGATGAGTTGATGTACCCCCGGAAGACTTTTGCGTATCCCCAGGGATCCACCTACCCCTGGTTGAGAACCACTGCCTTAAATGACAAACCAACCAAAAAACAAACCAACCATCTTACATAGAAAATTGCAGCTCCCCCAGTGAATGCGTAGAGGAGCGAGCCCGAGAAGACCGGTTCAGATTTCACTACTCTCCCTAACTTGTAGCTTTTGCTTTCTGTAGCAGAAGTGGGGCCCATTCTTAAAGTTGGAGTTGGCTTTTTTCAACAAAATATGTAGTTTCATCAGCGCTGAACAGGGGAGGAGGGAGAGAAGACCCTGTACCCCGGTGGTTAGGGCATGGGCTTGGAATGTGGGAGACCCAGGTTTACACCCTGAATCAGAGTGAGCTGAGATTAAACCAATCTGCTTTGAACGAGGCCGAACAGAGACTTGTCTTCTGCATCCCAGCTCAATGCCCTCCCCACTGCCTGCCTTCCTTCAAAATCTTGAAAGTTGGCATGCGAGGGAATTGTCATCCTCCAGTCAGCTATAGTTAAGGCACAGAACTGGGACACTAGACTATTCTGTTCCTGGCTCTGCTACAGTCTTCATACGTGACCTTGTCCACGTCACTTAACCGTTCTGTGCCTCGGTTTCCCCATCTGTAAAATGGGGCTGATAATACTTCTCTACCGCACACATGAGGATAAATACATGGTGATTGGGGGCCTTATAGGTACTTAGGTAGCTATAATAAATTAGGTGACACACACATTTTTAAGGTCCTATATTTGATGAGCGGCAAGAAACAGTGGTGGGGATTACAGTCCCAGCAAACTGTCCGACTCGTGCGGCAGAGGAGGGGATGGGGTAGCTAGCGATTTCACATGCAGGTTAGTAAGGGGTTTCTTTAGAAAGTATTGTTTTTATTGACGTTACAAATTCAGTGGTGGGTGAAGTGAACCCCAGGAAACTGTAGGTCACATTCAGCTATAGTTCCCTCCTCTTGAAAAAAGCCGTGAGTTTATTTCACCCCCCCTGCTCAGGGGATCATGTTCCACCACTTGAAGGAGAAGGGTTTCCTGCGGACGTTGGTGCCGCAATGGACCTCCCCTAATAGGGTGTGGTAGGTGAAAAAGTCATTGATGAAGGTGCAGGTCAGGCCCAGCGGCTCCAGCAGGGAACGAACGTTCTCTTCCAGGCAGCACTGCCCGTCGACGATCGGCCCAAACGGCTTCGGGATGCCCAGGTGTTTCCCCAAGACGATCATGTTCACCTGCAGCCAGGAGAGGAAGGACAGGATGGGAGCACTGAATATACTAACAGCCAGACGCATTCCTTTAAGGATTTCACTGCAGTGTCTTCTGCATAACTCCAGTGTGATGCCAAGAAAGAGATTGCATAGCCCAGTGTGGGGGATACAGTGAGGACTCAGCCTAGAAACTACAGAGTGCAGATGGACTCCAGGCACAAAACTCACCTGCAGATCCAGATTCCAGACACCCCAAAGTTTGGCATAAACCCCTCTGCTACTGAGATTTTTGTTTTAACAAGGCGTAGTAAATTGACTTCTTGTTATGGCAGGCAGTGCACTGATGAGTCCCACCCAGAATTTGGGGGTTGCTGAATATTTCTGAGCTGAGGATGTCTAAGTCGGGCCAAAGCTTAATGCTGAAATTCTCATAGGCACTAGCTCCCTCTCCTGTTTGTGACTGAGAGAACACTTCCCTTCCCATGCGTACTTGTGTACGGCAGGAGAGAGGGTCCATGCCACCGCCCAACATCCCCGTGGCACCTAGAGCAATTGCCCTCCTGGACAAGGACAATAGGGAAATCAAGGCAATCCTAAATATAATCTAGCAGCTGGAAATGGGAAGGAGCCAGAAACATGTGATCAGGCTGGAGCCCACGAAAGCTTATGCTCAAATAAATGCGTTAGTCTCTAAGGTGCCACAAGTCCTCCTGTTCTGAGTGTAATTTCTACAGTTCCTGACTGATGGATAAAAGAGTTTTGAGTCACATGGCCTTGCCTGAGCCAATTGGATTGTGTTTAGCCATCAAGTAGCAGAGATGGTCTCCGTTCTTATAGAAAATATTGTACAGTTAATGGAAAGCGACTCCCAGGGGTGTCCCTGGCCTTGCTGCAACCAGGGTTAGCTAGTCTCTACCGCGATCTCCTTGGCTATGCCTACACTGCAATAAAAACCCGGAGCGCCGAGTCTCAGAGCCTGGGTCAGCTGACTTGGGCTGCAGGACTAAAACTATCAGTGTAGATGTTTGGGCTTGGGCAGGAGCCTGGGCTCTGAGACTCTCCCGCCTCACAGGGGTTCAAGCCCAAATGTCCCCACTGCTATTTTATAGCCCGGTAGCCTGAACCACGTATGCCCAAGTCCGCTGACCCAGGTCAGCCCCGGCCCTGCCTCGGCTCTTACTGCAGCGTAAACGTACCTTCCGGATGTGACTGTGCTAGAGGTGGAATTTCCAGCTTGCGGAGACGTACCCACTCTAGCGCCGATAGAGCTAGTGCACTAAAAACAGAAGCGTCGCCGAAATCCAAGGCACGTGTTCGGGGTGGCTGCCCCGTCCGGCTTCTATTTTTAGCAGGCTGGCTCGATCAGAACTAGCGTGGGTACCTCCTTCTAGCTCCAGCGTGGACGTCCCCAGCGTGGCAGAAGAGAATGCTTTTGCTGCTCTGCATAGACAGGAGGCAACGGTTCTTAGGCAAACTCTAATGCATCATTTCAGGATCCACTTTTATTTTCAGCTGTTTTTCCATTATGAATCACCGATTATCATGGTGGTGCCTGGGGGCTAAGAGCAGGACCCCACTATGCTGGGCGCTGTCTGAACACAGCCCCTACTCTGATGCACTCCTGACAAAGGGCCCGACCTGAAGTCAATGGAAAGGTGCCCAGTGACTTTAAATGAGCTTTGGAGTGGGCCCAGAAGAGGGCCGGGCACCTAAATGAGGCAGCGTTGTCTAGTGGAAAAAGCAACTATTCCCAGTTCCACCCCTTGCTTGCTTGGTGACCCTGAGCGAGTCTCTTCCCCACTCTGTGTCTTCCTTTTCCCCATCTGTAAAGTGGGTGTAATGATACTGGCCTTCTTTGTAAAGTGCTTTGCGATCTCCTGATGAAACGCACTAGGTATTGTTAATTAAAGCACCATTGCCAACCCTAAGATGAGTCAGCACATGGACCCTCCTCCCCCCAAAAAACCCCAAATCCCATCACACTGGCTTAAAAATTATGCAGTTTTTTGAAATAAAAACTGTTGACTTTTTTTGGATTTGCCTCTGTCTTCCAAGCCATTAGGGGCCTTCACATGTTCAGCTTTCCTTCACAACCATGAGGGTTACGAAATGAAAAAGCAGAGATGCTCATGCAGTCACTTGACTCCAGTGGTTGGCGCTTTAAGGAAAAACAACTGCCCCAGAAGAGACCATGCTACTCGCGGTAAAATCGTGAGTCAGCAACAGTGATCCCAATAAAATTGCAAGAACTGACAACGCTGTGAAGGAGGCTGGACTCTAAATGGGCTGTCGGAGGAGGAGGAGGAGGCCTTGTAATGAAGGTTAGCCTCGTACTCAGCAAGGTTTGAATGTTTTCAGCGAAACCCAGTCCCCGGAGAAGAATCCAGTAGAACTGGATGAAATTTTTCAGATGAAACTGTTTTTCTGGTGAAAAATGCAGATTTGGTAACACTGAAATTTTTGTGAATTCTGGTTGGTTTGGCCAAATTGGAGAAACAAAACAAAAGTCTGCAGAAACTCTGTTTTGTTTTGACATTTTTTAAATGTTTTGATTTTTTTCACTTCAAAGTGACTTTTTGTTGCAAGATTTCCTTTAGTTTTGCGTTTTTAAGATCAGAACTATTTAAAAATAGTCTAAAATGAAACATTTCAGCTGAGCCAAAACCTATTTAAGCCCCAGAAATGCAAGAAAACGGAAGAGGCCCTTATTCCCGCGACTCTTACCATGTCTGGGAAGAAAGCACTGGCTTCCTTGTCGATTACCGTGAAGAGCTGGGGGAGGTCGATGATGTCTTTCTCGCTCAGGCCCAGCTCCCGTTTCAGGATGTCTCTGTTCCAGTCGATGCAGGTCTGGGGTGGAAGGACAAGGTCACAAAACTGTTCCTGCTACAGGCAGCCCTGAGAGGAGCAGACTGGAGAGGCAGCGTTTTTGCTGACTGTTCAGTAAGAGATGACGTGGGATGGAAGTAAATTGGGAATCAAAATGGAGAAAGAACCTCGCCTGGAGGGACGGTTGTGGCGGCATGTGAAACCCAAAACCCAGCCATGAACCCAACTCTCCTTGCTAGGGCCTCATATCAGATCTGAGATAAATCGAGGCAGTCTTCCCTGGCTACTTCACTGGTTCTCCGGCTCCACCGTGAATCTGGACACACTCGGCGCTTCCCATGCTCTCTCTCACCTGTCCCGAGAGTTGCAGTGCAGTAGCCTTGACCTGCTCATTGTCAAACACAGCCATTTCTGCTACTTTGGCCACAAAGCCACCTCCTCTTCCCTTCATAAATGACCCATTTTTTACTCAGTACTTCATCCCCTGTGAGCTAGACCATGGCCTGTTGTGAGTAAAAACGGGACAGTCTGAGTGCAAGAATCTCAAAAAAGGCAGATTTTCTTTGCCGTGGCCAAATCCCATTTTCAACGTGGCTGTGTGTATTTTGAGCAGCGCCCTTACAGCAGCCTCTCTAGGCCACATCTCCAGTCTGCCACGAACTGCTTCCAACCAGGCATGTTCAGTAAGGTTCTCACATGCAACAGTGATCGGTTCTTACACCGGCACCTAGATGGAGAGAAGGCTCAATCGGGTTACCAGAGTCCTGCATCCAATATTGCTGAGTTATTGCTCTGTCTCCTGTCCCTACCTGAACATAGTCGTTCTCCCTCCTCAGGGTTTCATTGGCCAGAATCTCATCTATTGTTGTGGTGGTGACTGTCTCTAACTCTGCAAGAAGAAAGAAATTTAACAGATGAGTGAAAATTCATGCGTTAAGCAGGGATGTACATGTAACCCACGTGCATCTGTAGATAGATCTAAGAGCCTCATATCAGCTGGTCAGAAAATGGTTTCTTTTTCTCAGGGGAAGTTGTGACAAAGTGTCATTTATGTCAAAATTTTTGACGTGGAAAATTTGAATACCAAAAAATTAAAACTCAAAAAATATATGCTGCTGTCATGCCTCATGGTGGTTGTAATTCAGGTGCCTCAAACTCTCATTCTCCTCAACTGATTAGGTACCTTGGAAGGACTACATGTCCCATGATGCACTACGGTCTCCCCTCTTGGAGAGAGGAGGCAGTGCATCATGGGACCCTCTGGCCATGGTGTAGCCTGGGAGATGTCGTTTGTTCCATGACCCTAGTCTATAGAGAAGATTTGGACATGAGGCACCACACAGCACAACCAAATAAAATTTTTACCTTTTTCTGGGGGCATGGGGGTGGGGGAATGAAAAATCAAAGTTTTCCGTGGATAAACTTTTTCCTCAACAAAATTTCTTGTAATTGAAGATTTTCTGTTAAAACAGTTTTGACAGGAAGTTTTCGAGCAGCTCTTTGCTGAGCTGTCCTGTGCCCGTAGAACAGCTTGTTGAAGCAGGTCTGTTCACCACAGGCGGAAACTTCCGGATGGTTTGTTCTAATGTGTGAAGTGGTGCAGGAGAGAAAATAAAGCCGAGCTATCCTACCTTCAAACAGCCTGGCTTCTCCATAGCCCTCTTCCTGCTTCTCTCTGAAGAGCTTGTAACAGGCAGTGGGGCTGGCTAAGAGCAGCCGGAAACCCTGTCGAGAGACAAACCAGTTCAGTGACAGATCTTTGCCATTCACTCACGCTGCACATTACAGACCCTCTGCCCAGGGGGTTCAGTCTACAAGGAGCGGTTGCAATAGTCTGGATCAACAGGTGTGGCACCCACGCTCCTTACACTCTCCCTGGAGCGAGGTAAATTCATCTCGGAAAAGAGGGATCTTGCAGAGGAGAGTTCCACATGTTTTTACCTCCCTAAAATGTACAGGTGTCTAGAAAGCACATGGCAGTGCTGGAGCAGACGTGTGCTCTGGGGGCTTGAGGATGGAACTGGAATTCAGGAACTTCAAACTGGACACTGACGACTTCTTTGGCATGTGAGTAAGTTACAGTTTATGCCTCAGTTTTCTTACTGGTAAGAGTATTTGCCTGCGTAGTTCACAAGCTGTTGTGAGGCTTCAGCACATCGTCAGCCAGATCCTCAGCTGGTGTAAATCAACAGAGCTCCACTGAGTTCAGACTGATCTTCTCCAAGGCATTATAACCACCGCCCCTAGCCCCCAAGCAGCCTCTCACACCCCTTCCCCCTGAGTGCTTGTTCAAGGGGAGGGTGAAGCAGAGGCTAAGTCCTTGTTTGCTGGGGCCCAGCTGGTCCCCTGTGTTCACACACGCACTGTGCACGTGGACACGTTCTGAATCATGAGGCGGTTGGTCTAGCTCCTACAGCACCATGTCTATGTTGTTACCATCCCAGACACTGTTATGCCTGGTTTGGTGCTAGACACGTTCTAAGGAAACTCGGTCTCATGGAAAAGAAGGGACAGCCAGTCCCGGACGTCTCGCCCAGCGCGCGGCACCCGCCTGCCCGGGGCCGGTCCCGGACGTCTCGCCCAGCGCGCAGCACCCGCCTGCCCGGGGCCGGTCCCGGACGTCTCGCCCAGCGCACGGCACCCACCTGCCCGGGGCTGGTCCCGGACGTCTCGGCCAGCGAGCGGTACCTGTCTGCCCGGAGCTGGGACAAAGCTGAGGAATTCATCGACGTGACCCACACACAACCAGTCGACGTAGAGCTCCACGGGGGGCTGCACTTTCTGGGCATAGAGAAAGTCCCTGACGGCCTTTGTCATCCTCCTGCCACCAACCCTAGAGGCCAAAGGGAAGCAAGAGAAGAGCCAGACACATTCTTCAGTTAAGAACAGAATCGGGACGCAAGGTGGACAGGGCCAAATTAAGGCATAAATGTCACAGGCTCATGGCTAGGCCCCCCACCTCCCCGGGAAGTTAGATGAGAGTAAGTTTCAAAGCTCTCACGGCTGCAGAGGAAAGCTTGAAAACATGAGGCGAGTGTAACTCATGCAGGGATGTCTGCCTGAGTTTGCTGAGAACCTGAAACAACTGCACTGAGAAGAACAGCCTCGTGCATCTCAGTGAGGAGCTAACTCCATGACTGGCTGATCTGGGGGCCCCGCCCAGCCAACGACCGTGAGTTTGGCAAGAGGAGAAGAGTGCAGCAGTTCTGGCCTAGTCACATACCAGACAGCTCCTGGGGTAAGTACTGGGGTGGGGCGGGGGAGGTAGTTACGAGAGGGTTACTCTTGCTCCCTGCTTGGAGTGAGGGTGGCCTGCCCTGCCCTCCCGCAGAGGCAGGAGAAACACCATGAAATGGAGATGGGACACGGGGCCCCCTTGTCATGGGGTGCCTGTGACCCCAGATTCCCTTCATCTAGTACTAAAGGCCGATAAACTCTAGATCAGTGGTATGTGTGTCATTGCTAACCTGACCGCCCCATGCAAACTGTAAACACTACTTTGTGGTTTACGTAATACATTGCCAGGAAGCTGAGGCCAACAACTCGAATTATCCTGAAATCGTCTCAGCTGCACCTTGTCTAATGTGTGCCTAGAATCCGCCTCCATTAGGCCAGGGTTCCTGGTGATGCTGCTTTACTTGCCTGCTTCCGCCAAGGGCTTGCAGCCTGTCTTTTCATTAGCTATGTCTGTGCAGCGGCCAGCATGAGACTTAATCTCTAGGTGTGCCTAATCTTGCCTTAGCGCAGAGGGGTGGACTAGATGACCTCAGAGGTCCCTTTCAGCCCCGCATGTCTATGGTTCTACCACGGTTGTAAGCAGTGTTGTAGTCGTGTTGGTCTTCGGCTATTAGAGCGACAAGGCGGGTGAAGTAATGTCTTTGATCTCTTCCTCAAGCTCTGTGTATGGTCGATTGGGCCCTCCACGTTCTCTCAGCACGTCCTCCTCACCTCAGCAGAAAGTGCTGCCCCTGTGTATGGTCGAAAGCGTCTCTCTCTCACTGGGGAACCCACCAGGACCCTTGGTAAATTGTTCTCATGGTTAATGACGCTCACTGTTAAAAACTTATCCCTCATTTCCAGTCTGAATGTCTGTGGCAGCCCCAGCACCTACGTTGCAAGAACACACACAAAATCCCTAGGCCAAATATGGAGCAAAGCTCGTTTTTTAAGTGATCCCACATCTCAATGTGGCCAGATGATAGACTTGTGTCACGGTAGAAGCCTGGACATAATTATTGCTTGACCACACACTGATTAGCTCATCAGATGCTTCTGGGTAGCTTTACTGGATACTAGTTGCAGGACATTAGGCATCAAATAAGGGATGTCCGTTAAAAGGTAGACCCAGTGTTTAAAATACTTGGACGTCCCTGTGGTGCATGGCATGTCATGAGGTACTTCTGTCAGCTTTTTGGGACAGAGACCAGCTTTTTGTTTGCTATTTGTACAGCACCTAGCACATTGGGATCCTGGCCCAAGACTAGGGCTCCTGCATCCTACCACAATGCAAATAATAAATTATAATCCTGATTAGTGGGTGCTCCACCAGTGTAAGACAGTTCTGTGATGAATTAAGCGAAGGACTGCAGCAGTAGGCATGGAGGAATTCACTAGTTCCTGCCGCCGACTGTCTGCATAGGAACGAGCAATTCAGTCGTTAAATATCCGTCTTGCTGTGGGATGGGAGTAGGTTGTACCCCTTTCTCTGTGTGTCTATATCCAGAGCTGCCACTTTCCCTACTGCCGTGCTTCCCTTCATCCTCTGCTCCCCTGGCACTGATATTCCACTGGTGCACCTGGAAAGCTGTAGCACTTGTAACTTTGTCTTGTTGCCACAACGACTCCTATTGAGCTCAGCTGGGAGGAGATGCTGGCCTGGTCCCCCATGGCGCATGCAGTCCCGAACCACGCTCATGCCTCTCACCTGGGGAAGCTGCTGCCAATGAGGATCCTCCCCAGGGGATACTCCTTCCTTCTGACGGTCACTGGAGGGCTAACTTCCAGGTTCCCAAAAGAGTCGAGGCCGGAGACAGTTTCATTATAAGGTTCTCGGGTCACGTAGCCAAAATCGGGGCCCTTCCGGGGAACAAGAGGACAATGAAATTGAGAGCAGTGAATTGCGTAACTCAGACAAGGTGAGGCCCAGGCCTTAAATGGGTATGCGGCACAAGATACATTGCACCCTGCTGCGATTGAAGCAGTTAAAGTCGCAGCCTCGTGGGGCTGGTGTTGGTGCTAAAAGCTCTGTCTGGAGTGGCCAAATAAAGAGGCACCATGGTCCAGTGGACTGGGTACAGCATGGCAAGTCAAACCTACATTATTCTATTCCCAGCTCTACCACCAACTCCCTGTAAGACCTTATATGTTTCCCAATATGTAAAACGAAGGCATGCTCCCCTCACCCTTTGCAAACGACTCGAGGTCTGTGGATGGAAAACCCTACAGAGGCCTAGGCTTAGTATTTTGAATACAAGTTAACAGGGCTGCACATCTGGCTGTGAAGAACAGAATCTGAGTCGGTCCTACAGCCCTCCAAGGAGTCAGAATTCCATCGCAGGGGCACGGAGCTGGACGGAAACGAGATTTTCTATTTCACCAAAAATAACACACTTCAACATTTTCTGCTAAACAAAATGACCCCAAAAAGTTTGTTTCGGGTCGATCAAAACATTTTGATAAAATCCCCAACATTTCATGTTGATTTTGACCTTTAACTTTAAACAAAAATTATACACCTCTACCCCGATATAACGCTGTCCTCGGGAGCCAAAAAAATCTTACCGCGTTATAGGTGAAACCGCATTATATTGAACTTGCTTTGATCTGCCGGAGCGCGCAGCCCCGCCCCCCTGGAGCACTGCTTTACCGCGTTGTATCCGAATTCGTGTTATATTGGGGCAGAGGCGTATTTAAAAAAAAAAAAATGAATTTAATCTTGGAAAGTTCTTTCAAAATGAAAAATCGAAATGTTCCATTCTGAAAAACACTCCATTCCATTTTTTAAATGAAATCTAGTCAAAATCGATGCATTTTTCAAAATGTCTCAATAGCTGGAAAAATGCATTTTCTGTCCACAAAACCCAAAGCCTTTCAACACAAACTTTCCAACGAGTTGGTGTTAAATTGAGTGCTGGCACCGCTAGACAGCGTCACGTACCAAGATGCTCTTAAAAGGGAAGTCCTGCAGCTCTCGGTCCCTGGGCGAGTCGAAGACCACGGGAAACGTTTTATGGGGAGCCTGCACGTAGCCAAACTCCATCTCGTCCTGTTAGAGGGGACAAAGAGAATGGCAAATAAACAGCCAGCCAATACGGGGCTTGAACCAGAACCTGCAGAATTGATTGCTGTCGATTTGGATGGGCTTTGGATCAAGCCCACATGGGATTGCTGTTGTACCACTGCTGAACAGACCCTTTTGCAGCAGCTTAAAGACCAGGCACGTTCTTCGCTTCGTCCCAGTGTGTTCTGGTGCTCAGTGCTCTGCACTGAGTGACTGACAGCCGTGTCACAAGGGCACGAAACGCCACCCGACAGCCATCAATGACTCCGCCAGGCAGCAGAGACGCAGGGCCCGTGCATTTGGCTTTCCCGCTCCTGGCGATCTGACCTGGATCCAGCGGTCATTTCGGTTCTCCACCTCCGGGCAGATGGTCAGCTTGCAGCGGGCTTTCCTGGCGAGTTCGCTCACGGCTTCCACAAAGTCGGCGTTGTCGCTCACGCTGGGAATGAAACGGGGGAGGAGAGTGAGGTCTAAACTAGGGGACAGACACACGCTCTCCCGCCACCCCAAAGAAAGCCCGTCACTGGGGAGATCCCAGAAGGCCCAGGTCAAACAATAGTGGGGAATGGATTGGGCGACCGTTATTTATCCAACAGGGGATTTAGTACGTTAACGAGGCGCTAATCGGCTTGGTGCCTGAGAGTAGCCAAGCCCCTTTTCTGGGTCTCAAGAGGGAATTTTTCACCCATCACTCTCACGGCCACCACTTGGGGCTTTTGGCCCAGGTGTTCTTGCCCTCCCATGGCACAAGGGTGTGTTGACGGAAACAGTCCAAGCGATTCCAGGCATGACAGGACCAGGGACAGTTGTAAGGTCTCCACAGTCTGACTTCCCCACGCGCCCAAAGAGGCCCATCCTAATATGGGCTGGGTCCCGAGTAGAGGTCTTTGGGGGCAGCCTCTTCCAACCTGGCTTGCTCTTAAATCCCAGTTAGGCCCTGGGGGCTTGATCCAAAGCCCATCGAAGTCAACGGGGCTACGCACGTGTTTGATGTTACGCGTGTGCTGAAGGGCTGCGCTGGACCGGGGGCAGAGGGCTCAGCACCTTGCAGGATCAAGCCCCTGGGTAGAAAACGACAGCTCGGCCCATTTCCCCATGGCAACTGACTCATCTGGGCCTTACCTGCAGACAAAGACCTCCAGAGGCCGCTGAGTGTTGGGGGTCATTATCCAGGGAGCCATGTGGAAAACCACCGTGTCTGTGAAAATCGGGGTCTCGGGAAGATTCTATGGGGGGGAAAAAAACCAAGGGGTGATTGATGGATCTTAGTCCAACTTCGAAGTCCTCTTTGGAGGGCAAAGTGATGCCTTTTATCCGTCCCTTTGCTGCTCCCATGCATTTTGGCCCTTTACCCACTGTAATTCAAGTCTCTCACAGGGACATTCAGCGCCTCTGCCCAGAGGGAAGGGGAGGCTCAGGCCTGGCTCAAATGGCAGGAGACCTCGATTTAGTTGCTATCCAGAAGCAGTTTCCTCCTGTTTTAGCATCAAAACCCTGGGCTCAGCTGGAGTAGCCCCTCATCCAGCCAGGACATTTTTGCCTTCCCCTACCAGTGTTATGGCCCCCAGCATGGGTCAAACCAACGACCTTTGCTGCTAAAGCCTGCTATCACTTCAGCTAAAGAAGCAACTCCGTTAGTTGGCGGCAGTTATAGGTAGTTATCCCCTAGTGAACTGGCTACTAGTTGTGGCCACAGCACACACTCTTTGCCAGCGTGTTTCGTTAGTACCGAGGAGGTTGGCACAGAGATCTCCATAGCAACAGTTACGGACCAAGCTGCCCACTGGAATAGCATACCACTCATTTACCCCATTGGGCTTTGAGACGGCGGCCGGCCCTGCTGGTTTTAGGGGCTGTGGGATGTGCTGTTCCCATGCTGTTGAGTTTCGATTCCCTCTCCCCAAGCCCTCCAACAAGCCTGTCTAGAAGCAGCTTTTCCTTTGGACGACCCACCAGAGACATCAATTCTGCAAAGGCTAATTCTGCCGGCTAGGAGCCAGCGGCCTGGCACCAGCTGCAGGACTCCAAAGCTGAACCGTTCCGTGACTGAAACACCCAGCTCAGGGGATGGGGACATGAGCCCTTCAGTCCCCATGCCTCGATCTCCTACACCCATGTTGTGCGGTGCTCTGGCCTCCTCAAGTGATGGTCATGCCACGTGCAGTGGCTGACAGGCCTACCTCAGCCATGGCTGAACCTTCGTAGAGATTCAGTCTTTAAGATCCAGCAGGCCGAGGCTCAGCCCTTGCTGCTGCTGTGCCACCGAGGGGTGTGGTGGACAGGCAGCACTCCCGCTAGAGAAGCCGCTCTGCGGCGCTTTTGTTCTCTCCAGCCCAGATAGGCGCAGGCCAAGTGAGCGCAGCGGCTTACTGTACCTCAACCGGGGCATCCAGCAGCGTGACGTGGAAGGCAATCAGCCCGGAGAAGTCAGCGTCCGGGAAGGCCAAACCCTCCACATAGAAGGTGTCCTCTTCTTGGCCGCTGGGACGGTCCACTACGTAGGAGAGCTCATCTGACCCCAGCACGTGCTCGTACTGGTGGAGAACGTCATCGCCTACGAATGTAGAGGAGTTTACTGACATGTCGGGGGAACCACACTGAGCACAAGGGAGTAGCGCGGCTGTTCCCAGCCCCTGGGGATCAAGCTTCCAGACGTGACAGGAAGTGCATTGTTGGACAGTTGGACTAGACCTTGTGTAGGGCCTTGTCTACATAGAGAATTAGCCCCAGCAGTGTAGCTGCACCGGTGCAAACCCCTCATGGAGACAGGCGAAGCCATGATTTGCACCAGTGGACCGAATTCCTCGTGCAGGAGTTAAATCCACCAGTGTAAATTGCAGCCTACACTGGTGCAAATACACCAACGCTAGCAACTGGGGCCAGTTTTCAAAGGCCAGAGGGATTAGACTTAGTCTGATTACTTCAATCACATGAGAGGTGCTTTACCGGCCTGGAAGCGGTCTTGCTGGCTCCGCATCAGCCTCTAGTTTGGACTGGAATTTACAAGAGGAAAGGCTGGTGGATAGAGGTGATGTTACCCAAAGGCCTGAAAACAGCTTCGTAATCTTTTAGAGCTAGACGGAGAGCATCCAGTCAATGGTAGCTTTGGGATTTCAGGGGTGAACCAGCCCCATCAGCTGCCCAATGTATTTGGTTGGACGAGTAGTTTTCCGGGGATGGGTTTGAGAACTGAACATAGAGTGCTGGGTCACGTTATTGAATCTGCTCCTGGACTGGATAACTGATACAGGAGCCTAGCTCATGACAAACAGTGGGCCGTGCATTTCAGCTCTGAATTCATGACACTTTCAGGATGGGTGAAGCATTTCAAAGCCCCCCAGGAGTCGCTGAATGTTCACAATGAATAGTCGGACCCTACGAACAGCAGCAGGACAGATTGGAGGGGTTTATTCACCATTTATTTCCCAACCTGCTGTCTCCCCCCACCCCATTATTTCAGCAGAACCCAGGGACAGCCCCAGTTTTGATCATTGTATCCATTTACACAGCCCGGGGTGCGGTCGCACCTAGCAGCTTACTGACGATATTTAAGAGGCATCACCCAAACTGAGCTGGGCCATCTCCTTTTAACTCCCCAGCTCAGTTTGGGACTGACCAGGAAGGAGACAGAGCTCTTACCTCCCTCCCCCCCCCCGTGGTGAGGGAAGCCTGGGTAGAGCCAGGAGTCTGGGACAGCTTGTGGACAGGACGACCGGACCCAGGGAGTCCGGTTTGAACACAGGCCCTAAACAGAAAGGTCGGGTGCCAAAGCATCATCGGCCAACCCTATGTTGACTTCTTGCTTTTCTCTTACTTTGGGGACTTGTAGAAGTAGGGGCATTGCCAGCAGATCGGGGGACGTGATCATTCCCCTCTGTTGGACATTGGTGAGGCCTCATCTGGAGTACTATGTCCAGTTTTGGGCCCCACACTACAAGAAGGATGTGGAAAAATTGGAAAGAGTCCAGCGGAGGGCAACAAAAATGATTAGGGGGCTGGAGCACATAACTTATGAGGAGAGGCTGAGGGAACTGGGATTGGTTAGTCTGCAGAAGAGAAGAATGAGGGGGGATTTGATAGCTGCTTTCAACTACCTGAAAGGGGGTTCTAAAGAGGATGGATCTAGACTGTTCTCAGTGGTGGCAGATGACAGAACAAGGAGTAATGGTCTCAGTTGCTGTGGGGCATCTGGCACACTAGCAGGGGTGGTGTCAGGACAAAGGCTGGCCCGGCAGCACTGCAGACACCCATAATGGACAGCAGTGACATTTGCTTACACTAGGATGTTGCACGAAAAGGATGTTAAGGTGTCACGGAGGAGTACTCAAAAAAAGCAGAGAAGTGCAACAGTTAAGATCGACCAGATACCCTTAACTCTGTCCCCTTCTGTATCATCACGGCACTGCACTCTGGCCATGAGCCTCCAGTGCTGCTCAGGAGCGTCCTGGAGTGCAAAGAGGACCTGTGAGTTCCCCCACTCCAGGGCTAGGCCACTGTTTCTCCAACAATACAATAGAAAACCCCAACTGTGCAAACATCCAGGGACAAGTTAAAGCACCTGAATGGTCCCACTTGAGTCAATGGAAGTATTCACTTGCTTTGAGCTGAGCCTGAGAGTAATAGGGTGGTCTGCCTCTTTAAGGGCCAGGGCCCTAGGACCTCCCACCCCCAGCCTTGTTTGGGGATGGAGTCTTTTTCCAAACAGGGAGGGGGATGAGCAGACCCAGCTGGGAAGTGGGTAGGAGATTCCTTGTCCTGTCCAGGCCTGAGCACTGCTGGAGGGATGCCGACGGGCCCTGGAGTAGGAGGGAAGACACGGGGAAAGGCCACTGAAGCCTGCTTTGGCTGGGGGAATAGCTTTCTTTTGATATGCTGCGGGGTTTGTGCCTGAAGAATAAAACCATGCCCTGCAGGAAGGGGCCGGACCAGCTTTGGGGCCTGTTGTTGGTCTTCCCTGAGCTGGGGAGCCAGGCCAGCAGTGTGCCGTATGTGGAAGTGTTTGCGAGACCGGGGAGAAAGTGTGGCGGTAAATGGACCTGGATGCAGAGAGCGGCCTTCGTGAGGGGAACAGCTAACTGAAGGGCAGAGTTAGAACTCGATCCTGCTCCCCTTTAAGTCAGTAGCAAAGCTCCCACATGCTTCACAGGGAGCAGGAGCAGGTCCTTGGATGGATTCAATATTCCAGCCAATTTTTACTACCTCCCTCTTCCACTTGCTGTGTAGCAGGCCGTTGAAGTGTTACCGCTCTCCAGAGTAGGTTATCGGCTCATGCAAGACTGCATTGTAACGCAGCGGCACACAGGCAGAGAGAATTCTAGACCAGGGGTCGGCAACCTTTCAGAAGTGGGGTGCCGAGTCTTCATTTATTCACTCTGATTTAAGGGTTTGCGTGCCAGTCAGACATTTTAACGTTTTGAGAAGGTCTCTTTCTATAAGTCTGTAATAGAAAACTAAACTATTGTCGTAGTAAAGTAAATAAGGTTTTTAAAATGTTTAAGAAGCTTCATGGGGGGAGGGATAGTTCAGTGGTTTGAGCGTTGGCCTGCTAAACCCAGGGTTGTGAATTCAATCCTTGAGGGGGCCACTTAGGGATCTGGGGCAAAATCAGTACTTGGTCCTGCTAGTGAAGGCAGGGGGCTGGACTCGATGACCTTTCAGGGTCCCTTCCAGTTCTAGGAGATAGGTATATCTCCATATATTATTATTATTTTATTATTTAAAATTAAATTGAAATGCAGAGCCCCCCGGACCGGTGGCCAGGACCCGGGCAGTGGGAGTGCCATTTGCCTACCCCTGTTTTAGACACTCAGCATGTCTCGGCCCGGAGCTGTAATTCCAAGCCCGCAGCAGCCAGAAGGCCAGATACTCACCCCGAGCGTGGAAAACTCCCACTTTGTCTGCGTCTGACACGGAAACGTGAAGAACCAACTTGTGGTCATCAAAGATTGCATCGGGGCCTTGAGTTCTCAAGATCATACATGACATGTCCCGAAGGTCTGAGGGTAAGAGGAGACCAAAAGAGAAAAGAGTGGGGCTTATTAAAGTGGCTGCTTTCAGATTTGGATCATCACGTCTCTGGAACCTAACGTTCAGCTACTGCCTATCAGCCTAGCCCCACCGATGTCACTGGATCTAAGCCAATGTACACCCACTGAGGATCTGGTCCATAGTGTATGTGATCCCCTATAGAAACTCTACCTCTCAGGTAATGCTATGTCTGATAGGACCCTTGTATATATACACCGACTGTATCAAAGAGGGATGGGGAAATGATTTCACGGGGAAATGATTTCCCGGAAATCACTTCTTCTGGGCTGGTGCTAAAGGAGGAAATCGCAGCTCATTCTGAAGCTATGAGGTTAGAGCATTGGAAGACGGGACCCCTGTGCTTTGCCCACCCCCATCGGTTTCTGTTGTGTTCCTTTTTTCAGGTTAGGGAAGGTTGTAAGCTCTATTGTCAAGCCAGGTGTCTCTTCTTTAGCGTGGGAGAGACAGAGCTGACCCTCCAAAAATCAAAACTAGAAGTGGTTGGGTACCCAAGAGAGAGAAGAAGAGATATGCCCCCTTGGCTATTCCGTTCAACAGGGTTATTTTTAAGAGACTTGCGCCTTAAGGTTAGTAGCATCACAAAGTAAAATAAACCCCCCTGGTTATCTTGAACATGCTCTTCCATAAGAGGCACCCAACATCTAGGCTTCCCTAGAAGGTAGACCAGCTATGGGTTGAAAATTTACCTACGCTCGAGCAGTCTCACTACATGACCAGTCACATGGCTCAGTTAGAGGGTTGCACTTCTTACACAGCCACTTCGCAAACATTTTTGCAGTTCTTATGATATCATCGAGATACCTTGGATGTGCCTGGAGCCGTGTTCGGAATGAGCAAGACATCCTGATAAGCGGCGGTTACAGTGGACTACCTGGGCATTTTCCGGGTACATGTTTTATAGCTCTACTGGTAGCAATTCATGGATGTGGGCTATGAAATTCCAGGCCTAGCTCTGATGAGTGGAGCCCATGACCACTCCTTGGGCTAGTGTCCAGTGTTCATACCCTCACTACTCCCTTTTATATAGGTGTAGTTTCTTCTTAGGACTCAGCTAACATCTTGCATTCTGGCCTGGCCTGATCTGGCTGGAATTTCAAACATTCTGCATCATCTGATTAATGCCCATTCCAAAAGCCGTGCTCCATTCCCAGCCAGTACCTGCGTACGATCGCACACAGAAATCCATGTTGTCCATATCCGAGGACTTTGGGTCGTCCCTATCACAGTTCACTAGCAGGATAGCTCCTTGCCCATCTGGGCCCCACGTCCACTCTCTCTGCAGAGGCAGGACAAAGACAGGCTTGGTACGGAAACAAGGAACAAGACCAGAGAGCTGGAACCCAATTCTTTCACTACCAGAGTAATAAAAGCCAAGAGGACAGGCATGTGACATAGCTGCTTCCTGTTGTGCTAGCCCCTCTGGAAACTGTTTCCTCCCAGCTGTTCTCCATGTTACCCAGTCCCAACTCAGAAATGTATGAACTTCTCACACATACTGTGTTGTAAGGCAAGTGCTGTGGTTTGAGCATAGGACTGGGACCCAGGGTCCTACTGATACAGCTGGGTGGAGGACTGTCTTCCCATCCCAGGAAAATTTCTGAGATATCAACAATGTTTGTGTCAATTGAAACACTTCAATCATTTAGAAACATTTTGGTTACTCTTTTTACTATAATTAGCTTAAATTTCTACATGAAACCCAGAAAACTAATATTTTTCATCTTGGAAATGTCAAAACCAAGTGTTAACAATCTCCAAACTTTTCAGACTTTTTTCCCCAAGGCAAAAAAATTGTCAAAACTGACCCTTTCCTGTGAAAAGTTTGTTTTGATGAACTGACATTTTCCAACAACAAAAAATCACTTAGGGCTTGTCTACACAGGGACACTCAGGAAAATTAATCCAAATTAACTACAGGTGTGAATTTTAAAATCGATTAGTTACATGCATTAAACCCCTTTGTAGAAGCTCTTATCCCTAATTAATTCAGTTTTGTTTAATTAACTTCCAAAGTGAATTAATAAATTGAATTAAGGCCACTTTAATTCTGAATGAGCGTGTTCACACAGGGGTTTAATGTCGTTTAACTTATGCACTTAAACTTCACACCTTTAATTAATTCAGATTAATTTTCCTGAGCCTCCCCATGTAGACAAACCCCTAAATAACACTGTTGTAGCTTCTTTAATGCTCCCTGCAGGTCACCAGCTGGTGCTCTAGGCTGCAGCCCACAGTACTAGATAAACCATGATCCATAGCATGTCTCCTTTACTCTTGATACTTCGCTGGGGAGCTCTGGGATGTTCAGCTCAGAATTTACTCAGCCTACTGGTCTCCCTTATTGGGTACCAAGATGAATCATACTTACCTTATCTGTTGTTTTCCGCTTCACCGCCCCACTGCGAGTTGTATCAGCATCCAGGGAGATGTCTGCAATGGCACAAGAGAAGGAGACAACCCATCAGGCTGGAAGGCACTGAGAACCAATGGACTGGACTTGACCATGTTCTAGCCAGGCGTGGGATCTTCAATACCAAGAGCAGAGACAGAGGGGGATCCTTCGGTGGGTATGTGCCATTATAGGCTTCTTTAAAAGTGGGCAACCCCCATAGCCACAGGGCAAAACAAGGCCTGGACTGAACACAGCTCAATGGGGAGAGGTGTGAGTGACAAGGGAACCGGTCTCTGTTGAAGCATGGGGCTCAGATTAGCTAGCCTGTCCCTATAAGCAGGGCTGCTTAAAATTTTTCCATCCAAACTGTCTTTGACTAAATAAAAGTATTCATGAAAAGCATTTGCTTTCCACCGAACATTTTGATTTTTTTCCTTGAAAAACAGAACACCCAAAAACTGAAATAGTTCCATCTGTGGGAATGCTGCCATGGTGCCTTATGGGAGTTGTAGTGCAAGTGCTTCTTATCCCCATTATCCCTTGTGGTCCAGGCTCCTGGCTGGACTATATCTCCCAGGATGCACCATTGCCAGTGACCACCAAATGCACCAACCCCCTCCCCAAGGGGGACACAGTGGTGCTTCCTGGAAGGTGTAGTTTAACCAGAGATCCTAGCCTACAGAAGAGAATGAGAGCATGAGGCACCCAAGCTATAACTCCCATGAGTCACTGTTGCAGCATTTCCAAATGGAAATATTTTGGCTTTTGAATTTCCACTGAAAAATTGAAATTTCTGTGCCCCACTTCCACCCTCCCCTATTCATATTTTTGCAGTGTACCCAGAAACCAGCATAGAAAACGTGTCCTCCCACCCTCCTACCCAGTGAAGGGAGTGGTACTTTGGGGCTGAGTTCATTGAACAGATGGATTCTTAGGTTCCACTTACCAACACAGGTAAGGTAGAGCATGGCTCTGTGTACAGGAGTCCCCCCATCTTGCCCATAGTATGAAATCCTAACCTGCAAAGACACCACAATCAGCACTACCACTTTCAGGACACCATCGCCTGTAGCGAAGCGAAGAGTAAAACAGATACAGCCTGGGGACAGAACGCTGCCACGGATGAGACCAGAGTGCGAGTCTTGCACATGGTCTTCCACTTTCTACGCTGGGAGCAACCGGGAGTGCTGTGCAGATGACGCCTTCATTAAAATTCACTATTTTAAGACAGAGAGGACGGTCATGTGGCTTGGGACCTGGGCCGGGACTCAGGAGGTCTGGGCTCAATTTGTGGCTCCGTGCCATCAGGCAAGTCCCTTATTCTCTCGGTCCCTGTTCCCCATCTGTGAAATGAGGATTATACTTCCTTTAGCTCACTGCCTGTCTTCTCCATTTAGACCAGTGGTTTTCAACCTGTGGTCCGCAGACCCCTGGGGGTCGGCAGATGATGTCTAAGATTTCCAAAGGGGTCTGCACCTCCATTCAAAATTTTTGAGGGGTCTGCAAATGGAAAAAAATCTTGAAAACCACTAATTTAGGCAGCTCTTGTGGGCAGGGACGGTCTCTCAGTGTGTTCGTACAGCACCTCGCACAAGGCGGCCTGTCGGTGCTACTGTAATACAAGAAATGCACAACAGGATAATGAGGCTAAATAATAAACAACCCATCAGCACGTAGGACCAAAGCAACAGGTCCAGGCTGCTGAAATGAAGCGGTTTTACAACTGGGCTGTTCTCTTGGTCAGTGAAGTGACGAAAGTCCCGTACGGAAACGCATCGCCCAGGGATTCATGGGACACCCCGCTCAATCTAACGCCCAGGACATGGGCACCCTTAGCGAGCAGACATCTCACCAGCCAAGGCACAGTGTCTGCTGA
Organism: Chrysemys picta bellii; assembly: GCF_011386835.1. Lineage (NCBI taxonomy): Eukaryota > Metazoa > Chordata > Testudines > Emydidae > Chrysemys > Chrysemys picta. The sequence goes on from NC_088811.1 coordinate 16,939,828, forward strand.
CCAACTTCAAACACCCTTTTGCCTGGTCCAAGTCCCAAGTAACAGCTCTTTGCTCTTGTGCTAGAGGAAGTTTGACATTGTGTTTTCCAAGGGTGCGTTTTCCCCCTCCATGACAAACTCACCTTGTTATCATTGACAGCATTGCTCGGTGCCTTCATAGTCACCACCACCTCCACCCCGGCATCCAGGGGCCATCTGGGCACGCACGTCGGTACCTTGGCAACCTGAGGGTTGTGGACAATATAGACGTCAACACCAGGGGTGCCACGGACATCGAACGACGTGGCGTCCTTCGGGGCTGATCTGAGGCAGAGGAGGACATTCGGTTACCGTCGCAGCTGGAAATCCCGTCCGCTCCCGACTTCAGCTCCGTGAAGACGCTACGGAGCCAGACAACTACACTGTGGTCATGTGACCACTCCTGTTCTAAGGCGAGGGAATTCCGCGGTAAAGGCAAAGACAGGGGGTGCAGTAGGTGGCACCCACAGAAGCTTCTGCTCTAAACTGCAGGAGTCCGTACTCCATGATGCAGGAGACGTGCTGTAGGGAGGCAGATTTTATTCAGTATTTTGGTGTGGGCAAGTACAGCTGAGATCTGGTGTCAAAAGCTGCACAAAGGAAACTGATTACAGCAGCAGTTCTCAACCGGGGGTACACGTACCCTTGGGGGTACGCAGAGATCTTCCTGGGGTGCCACTCATCTAGCTATTTGCCTAGTTTTACAACAGGCTACATAAAAAGCACTAGCGAAGTCAATGCAAACTAAAATTTCATCCAGTGACTTGTTCATACTGCTCGATCTACCATACACAGAAATGGAAGTACAATATTTATATTCCAATTGATTTATTTTATAATGATATGGTTAAAAATGAGACCATAAGCAACTCTTCAGTAATAGTGTGCTGTGAGACTTTTGTATTTTGAGGTCTGATTTTGTCAGCAAGTAGTTTTTAAGTGAAGTGAAACATGGGGGTGCACAAGACAAATCGGACTCCTGAAAGGGGTACAGTCGTCTGGAAAGGCTGAGCGCCACTGGTTTACAGCGCACAAGTAGTCTTACTAGTCCTACAAAACCCAGGGACTACGCTACATATCCATGAGCACCATTAACTATGTACACATATTCACTCAGGTAATATTTCCCCAATTTAGATCAAGTTTTTGACCCACAATTGGGGGACGGGGGAGTGGGTGGTAGGGACAACCAATTCATTTACACCCGAAGAAAAATACTTAGAGACTTTACCAATCATCTCTGTGACAGACGTGGCAATTTCCTGCAATAGTCTTGGGAAACCTTACTGAATTAAGTTTGTGTGTTTGGGGCCCATTGTATTAAATGTATTTTTACATGTGGTTTATGGCTGTTCTCAGTGGTGGCAGATGACAGTACAAGGAGTAATGGTCTCAAGTTGCAGTGCGGGAGGTCTAGGTTGGATATTAGGAAACACTATTTCACTAGGAGGGTGGTGAAGCACTGGAATGCATTACCTAGGGAGGTGGTGGAGTCTCCTTCCTTGGAGGTTTTTAAGGCCTGGCTTGACAAAGCCCTGGCTGGAATGATTTAGTTTGGAATTGGTCCTGCTTTGAGCAGGAGGTTGGACTAGATGACCTCTTGAGGTCCCTTCCAACCCTGATATTCTATGATTCTATGATTCTATGTATTATTGTGGGTTGGGATTGTATGGAGCCTCTTCCTGGGAAGCAGAGGGGGCTTGAACCCCGGGAAGTGTTATGAACTTCAAAGGACTGTAATGAACAACGTGCCAGACAAGAATGGGCTTTGGGGACAAATAATGTCAAGTGGTTTGCCTGGGGAATCTCTACGGGGAGTTAAATGCAAATTCCCACCTCTGGTTATGCAAAAACCCAGCCTTTGGAAGTTGTGTCCTGAGAAGGAGATCACTGTCTGGTGATTGCCTGTCCTTGGAATCTCAAGGTCAAAGGCCCATGCGGTATAAAGGAAAGATTAATGCTATGTCTGCACGGCTTCATTTACAGCAGCGCCGGCTGCACCGATGTCATGCTTCTGGTGAAGACACTCTAAGCCGACGGGAGAGAGCTCTTCCATTGGCTTAATAACTCCTGCCTTCACGAGAGGCGGTAGCTATGTCTGCGGGAGAAGCTCTCCAACTGCCATGGCACTGTCTACACGGACGCTTAGTCGGTGTAACTTGCGTCACTCAGCAACATCGATTATTCACACCCCTGAGCAATGTAAGTTGCACCAAAGTGATTTGTAGTGTGGACGTAGCCTGAGCTATTCATGGTGGTGTTAATTCTGAGCTAAGGCTGTTATGTAACCACACCATGGGGGGGGGAGTTTGAAGGACTGCCTCCTACCAGAGCCCCTGCTGGAGTTGGGGGGTGATCTCTGGTAGGCTTATTAGCACACGTGCAGGATTTTTATTATTTTAATATGTTTTCTCTGTAATGCTTTTACCTTAAGAATGAAGGTGCTTGCTTAGGAAGGACTGTGTGGTAACTTGAGACTGCTGGTAGTTACATTGTTCCTAGCCTTCTAAGAGAAAGCAAAGTGCAGACACTGGCCCGTTTAAGCAATCTGGCTTGCTGGGGATATCACAGTATAGGCAGGGAATTCTGCAGCCTGGAAAACCCCCAATCAGGAGGAAGAGAGACACTGGTCTCTGCCTGAGAAAGGTGATGGCTGAGGAGCCAGGAGTGGGTGCCCTCGAGGGACCTCGGGGGAGGTGGGGGGGAACAGAGGTGCAGTTGCCTTAACTTGTGACAACTTTGTTCCCCATTTCTCTGGGTACAGTTGTGGCAGCTTGTAGGAATAGACGTTGGTAATACCACATTGGAGAGTGGTAATAAATCTGCCTATAAAGGAAGGCATCGGGTTTGTGGTTGGAATTAGTAATGCTTTCTTATGCTCTGTAAATGCCTTATTCCATGTGGTGGTTTCCTGAGCACGGTTAGAAGACTGGAGGAGTGCAGGGGTGCGTATGGGAATACATGGGTCTTTATCAATCTAAGGGATTTCTATGGCTGACATTGCTGTAGTATCTGAGAGTCTCACACTTTAATATACAGCTGTGGAACTGAGGCACAGAGAGATGAAGGGTCTCAGAGACACTGAGGCTTAAGTGATTTAGGAGCCTAAGTCTCATTAAAAAACACCAGGACCTAGGCGTAAAGCTGGGAGAGATATCTCTGACAAATAGTTATTTGAGGAAAAATTAAGATTTGGTCAACTGGAAAGTGTTGACAAATTTGACATGACTAGCTTGAGCCATTCACAAAGTGGCCAGACGAGGAGGAGGTGGTAGCGGTGGTAGAAGGCCGCTCAGTGGTGAGACCCCTCACCTAGGATGTGGGAGACCCACATTCAAAATCCCTACTCTGGAACAAGCCTGCAATGAACTTTTTCAATTCAAGGAAAAATCTGAAACCTTTCAGATGCAGTTCGACTCAAACCATTTTTTTTCAGAACTGCCAACGCACCGAAAATCAGTTATTTGCCCAGGTCTGCATCAGAGTCTAAGTGACTTAGGCACTTTTAAAATGATCCCTTAAGTGACTTGCCCATGATTACACAGGAAGTCTGTGGCAGAGAAAGGAATTGAACCTGGGACCAGAAAAAGCTTGCTGCATCTTTCCCAGGGGAGGGATAGCTCAGTGGTTTGAGCATTGGCCTGCTAAACCCAGGGTTGTGAGTTCAATCCTTGAGGGGGACACTTAGGGATCTGGGGCAAAAATCAGTACTTGGTCCTGCTAGTGAAGGTAGGGGGCTGGACTCTATGACCTTTCGGGGTCCCTTCCAGCTCTATGAGAGAGGTATATCTCCATATTTTTTATATATATATCATATAATTGGAAGGAACCTCGAGAGGTCATCTAGTCCAGTCCCCTGCACTCATGGTAGGACTAAGTATTATCTAGACCATCCCTGACAGGTGTTTGTCCAACTGCTCTTAAAAATCTTCAATGATGGTGATTCCACAACCTCCCTAGGCAATTTATTCTAGTGGTTAACTACTCTGGCAGGAAGTTTTTCCTAATGTCCAACCTAAACCTCCCTTGCTGCAATTTAAGCCCATTGCTTCTTGTCCTATCCTCAGAGGTTAACAAGAACAATTTTTTCTCCCTCCTCCTTGTAACAACCTTCTATGTACTTGAAAACTGTTATAATGTCCCCTCTCAGTCTTCTTTTCTCCAGACTAAACAAACCCAGTTTTTTTGATCTTCCCTCATAGGTCATGTTTTCTAGACCTTTAATCATTTTTGTTGCTCTTCTCTGGACTTTCTCCAGTTTGTCCACATCTTTCCTGAAATGTGGCATCCAGAACTGGACACAATACTCCAGTTGAGGCTTAATCAGGGCAGAGTAGAGCGGAAGAATTACTTCTCATGTCTTGCTTACCACACTCCTGCTAATACATCCCAGAATGATGTTTGCTTTTTTTGCAACAGTGTTACACTGTTGACTCATATTTAGCTTGTGAGCCACTATGACCCCAGATCCCTTTCTGCAGTACTCCTTCCTAGGCCGTCATTGCCCATTGTGTATGTGTGCAACTGATGGTTCCTTCCTCAGTGGAGTCCTTTGCATTTGTCCTTATTGAATTTCATCCTATTGACTTCAGACCATTTCTCCAGTTTATCCAGATCATTTTGAATTTTAATCCTGTCCTCCAAAGCACTTGCAACCTCTCCCAGCTTGGTATCATCCACAAACTTTATAAGTGTATTCTCTATGCCATTATCTAAATCATTGATGAAAATATTGAACAGAACTGGACCCAGAACCGCTCCCTGCGGGACCCCACTCATTACGCCCTTCCAGCATGACTGTGAACTACTGATAACTACTCTCTGGGAACGGTTTCCCAACCAGTTATGCACCCACCTTATACTAGCGCCATCTAAGTTGTATTTTCCTAAGTTTATGAGAAGGTCACGTGAGACAGTATCAAAAGCTTTACTAAAGTCAAGATATACCGTATCTACCACTTCCCCTCATCCACAAGGTTTGTTAGCCTGTCAAAGAAAGCTATCAGGTTGGTGTGACACAATTTCTTCTTGACAAATCCATGCTGACTATTATTTATCACCTTATTATCTTCTCGGTGTTTGCAAATTGATTGCTTAATTATTTGCTCCATTATCTTTCCGGGTACTGAAGTTAAGCTGACTGGTCTGTAATTCCCTGGGTTGTCCTTATTCCCTTTTTTATAGATTGGCACTATATTTGCCCTTTTCCAGTCCTCTGGAGTCTCTCCTGTCTTCCATGACTTTTCAAAGATCATCACTAATGGCTCAGATATCTCCTCAGTCGGTTCCTTGAGTATTCTAGGATGTATTTCATCAGGCCCTGGTGACTTGAAGACGTGCCATAAAGCAGAGCACTTCTGGTTGACCGGAGACAATCCAGTCCATGTGGAAAGGGACAGCTATGCATTCAATTCAATCATTCAGATGCATGTTTTCAACCCCCTTCCTAACCAGTGACAGCGGAATGGCCCCTTGGAGCCATCAGTGGCAGAGGACACCTGTCACAGTTGGGAGCCCTCGCTTGTTATTCAGAATCCACCTTTCCTGTTAACTCCCATGAGTCACGGTCTTAGCACGGTCTCCGTGCTTAGAGTGAGGATCCTTCCTGTGGCAGCCATGCAAACCTCTTGGAGAGAAAACATTAGTCACACCTGGCCAGAAGCTGACCCAGGAAACAAGCTGTTGCCAAACAGGTGGAGTTAAGATTTCCTGCTAATCAATAAAGCAGAGAGAACAAGTTTATCCCAGCCCTTCTCCACGGATGGAAGACTCTGCCTGCTTGCTGGCAGGCCCCGGCTTGTCCTGCCATTTGGCAGTGCCGGGTCAGGAAGGAGACAGGCGTTCCAAAGGCACACTTCTCCCAGCCCGTCCTCCTCACCTCAGCAGAAAGTGCTGCCCCTGCCCGGTCATGGGCGACCATCTGCATGAGGTGACAACGGCCAGTAGCCCTACCTGGTTCCCAGCAAACCAGGGGTTAAACGCAGCTCAGTTTTCCCCTTGTCTGGCGCAGAGGGCGGGGGATGCCTTGGAAGGTCGGAATCCGTTCCCAAAGCTCGCAGGCCTGAGCCGAGTCTCAGCCTCGGAGGTTGTTTCCTTCACTTTTTATTACACCTCTATCCCGATATAATGCTACCAGATATAACACGAATTCGGATATAATGCAGTAAAGCAGCGCTCCAGGGGGGTGGGGGGGGGCTGCGCACTCCGGCGGATCAAAGCAAGTTCGATATAACGCGGTTTCACCTATAACGCGGTAAGATTTTTTGGCTCCCGAGGACAGTGTTATAGCGAGGTAGAGGTGTATTTATTACTTGTGTTACCATAGCCCCTAGGAGCCCCAGGCATGGACCGGGACCCCATTGCACCTGGCGCTGGCCAAATCCAGAACAAAAAGACGGTCTCTGCCCCAAGGGGCTTACAAACCAGCAGACGGATACAGACAGACAGGGGAGTACAAGGAAACGCCGAGACAGTACGGGTCAGCACGTTGGCAGTGATCCCAGCACAGCAGCGGCCTAACCCTTGTCCAGTTTTTTGTGGGCATCGCAGCAAAGGGGAGTCTGGCGGAGGGGCTGTCTCCTTGTTATAAGGATCATCCCTTGAGGAAAAGCCTGCCTGAGTGCAGCTGTTTTTTCCTGCCAATTCACGCTGCTCGGTTAGCGAGGACGGCCGGTTCTGTGGTTGAGGCTCATGACAGACCCATGTCAGCCCACTGCTTTTCCAGCTGACCGGGAGACAGGTTCCATTGCACCGAGGGAACAGCCAAACGTTAGTCACCGAGCAAATGAGATCACATCGCAAAAATCTGTGACTAGTATGTCGCTGCCTACGTAGATACGGATTAGCAAAGCTTCCCCCACCTTGCAGTCCCAGCCCCAGCGACTGGGTATTAACTGTTACTCAGAGACTCACAAAGATGATTAAAGACAGGAGAGCCAAGATGTGAGGCGGGTCTGGCAGGGATGGAGTCAAGTCTGGCAGGCAAAGAATGCAGCTACCACCCTCAGCCCCTACGTGTGGGTATTTTCCAGGAAGTTCCCTGCTCTTTTTTGGGACATGATGCTTCTAGCAAAGGCACCATAGTTGGTAATGTTGCCAACCCCAAGTGCTTAAAAACTCATGAGTCAGCCCCCAAAAAACTCATAAAAATCACAAGAGAGAAAAAAATACACTGGGGATTCTTAATCTTGGATATCTGGTTTCCGAGCCGTTTTCCTTTCAGCGTTTTCCGAATGAACCGTTTTGCCATTTTGTTTTGAAATAAACCAGGTTCTTTTGAATTGTTTTGCAATTCATTTTGTTTTGGATTTGTTTTTAGAGAAGCCGGGTCCTTTCAAATTGCCATTTTCTAACGGCATTGCGAAATGTTTCCTTCTACCCGAACAAAGTATTTTTTCGGTTGTTTTGTTTCAGCAAGAAAAAACAAACCAAGACAAGAGTTCAGTTTCCGTTTGAAACACACACCAATTGCAGTTGGGATGTTTCAGTTGGGTCACCGAACAGAGAAGCCAGTGATTCACTCAGCTGTAATTGGGTGCATTCCTCATCACCTGGTGCTTGATTTCTTCAGTTTGGCAATCCTCCCACAGGCTAGTCATGCCCAGAACCGCCCCCTGTGTCCCCCTCCTCCAGGCCTGGTGGTGGCTGGCCCACCAAGCAGCCGGATGCAGTTACACAACAGCGACGCTTCCCTCCCTTCCTCTGATTCCAAGGACAGCCTGAGCTCTAAATTTACGGTATGAATCACTGACGCTCCAGGCCATTTTCTGAGCCAACTATAAAACTATTAGCCCATCTACTTCCCTGCTGTACAACTGTGAGGTAGCCCAGGGAAGAGGAAACCCAAGAGCAACTCAAACCCTTTGGCCTCTCTTCCCCTAACACAGACAGGGCTCCCCTTCTGCATTTAACTCCGAATTGCTGCCTGAAGGGAATTAGCATCTGCAGCATGTATAGGGTGACCAGACAGCAAGTGTGAAAAATCGGGACAGGGGGTGGGGGGGTAATAGGAATCTATATAAGAAAGAGACCCAAAAATCGGGACAGTCCCTATAAAATCGGGACATTTGATCACCCGAAGCATGTAGCATAGAGAGCTTTGAGGAAGCAGGGTCCTGAGCAACTGGACAGTCTGTGGAGGAGCGGTTGTATTATTTAGATGGAATATATGGGCCAAAGGTGTTAACGTCATCCAGTCACTGGCCAACGTTAAGCAGCGTTAGACAAGGTTCGGAGTTTGGTATACAGAGACCTCGGTCTGCTTCGTACCACGGCAAACACACTATTAGAAATCCTTTTAACCCTTTATTAAGGATACAGGAAAAGGACAGTTAAAGCAGCCGAAATATACTGTATTAAATAAACCTCTCTTTTTAACAACATCCCTTGTCCCCTTTCCTTGAGCTGGAGGGAGTTTTTAGAAAGAAAAACCCCTTGTTGGACAGTCTCTCAGCTAATATCAGAGATGATAATTACTGTCCTTTGGGGCAAAAGAGAAGTTAGTTGAGATAGGTTGGAGGTGCTGCTGTTGTTAAAGTCTGATCCTGTTTCATCCCAGCAGGGGCGGCTCCAGGCACCAGCGCAGCAAGCGCGTGCCTGGGGCGGCAAGCCGCGGGGGGCGGCCTGCTGGTCGCCATGAGGGCAGCAGTCAGGCTGCCTTCGGCGGCATGCCTGCGGGAGGTCCGCCGGTCCCGCAGATTCGGCGGCAGGTACGCGCGGGACCGGCAGATCACCCGCAGAAACGCCACCGAATCTGCGTCACCAGCAGCCGCCTGACTGCCGTGCTTGGGGCGGCAAAAAACAGAGCCGCCCCTGCATCCCAGGGGGTGTTTGGAATTCAGCTGGACCTGGTGGCGGGAGCCATGTCATCTGGGTCCCTCTTGCTGGTCCAGTCCAGTCAGGCCATCTCTCAAGATCGGGATGACAAAGGCGCGGGGGTCCCAGGAGATGGTGGGGGCTCCAGTAGCCAATCTCTCTCCCAAAGTCTCTTTTCTGAAGGTCCCACAAAGGGAGTGGTGGGCGGAGTGGCCCATCCCATCATTGTCTGGTCCACCATTTAGGTCTCGTTTCCAACACACCACATTTGGTTCACTGATTTTTGGTTCCACGCTTTTCTTGTTTACCAGACACGATCCTAACACAGTCCTAGAGTTACAGCAATCGGCCTTTTTGTTTGGACCAATCCAGTCTGTCTCCCTTTCCCCATCCCCATCTGTTGTTGGAGGTGATTGTGACATCTTAGGACCTGACACTGACTTTTGACAGTTGAGCTCACAGTGAGGGTAAATTGGTAGGCCCGGTGACCACAAGAGAACCAGGGAGCTGCTGCTGTCAGAAGAGGGATGGAAATAGAGACGGGCCAAGTAGCTCGAGTGTTCAAGATTATGGCACTATGTTCAAGATTATGCTTTAATTTGGGGTCCTGAGAGACAAGTGAGCCTACAGAGGTTGTGGGGAGAAGACCTGGGAGAGGCTGAGTAGGAAAAAGCCCAGGGAAGTAGCAGCAACGTGTGGGACTGAGCAGACCGGGGCTACTGGTTATAGGATCCCCAGGCTGGAACCTGGTGTAGTGGGAGGGCCTGCATTTCCCTACCAGCCACTGGGAGGGTGACACAGGCTGAACAAGGGGACACAGGATGACTGGAACCCCTGAGCGTAGGGCGTGCAAGGACCACGGGGCCCAGAATTGGGGCCGGAGACCTGATATAACAACATTGAACTTCTGGTGGTGGGACTTTGTTACTCCAGAAGGAGTGGACGAAATTCTGACATGGCTGGAAGGCCCAATCGTCGGAAGAGGCAGACCACCACAGAGAGGCTGTCAGCAGGGGAAACTAGATGGGGAGAGCCACTATGCCACACCTGGCCCTATAGAGCCCCTCTAGCCGTGAGTGCACTCCCTTCATAGGGGCCCCAGTCTCAACTGGGCCCACTAGGGGCTACTGTAATATACATGATGAAGGTCAGGGACTGGACTGTGGCCCAGCAGGGTGAGAATGGGGAAGGAAAGCAGGAACTGATTCGTTCCCAGAGCAGATGCATCACAGGCAGCAACGGGGTGAACTTCCCATACACGGCCCTGCCAACATGCATCAGCACTGTCCTGGGGAGACCCTTCCTATGGGCAAGAGGAGATGGAGTTCAGTGACCATGGGCCATTCAGTCCCTGGCCTGTCCACTGAGAAAGCTAACAAGGGTGCCCGTGTTGACAGACCCCTGTCTCCTATGAACTGTGCTCAATTCAAATAGGCCACCAAACAGCCATCAGATGTGTCATGGTCCCCTCCCGCCCCAAAAGGGTGTCTGTAGAGACTGAACCCCACATCTTTAGATCCAAGACATTGGTCTCTGCCACGTGAGCTAAAGGAGTAACTCCACTGTGTGTTAGCAGTAGAAGGCTTTTATCTCTATGGATCAGGCACTGGAGGAAGACAACACACTTAGCCAGCATGTTACCCATACTAACAACTGCTAATCTTCTTTGACTGGATTTGAAACAGTGACAGTCAAGCTGTCTGGAGTGGCTCCAGGCAGCACAAGGGCCAACTCAGGGCAGACTGTTGAGCAGGGCACACAGCACAAATTGGCTCTGAGTTCTATACTTAGATTTCACCAGTCAAGTGTGAGCTCCTCAGGCATTACAACAGCCTTAACTTAGAGTCACAGACTGTCCCCTTGGGGACTTTTATCTATCTTGCTACCCAGGTAAACCTACCTTTGTGATACATGATCCCTTACACCAGAAATCACAATATTCAGGTTACTCCCAGTCCCAAAGGACCGATCATTTACTCCAGTTCAGTTGCACCTTAGATCCTACTCCAAAGACAATACTTGTAGCCAATCCTATAATAAACTATGTGAAGATCGATTAACTAAGAAAAAGAAATGAGTTCTTTAACCTTGTAAATACGATAAACATACACACACCAATGAGTTCCAGCCTTAGGGTGCAAAAGGGGATGGAAGCTGCTGTAATATGCAAGCTCTAAGTCCTCTAAGGCTAACCCAGGCCAAGCACTGGGGATCCCTTGCTTATGCTTAGAAATCTTTGCCCCTCAGAGTCCAAGCATCATAAAGTCCCAGTTTCTTCCTGCCAGGGGTTTTTATTCCCTTCCCCCAGAGTTCAAGCTGATGGGACAATTACTCATGCACTTTCATGGGTGTGGAGCGAGCAATCCACAAAGTCTTTTGTCCTCCGATGTCTCACAATGGTTTGTGTGGTGTTAATGGGCCTTCTTTTGTTGGGCAGGACATAACGCCTCATGGGGCAAACTGGTATATCACACTTGGTAATGCTCCTCTCCTGACTGGGGTGGGGGGGAGGTTCCAGTTTCAGAGCAAACACTTAACTATTACCTTATAACTAAGCTACGTTTTAGTCACAGGTATTTTTAGTAAAAGTCACGGACAGGTCACGGGCAATAAACAAAAATTCACGGCCCCGACCTGTCTGTGACTTTTACTAAAAACACCAGTGAATAAAACTTGGGGAGGGTGTCCCGGCTGCTTGGGGGAGGGTGAAGGGGGGGGCGCAGGGAGCGGTGCGGAGGGGTGGTGGTTGTGGCATGGGACAGGGTGAGGGGGGCTCCCTGGAAGCAGCGACATCCCCCTTGCTCAGCTGCTGGGCGGAGGGGCGGCCAGGCAGCTCTGCGTGCAGGCACGGCCCCCACAGCTCCCATTGGCTGCAGTTCCCAGCCAATGGGAGCTGTGAAACCAGCGCTCTAGGTGGAGGCAGCCCGCAGAGCTGCTTGGTCACGCCTCCACCTAGCAGCTGAGCGAGGGGATGTCGCCGCTCTCGGGGAGCCCCCCAGCTAAGCACCATCCAGAGCCCGCCTCACCCCATCTGGTGCCCGAACCCCCTCCCACAGCCAAACTCTAGTGCTGGGGAGGGGCAGGGGGGCCCCCGAGACTGCCCCAGCAGCTGCCGGTGCTCCTGGCGCAGGGGCTGCCCCTGAGTCAGGTGCACCGGCTGCTGCAGAAGTCACGGAAAGTCACGGAGTCTGTGACCTCGGGGACAAACTCGCAGCCTTACTTATCACATGGGATACGGATATTATAAGTGAGATTAATGCAGGCAGCAACTTACAAGCACTTCATAAAGTCTAAACACGTTTATCACTCTAATGCCTATTTTAACAACACGAACACAGGTGAGCCAGACTGGTTACCAGCTATGCATTTGTCAGTGTTCAGGTGAGGCCTAAGGGCCTTGACCTGAGCTGGCACCTGGTCTGCCAGCATCACAGTAACCGAGAGATACCAGGCTCTGTATCCCATCCAGGGAGCCACCCAGAAGCAAAGAGCTGCCCTTGGAGCTCTGCATGAAACTGGGGAGCTGGGTAGACCCTCTACGGGACTGCAAGTGGCAGCAAGACGTTGCATCAGACAGAATGTCTGGCTGCCTGCCAGGCAGCTGGTGTTGAATAATGGCTGCCAGAGGCCTTTTATTCACCTCTGGGTGAGGTCTGGGATAACTCAGGTCACCTGCTCCCTGATAATGAATAGTCACAGCTGAAGATAAGTGTGATACAACAGAGATCTTTTCTGTTGCCTCCTGGGAGAGAAACACAACTGCAGATGGGCCTTGCACAGGGAAGCCTGGAGTTTAGCTGCAGTTGCAACATGCAACTACAAATGTTCAGACTTCTAGGGAAGAAGAGGGAGGGACATTACAGGATAACAGATAAACACAGGTGGCTCTGTCTATAGGGAGGCGAACCTGGAGCTCTGCACGCTGATCTCACCCCACCTTCAATTCCAATGTATTCTTTGCAACTTCAGCCCTGGGTATCAAACCAGGAATAAGTCCCCCTTCCTTCCCGACCCCAGGGGCTACCATAATACAAATAATAATAAATGGCGCTGCTAGAGATGCTGTGGATTCAGGTCATTTATTAAGTATTTGTATTACAGTAGCATGCAGAGGCCCTAGTGTGGGATCGGTGCCCCACTGTGCTAGGGGCTGTACATATACATAAGAAGAGCTCCTACCCTAAAGATCTTCTACGTACAATCCAAGGTGATGGTAAAGAGTTCCCTGGAAGAAGCAGCTTCCCTGCCTGAGTTGCAGAGTTCCCATTCTAACGCCTGACTTTGCCACTAGCCTGCACCACAGCTCCGAGCAAGTCACTTAACCAGTCTGCCTCTGAACTTTCTCCTCTTCCCTTAGTGTCAGTAAATTAACTCGGTGAACTTCTTCCCTCCAGACAAAGTAGGGTGCTGGGGTGAGGAAGCCGCATTATAGCCCAGAAAGCTGGAGCAAAATCTCCCCTCCCTCGATCGCGGCCTCCGCGCCACTGCCGCCACCGGTATGAAAAGCCAAGCACTGCCAGCGGAGAGCTGGGCATCGAAAAGAATGTCAGAGTTCTGCAGCCAAGCAGTTCATCCCTAACGATAACGCATGCACCAACACTCTGCGTGCCGAGCATACCAAACAGAGCCCCAGCATGGCTCTACTGCCTTCAGGGGAGCCGGGCCACTTTGCACCAGTGAGGATCTGGCCCTTGATTTTAGACAAACATGCATCTGCAGCCCAGTAGAAACTGCCGCTTCCCTTATCTGGTCAGTAGCTCCCAGGCTGATATGGGGCTGCTGGCACCCAGAGTATAATTTTCAATTTACAACAACATATTTCTCGCTGAGTTCATTCCGAGTTACTTTTAGCATCACTGTGCCCCCAACCTTCCCCGGCCCAGGGAACAGTAGCCATTTAAAGCGGACACCAGTAAAGATCCACACAATCAGAGAACCGCCAGCTATTAAAGCTCCCATTTCTTACCCATGTATGTCAATGGAGATTTCTGTGCCCAGCACATAGGCAGTGCTAGTGTGCTGCTGTAAGGAGAGCCGGATGGTTCTTTGCTGGGACATGTTTGTACCCTTCTCTCAGCTGCTCTGTTTACAGTGGCTGAGCCAGCATGATCAGATTAAAAGGCATGGGCCAAGTGTCCCACCCCTCCTCTCTCTCCACATGGGCTGTGATTAGCTGCAGATAGATGTAATCCCACCTCCAGGATCTCTGCCTGGTGATTGGAGGGGCAGGTTGTGAAAGCAGAACTCTGCTTGCTGTGATCAGCTGTTTAGAGGTCAGCAGCACCAGCAGGAGGTGAAAGAATGGGAGGAAAGAGACAGGTTATCTTGGGGAAACACAAATGATCTAAGGTGCTGCTGATCTCCAGGGCGGGGAGCAGATCAGCATCCTCCCTGGTGCCTGCGCGTCCCTGTACTGTAGGGTTCTTTTACATACCTGCACACCAAGGAAACAGAAACTGCAGATGTAAGAAGAGCCAGCGTCTTAAAATATTTAGCATGACCCTGGAACAAACTTGATCACTCACAGATGGAGGGGGCCTCTGTATATGTTTGCACATGTCTATGATCTTGCCTATGAAGCTGTAACCACAATAACTCTCAGCAGTCATGTAGTGCTTTACATCTTCTACTGAGCCTCAATACTTCTGGGAGGTAGTTGAGGGAGTGCTGTTATCCCTATTTTACAGATGGAGAAACTGAGGCACAGAGAGGCTTAGGCCTACATTTTCACTCATTTTGGGTGCCCAGTCTGAGCCACGTCATTTCGAGAGTTCGTGGGCCCATGCTCAATCTATTAGGCTGCCCACTGTTCCTCATTTCTCGTGCACCTGAGCTTTCAGATTAAGGCCAGCGTGGCTTGGTTTTTCTTGCCTTGTCTTAATTAAATTGCAGATTCTTCAGGATAGGGAACATATCTCACCTGCATTTGTAAAGCACCAAGTACATTCAGTGTGTGTGTGTGTGTGTGCGCGCGCACGCGCGCACGCTACAATAATGTCTTACCTATGGTGCACTGGTGTTTTGGGGAGCAAAGCATAGGGCTGAATTTGTACTGAACTAAAAGAGAGCCTCAGATTCCAAGTTCTTTGGTTTTTATTGTTGGGAAATGACCTTGTCCAAAGCCATTGCCTCGCAATGAGGGTTGATCCCTGGCAAAATAACCCCAGCAGCAATTAATTATGGCTAGCTCACGGGCTGGCCTTAACGATGCTTTCCAGTTTAAAGCAGTAACAGCATGAGAGTTTAGCACACGGCCCAAAACAGGAGACACCGGCATAGCATTCTATAGCGACGGCATTTAGGATGAAGTTTTCAAAGGCACCAAAGTGTTTTAGGCTCCTGAGTGCCCAAGACAATTTTGAAAATAGGGCCTAAGTCTTATTGTGGGTTAATGGGACCTGGGCTAGTGCAGGGGCGGGCAAACTTTTTGGCCTGAGGGCCGCATCGGGTTTTGGAAATTGTATGGAGGGCCGGTTAGGAGAGAGGGGCATGCCCCCCACCCCGCTTCTCACCCCCCGACAGCCCACCCACAGGACTTCTGTCCCATCCAACCCCCCCGTTCCCTGATGGCCCCCTGGGACCTCTGCCCCATCCACACACACCCCGCTCCCTGTCCCCTGACTGCCCCCGGAACTCCCGCCCCTGACTGCCCCCCACCAGCCCATCCACCCCCCCCTTCCTGACTGCCCCCCTGGAATCCTGCCCCCATTCAACCCCCATTCCCTGCCCTCTGACCACCCCGCCCCCTATCCACACCTCCG
This sequence comes from Chrysemys picta bellii, assembly GCF_011386835.1. Lineage (NCBI taxonomy): Eukaryota > Metazoa > Chordata > Testudines > Emydidae > Chrysemys > Chrysemys picta. Next base: position 16,955,421 of record NC_088811.1, read on the forward strand.
CCCCCTGACCATCACCCCAAACTCCCCTGCCCTCTATCCAACCCCCTGCTCCCTGTCCCCTTACCGCGCTGCCTGGAGCACCAGTGGCTGGAGCTCGCAGCCCCGCCGCCCAGAGCGTTGCGCCGGCGGCAAAGCGAGCTTAGGCTGCGGGGGAGGGGGAACGGCAGTGGAGGGGCCAGGGGCGAGCCTCCTGGGCCAGGAGCTCAGGGGCCGGGCAGGAGGGTCCCGTGGGCCATAGTTTGCCCACCTCTGGGCTAGTGCCTAAATATCTCGGAGGATCTGGGCCCACATGCATAGGTCAGGACCTAAGTGCTTTGAAAACTGTGCCTATAGTGAGATCCCAGGCTCAGCTCTGGTCCACCACGCTCAAGCCCAGCCAGTTTGTCAAGAGTCCTTCAGTCTTGGCTCAATTCTCTAAGCCCCCCTCACACTGCAACGGGGACCAGGGACATGGAATTGCGCCATGGGCAGCGGGTATCGCAGGCCAGGGGCCAGATGAGCCTCCCCAAACAGCCAGGCATGGCCCTGCCCACGCTCTGCCCCGAGGTCCCCTGTTGCTTCTTGCTCTTCCCCCATAGCCGCAGCCCGGGCTGCTCCTGGTGCCCAAAGGGGGCTGGGGCTGGGGGCAGGGCTATGGCAGGCCGCGGCCCGGGTCTCAGGGGGCTGGGGCCACCTGGCACTGGGGCCCACCCAGCGCTCCGGGGCTGGAGGGGCTGGAGGGGCTGGAGCCACCCACCCAGCACTGAGGGTGCTGGGGCTGCCTGCCAGGTGCACCCGGGCTGGGGGCACTGCTAATCTAAAGTAACTCCACTGGATAGCTAAAGTGGAAAGACTAATTAGGGTGTGGCTCCCGAAAGAGCGACCTGGAAATGGTAGGCCTTTTTCCATTGGAAAACTGGCTACCGAAATTCCAGGGGTTCTGAAAGGCCCTGCACAAATCGTCCTGAACGACATCTTCATTGTGAGGATTGTATCCAGGACAGTTAAATCAGCAGTACCTCGTTCTTCTGGGGAAATGGCAGGAAAGCAATTGACTTGGACAACGATCAGGGTTGCAATTCCGCCCCCTGCATGATGTTGCTATGGGCTAGGGTGACCAGATGTCCCAATTTTATAGGAACAGTCCCGATTTTGGGGTCTTTTTCTTATATAGGCTCCTTATATACCCCCCACCCCCGTCCTGATTTTTCACACTTGCTGTCTGGTCACCCTACTAAGGGCGGACCAGTCTCTGTCGGGGAGCAAGAGTTCTCTCTCCTGAGGCTGCCTGGGAATGGAGATGATTTAATAAAGGCAGAGAAATGGCTTGAAGCACACGGTGCATCCAGTGATTAAGGGCCCATTGGGTGGGAAGGAGACTATAACACCCGGCTGGATCTTGCTGTTAAATGAGCGTTGTCCCCCAGCAGCCAGTCCTGGAAGGTCCATTTTCACTTCCTCCCTTGAGCACCATGTGAACCGGAGTGCAGCTCTCCTGCAGAGAGCCGTGTGTCACGCTGACTGGGCGCGTCCTGCTCCTCTCTAATGGAGCAGCAACCTAGAGGATAACTGACCCAGGGAGCCCCACTGGCAGAGGGCCCAGCACCCCATAACTCTGATCAGGCCTGCCACATTATTGCCCAGCTCGCTGTTGTCATCATCCGACTCTAAAAGATGTCGTATGATGTGTCGTAGGCAGCCTGGTAATGCGCTGGCCATTCATACTATTGTATGTGATGTGTGTCTGGGCGGCACATAGCGAATTAGAGAGGCGGGCTGGAAATCCATTCCGCAGATATGTTTGACAGACGGGGCCTAAGCCCAGCGTGCCCTAGCCCAAGGAATGTTGTTTCACAGGTTCTGTGTCTCCAATGTAAACTAAGCCAGAGGAACCCGAGACAATGAAAAGCACGTTTGCATGCAAGGGAAACAAAGCCATCAGGTGGGGGAAGATGACCATGGAGCACCCCCCAATGGGGGATGGAGGTGGCACCCCCAGGAACAACTGAGGTTTGTGGTGGAGGAAAACTAGTAACTGTCCAATGTTCCCTCTAATTTTTCCATCCATGTGCGGAATGAATTTTGCTATGTGCACCAATAGGGAGGTGATGCGTGGTGGGGGTGGGGCTGTGGGTGGGGGCTCAGGGCTGGGGCAGAGGGTTGAGGTGCCCCCTCGGGCTCTGGCTGGGGGTTCAGGCTCTGGGGTGGACCCAGGGATGAGGGGTTCAGGATGCAGGAGGGAGCTCAGGGCTGGGGCAGAGGGTTGGGGTGGGGGGGTGAGGCCTCCATCTGGGGGTGAGGGCTCTGAGGTGGGGCCAGGGATGATGGGTTTGGGGTGCAGGCTGTCCTGGGGCTACAGCGGAGAGAGAGGACTCCCCCCAGCCATCTCTCCCCGCAGCAGCACCTGGGCTGGGGGAGAGCGTCTTTCCCCGCCGCAGCCCCAGAGCTGTTTGGAAGAGGCATGTCTCCTTGCCACGCCGCAGCCCCAGGGCTGGGGAAGTTAAATGCGCGGCCCTTGGTGGCCTGCTGCACAGCCATGCACCTTAGAGGGAACTTAGGTGGTGACTATTAAAACGCAAAGCAACAACTGAACTTTGGGAAGATATAAGCAGAGGCAAAAGCCATTTTGTCACCATGACTGAGGGGGACGCGACGGGTGCGACACCCTTCGAGCCAGTCAGAGTTGGTACCCCTAGTCTGGAGGACCAGGGATGCTGAGAACTTGAGGTAGGTGAGGAAACTGCGTAGGCCAAGACTGTAACTTGCTACGTTTTACTCGCCAGGAAGCGTGTTTTGTTTGTAACCTTCCCTATCTCTTTCATTCGCGCTCGTCATCGCTTACGCCTGTGTTCTTTGTTAATAAACTTACTTCTGTTTTATTACAAAACCAGCTCAGAGCTGTTAGTGTGAGTCCTCGGCCAAACTAACAGGCTGGGGTGGGCTCTGTCTGTTTGAAGACAGCAAACTTGAGAACTGTTGTGAGGGTCCAGGCAGAGGACTGGACTCTGTAGGGGAGATGGTTTTGGGGAGACTCGGGACTGGAAGGTTTGTTGGGGTCACTCTGCTAGGAGGACCCAGGCTGGGAGAAGCCCTGGTAAGGTTATAGTGCGGCTGGGGTCAGGGCTTTGACCCAAAGTAGCATAGCACAGAGGCACCAGGGTTACAGGGAGGCTGGTGACACAACCCCTTACTGGTGTGGGCGAACACCCAAAGTGTCACACTACTGCTATCAGCTGATGGAGCTCATACTGTGGTTCAAGTGGGCGAGACTTCTGCTTTGCAATTGAAGGTCTTGAGTTCAAATCCTGCTGATAATCCAGGCTGTGCCCCAATAAGGTGCAAATACACTCAAGACAAGTTAGTAATTAATAAATTAGCTCTTACCAACAATTTACAACATCCAAAATTCAACATGGAAGAATATATGGGAAACAGGAGCCATTTGGAGAAAGCCCTGGCAGCTAGTTGAAATGCCCTGATCCTGACTGCACAGTCATGTACTGTGTTGCCCTAAGCAGTCCTTCTGCAACACCAGTGTAAACTCTTCATGAGATTTTATGACAGCTAAAAATCACTGCCCTGCGAGGGAAGTTAGGGGGAAAGCTGTTTTCTTCTTGGCTCTCAGGATATATAGTTTCAAAATAATACTTTGCATGACCATTGGGCTTCTCAGCCCTGGATCTCAAAGCACCGTATGAAGGAGGGGAAGTATTTTACAGCCAGACACACAGAGAGGAAGTGACTTGGCCGTGATCAAACAGCAGGCCACGTGTAGCGCTGGGAATGAGACCTGGCTCCCTAGTTCGGGCTCCCTAATCAGGGACCATAATACTGGAACGACGTCAGTAGGTTTTGAAACGGATACAGAGGTAGGCACTGTGTGGGAGAGGGGAGACCAGGCTTATGGTTAAAACACCCCGCTCTGAAGCAAGGATTCACTGGAGGTGCTGAGTTTGTGGTGGATATTAAAATGCAAAGTAATAATTGGGCCGTGCAGCTGTGCATTATGTACCACTTTGTATGGGTAGCTGTGATTAACATGCACCTCTAAAGAGCACCTGAGCGCTAATTCCAGTGGCAGGAACAGGTGTGTGAGAGTAATGAAGGCATGGCATGCTAGAAAGAGCTTCTAGCTTAAGGTCTAGGGCTTCTAGCTTAGGGTCTAGGGCTTCCTTGGATGGTGTTCTCTTTATTTACAAAACTTCTTAGATTGCCAGATTCCAGGAGCCCTTGTCCAGAGTTTGTGAGCATCAGCTTGGTCCCATGTTCCCTTGTTTGGCAAAAGTGCTGAGCAGGGGGTTGGGGTTTCACCCCCTCTGCTCAGGGGATCATGTTCCACCACTTGAAGGAGAAGGGTTTCCTGATGACGTTGGTGCCGCAATGGATCTCCCCGGATAGGGTGTGGTAGGTGAAAAAGTCGTTGATGAAGATGCAGACGAGGCCCAGCGGCTCCAGCAGGGAGCGAACGTTCTCTTCCAGGCAGCACCGCCCGTCAACGATCGGCCCAAACGGCTTCGGGATGCCCAGGTGTTTCCCCAAGACGATCATGTTCACCTGCAGCCAGGAGAAAAGGGACAGATGGACAACAGCCAGACATGGTCCCACGAGAGCATCTCCAGTGTTTTTACATGTAACCACCGCTTGTGTCCTACCCTCTTAGCTAGAGCTGGGCTCAATTATTCAACCAAAACTTTTTTTTTTAACTTAAAAATGCAAATTCAGTAACACTGAAATGTTGATGAATTTGTGTTGATTTCATAGAATTGTTCATTAAAAAAGAAATCTTTAATCCCCCCAAAATCAAAACTTTTCATTTTGCTATTTTCCTCATGGAAATGTTTCCATTTTTCATTTTGAAACAACTCTTTGCTTTGAAATTTCCTTTCATTTTATTTTTTTTAAGTTGTTTTTCAAAAATTAAAAATGATCCAAATCAAAATGAAACGTTCTGAGTGGAACAAAACATTTCCTTCAACCCCTCAACCATTGTTTTTTACTCTGTGCTGAAAACGTCAATAATTTTCTTTTTGGTCTGACCCAAAATGGTTTCCCCCCTGACTTTTCTAAATCACCACAGAACTGAAAAATCTGTCATTTGCTCAGCTCTCCTTTCAACGTTCCTGCATTTAGTGGGGAGGTCTCTTTTGCTTTCTGTCTGAGTCCCATTCTCTGAGGGCCTGGGAGCTGAAGGAGTTCAGGAGGTCACCAGACAGAAGGAGAAAGAGCGGGAAATTATGGAAGATAAGGACCGAGTGCTTGGTGGGGGAAGCAAAGTGGGGAATAGGAGTCTGATGGGCAATGCAGAGGATGGAACAGAAATGATAAGCAACTGCATAAGCAGGACGGTCCCCTCACCATGTCTGGGAAGAAGGCGTCCGCTCGAGAACTGTTCAACACGAACAGCTGAGGGATATCAATGATGTCTTGCTCAGTCAGTCCCAGCTCCTCCTTAAGAGTATGTCGATTCCAGTCAATGCAGCTCTGGGGAAAGAAAGGATTGGAGAGGAGGGAGGTGACTATGGGCCAGTTGGGAAGAGTGGCGCGAAAGCGCTGTATTTCTGCTGTTTGTGATTTGCAGCGACAAACGTGCAGGTAACCCCGAAGTCTGTATGCGGAGTTTTATTGGGATACGTTCATGTCCCAGGGCAAATATTCTACCCCTTCTAGATGTTGTCAGGAGTCACTGTACTGTCCATCCCTGTTATCAGCTTGAAGCAAGAGGACACAACATAGCAACTCCATGAGGCACCTGATTGAAAGCCCATTGTGTTCAATGGAAAGATTCCTGTTCAGATCAATGAGCTTTGGCTCAGGACCCCTGAAGCCTCTCATTCTCCCCTGTCCACACCGCCCCCCCCCCACCTGAATGTTGTTGCACATGGCCCCCTGACACCAGATACCATGTTCTCCGCTGCTTTTGTACCATTAGATGCTTTAAACCACTGCTCCATTGCAGCCGGTCTTCCCTGTGCTTTTCTGCTCTCCTTTCTATGCAGCACCTGGTCTGGAGCCGCTGTTACAGCACTGACGGTTGTAACTTGCTAGCCACTAGAAATCTCCCCTTGCTGTGCTATAAAAGATGCCCTCCCTCAGACATGTCGCATATGTAGTCTTTAGGTAGAGGATGTGATGCTGTATGGCCATTTATAATATTATTGATACCAATATTACAAAATTGCCATGATCTTACAAGGTACGCCGTGTACGGTATCGGAGGAAAAGTTATGGTTTTCTAAGTATGATCATCTTGTTTATAGGTATGTATCATCTTTGTATCGTGAGTTATAAATACGGGTGATATAGCTGTATCTCAAACTTGTGCTGTGCTTCGGGGTGACACCCCCAGACAGATTGGCATCAGGACTATCTACCCTGTTGGATGGCCCATCAAGGACAATCAGCTTTACGAGGAGCCCATTGAGAGACGCCAGGGGCTACACCTATGAGTCAGCAGGACATGCAGGGACAAGGACACGGCTGTGGACAGGGACACCAAGACCTTTTCCATGCCCATGTGCTGTGAGTTTGTGTTTGGGACAAAGGATTTTCAAGCCACATGGCAAAGGATATAAAAAGGCAGCTGCATCTTCTCCATTTTATCTTCACTCCTGCTTCTCACCTCTGGAGTAACTTCTCTACAATCTGAAGCTTTGCACAAAGGACTGATAGACCCATCCAAGCTTTGGGTGTGTTCCAGAGGGACTTTACAAGCCAGCCAACTCACCAATGCTGCTATGAACCTGATATACAGACTCTGAAGTCATATTATGTATCTGATAGCTTTGACCATTTAACAACTCTCTTCTCTTTTCCTTTCTTTTATAATAAACGTTTAGTTTTAGATACAAAAGGATTGGCTGGCAGCATGGTATCTTGGATAAGATCCAAACTAGAATTGATCTGGTAATGTGGCTGGCCCTTTGGGGATCAGAAGAACATTTTGTATACTGAGTAGAGTTTTAAATAACTTCTCACTTTACTGCATCTATTTGCTGATTGGGAACCTGAGACTGGAATGCAAGAAAGGGGGCTGTGTGATTTCTTTTTGGTTGGCTTCTTGATAAGCAGTGGGGGGGATCAGGAGCACAGTTTGTGACTGGTTGGTGAGTCTAACTACAGTGTTAACCACCAGTTTTGGGAGCAACCTGCCCTGACTTTGGCATTTTCACTGTGGGCTACCCTAGGCACAGAGGAGGTGGGGAATGTTGAGGTTAATTTGAGAAGATGGACCTAATCGGACCATCTACCTAGAACATCTTCAGGATTTAGCTAGAGATCGACCGGGGGGGGGGTCTTGATCTGCAAGGAGACGACCTCCTTTTGGGGTGTGCCGTGATGATGATGAAGAGCATTACTCAGTATGGGTAGCTGACCCTCTGCACCTGGTGGAATTCATGAACTTCACCCCCTTCTCCCCCCCGGTCAGACCTCAGCCTCTTCATGGATCACATCCAAGGTGACTCTGGGACAAAAGCCCATGAGCTGATCTGCTCAAGCTTTCAATAGGGGGGAGCCATAGGACTTCTAGAAAAACAACAAGGAGTCTGGTGGCACCTTAAAGACTAACAGATTTATTTGGGCATAAGCTTTCGTGAGTAAAAACCTCACTTCTTCGGATGCATGTTTTTGTAGATACAGACTAACACGGCTCCCCCCTGATAGGACTTCTAGGGTGCTGCATTTGGTATTGCTGGGGTCTTTTCAGGCCTTCCCTCTTCCCCACTCCTACCTGCACGTATTCACTGTCACTCCTCAGGGTCTCATCAGCCAGCATCTCGTCTATTGTTATGGTCTGCACGTTCTCCAGCCCTGGGAGGAAAGGAATACAGCAAGTGAGACCCACCGGCCGGCCTCTGTGAGTGCCAAAGGCGTCCTGACTGAGCCACTCACCGGCAAACTGGGCCGCGCTGCCGTGCCCCTCTCTTTGTTTCTCCTTGAACAGCTTGTAGCAGGCATCGGGGCTGGCCAAGAGCAGCCGGAAACCCTTAACGGAGAGAGTCAGTGAGTGTCTGGCCTTGTCTCCATTAGACTTCTCCCTCCGAGATCTCCCATCTCCCTGGTTCAGCCTCACTGGTGACACAATGGTGGGAGAGCTCATGCAGCCGAGGTACTGGTGTTCACCGGCACTTGATGCGTTCCTTCACGCAGACCTGCTCTGAGCATGCTCTCAGCCACCACTGGCTGCCGGAATCCTGTCTACACTAGAGTGCCCCCTGTTGCTATCTCTGGGGGAGCGGAACCAATGGAAGTAGCAGTGGGGAAATTGGGGCCAAAAAAGACCCTCACAAGCAGCTGTTTGGTCTAGTACATCCAGGCAATGGACCAGGGAATCAGCAGATGTGGGTTCTAGCCCCAGCTCTGCTACAGACCTGCCTGTTCCACCCCACCTGCCTTATCTAGATTGCAAATGATTTGGGGCCAGGCTATCTATCACTTTGTGCTGGTACAGCTGGCCCCCAATTACAGCACTACTAGAATCATAGAATATCAGGGTTGGAAGGGAGGTCAGGAGGTCATCTAGTCCAACCCCCTGCTCAAAGCAGGACTAATCCCCAGACAGATTTTTTGCCCCAGATCCCTAAATGGCCCCTTCAAGGATTGAACTCACAACCCTCAGCTTCACAGGCCAATGCTCAAACCACTGAGCTGAAATATACATTACGATTAAAGCCATGTGCATCTGACCCAAACTTCCTAGAACATTCCTTTTCATTTCATATGATTTCTCCCCCTCAAAATGATGAGTGATGGTGGAATTTCAGGGAATTGGAAGCTTTTTCCCCCATGGAAGCATGAGAAAAATGAAAGGCAATTGCGGCTGAAAATCTGCATTTGGAACCAGAAGTGTAACGAGCCTGTTTCTGCTGAGTGGGGTGATCGCAGAATCAGGATGCAGCCATGTGCTTGGAGCTGTACAAGGTCCCAAAGAGAATCAGGTAACAGAGGCAAAGAGACTTTCTGTTAAAAATAGATGTTATTATTATTACATGATGCTGGCCCTTGAGGTAAGTCAGTGTGTCATCTCAGCCAAGTCACTTCCTCTGCCTCGGTTTCCCTAACCTGTAAAATGGCAACGCTATTCCCCATCCTAACAGATGGGTTGCGGAGCTTATTTGATGTTTGCAGAGAGTCGCAGGTGAAAGTCACTAGAGGAATTCAAAGTATGGAACACAGCCAAATGTACATCCATGTGGCTTACAGACTAAGTTGCTGGAAGAGTGTAACTATTATAGACACATATTCTGCGACTTCTCCCCCTCTAAAAGGAGGCAGTACAGTCTAGTAGGTAGGGTACCAAGCTGGGAAGTAGGAGATTCATGTTCTATTCCCAGCTCTGCCACAGACTCACTGTTTGACCTCGGGCAAGTCACTTTCCCCTCCCCTCTGCCTCGATTTCCCCATCAATCAAATGGGAGGAATGCTCCCCAACCTCTGTAAATTGGTTCCAGAGACGCAGATGAAGAATGCTCTCCAAGCGCCAAGCCTGACTGGAAGGGAGGGAAGGGCTGGTTAGAAACGTCACCTGGTGAGTGGTACCTTCCTATCGGGGGCCGGAACAAAGCTCAGGAATTCATCGACGTGACCCACACTCAGCCAGTCCGAGTAGAGCTCCACGGGGGGCTGCACCTTCTGGGCATAGAGAAAGTCCCTGACGGCCTTTGTCATCCTCCTGCCGCCCGACCTGGGAACTCAGATGGAGGGGAGAACATAGGAGTTGGTAGAAGTCCCAGAAGTCCCGACTCCCAATCCTCCCTTGTAACGAGCTTTGTCTTGATAAAAATAGCCAATACTCTGCTATTCTGAAACAATGCCTTTGTTTGACCTTTCCAAATGCCTGAGTTTGTTCTTTTAATGCTATTCCATTGAATGTCCCACGTAAACGCCACGCCGGATTCATGGGGCGGGGGGGAGAGCGGGGGTGTTTATCTCAGTGAACAGACTTCTTTGTAAAGCAGGGTTCTTTATTACACAAAGCACATCTCAGTCCTCTGGTTTTAGCTGAACCACCTCGTACAGGCTGCCCGGAACAGCTGCTGAGTTCCAGTCACCAGCCGTTCGGAGCAGAGCAAACCAGCCTCCACTCGCTCCAGGCGTTTAACCTTTTCTGAGCCGTCCCTCTTTTCCCATTTAAGGCCTGCCTCTCCCTTGCCCTGCTGTCTGTGGGGTCAGTCCCACCAGTGCAAAATGGCTGTAGACATCAGAATGGTAGCAGCTGGTACGCATGCGCTGGGGGAAACGATACTGCACGGGGTGCAAGCCAATGGGGAATCAAGCCCGTAAACGCTATATTTTAATTTTGATTTCTAATAGGTTGACATGCACAGTGGAGTTCGAATGACTTTATTATATGGGGAATTTAGGTCCCACTCTTAACCCACTGAGTAGCACTTATCCATGCCAGCGGTCCCACTCGGATCAGTGCGACTCGGAGCAAGGAAGGGTCGCAGATCAATCAGATTTCCATTGCTCGAACTGGGAAATGGGCCCAAGCTACAGAACTCAGATCCAAATGTCTCCATCGTTTGGCGTTGTCCCGATCGGGGGGGGGGGGAGGCGGTTGGGTTGGGTTAAGCCATTCTAAAGTCACGGAGGTCAGCTCCAACGCCAAGTGTGGGGATATTAAAAACCAGACTTCCACTCTGGTCCTTCCTCTAGCCGAACATCATGGCTGGTGAATTCTTCCGCAGCAAGAAGCAGGATTGTTCTTCCAGACCCTGGTACTGACAATGTCACCAGGATCTAGTGGTACTGCAGAGCTGCCAGCCTGGTGAGAATCTCCCAGCAGATTTGAAGCAGAATGCTTTCTTGGTGGGATAACAGGTGTCTCCTAGGTCGGCGGGCAGGGATCCCACTCTCTGTCCATATAACGAAAGTAAGTGGAATCACTTTTTCCTCCACTTAGGCTTCACTGTCCACCAGCCCGCACTGTAAGTATATTACCTTGCTACACAGGCTGGTAACAGTGGGGGTGGTGAGATGAGCCATGACCTGCTTCCTTGGACAGAACACCTGTAGGTGGTGCTTGGAGATACTGCAGCAAGGGAGGTCTAGGTTGGACATTAGGAAAAAGTTCCTAACGGTCAGGGTGGTTAAACACTGGAATAAATTGCCTAGGGAGGTTGTGGAATCTCCATCTCTGGAGATATTTAAGAGTAGGTTAGATAAATGTCTATCAGGGATGGTCTAGACAGTATTTGGTCCTGCCATGCGGGCAGGGGACTGGACTCGATGACCTCTCGAGGTCCCTTCCAGTCATAGAATCTATGAATCTATGAATACACGTCTCTGAGCAAACGTGACCCCAGGAGCTTGTTAAATAAGAACGCTCCAGGAGACTTCCGATTCCTGTAACTCAGGGCGGTTGGATTAGATAAGGCTCTTCCCCTGCTGCTACCATGTTCTATCAAAGTGCGCTCCAGGGTCACCAAGTCTATTCGCTCTGGGGATGGCTGGCGCCTAAGGTTGTGTGTTCAAACTGCAAGCCACTGAAGTGTGTTCCACTGAAACGAGGGGCAATACTGGTCAACGGGGCAGGATGGCCTGGTGGTTCAGATGCCAGCCTGGGCTGACCAGCCTTTAGCTTCCTGCTCTGCCACAATCATCCCCTGTGACCCTGGGCAAGTCACCTTGGCTCTCCCTGCCTCAGTTCTCCTTCTGTAAAATGGGGCCATAGCATGGCCCCATCTCCCAGCGGCGTTGTGAGGATAAATACATCAAAGACTGTGAGAGGCTCAGATACTGTGGTGGCGGGAGCCATATAAGCATGGTATCTAGCTAGAAACAGCGGGGTGTGATCTTGTTGCCCATCCCCTCCCAAGATAAAGACTTTGCCTTTTAGAGGCAGTTGCGGTGTGTGTAAGTTCCTCTGAACTGTGACAGACAGCAGAGGGAATGTGAACATTCTCGCTGCTGTTTTCGAGGCTCCAGACGCAAGCTAACAGTGTTGGTTGTAGGGGACGGTCGCACCACTGCAGACATTAGTAGTGAGCTATTAACCTACCTGCATCTGCAAATTTCCCCTCCGTCTCCCCACTTGGGAGCTTTCCCCCCGGGGCCTTTATTCCGCTAGCTGCACCTTTAATCCTCTCTCACACCAAGACCTCATGCACCTCCCTCACCTGGGCAAGCTGCTTCCAATGAGGATCCTTCCCAGCGGGTACGTCTTCCCTTGGACAGTCACCGGAGGGCTGACATCCAGATTGCCAAAGGAGTCGAGGCTGGAGACGTGTCCGCGAGGAGGTACTCGGGTCACGTAGCCAAAATCAGGGCCCTTTCGGGGACGAGAACAACACAACGCACCGTCCAGTTAGGCGCGCTGTTCATTGCGGTGATGAGCTGCGGTCAGAGCATGTGCTAAAGGCTTGACCTGCCCGTCTAAAATAATCCTTACCCAGGCCGGGTATGGGGAAGAGCAGAGGAGCCAACCTTCCAGGCAAGGAAATCCCCTCCTCTCCTGACCCTGCCAGGAGGGGGCGCTGTTCCTTTCAACCAATAGTTCCTCACCCCAATAAAACCTAACATTGGAGGGTAAGCATTCAACCTCCTTCGTGAAACCAAATAATACTAGATCTAGATCACACCTGGGCACCTCCCTGAAGTGGCAGAACATGCACCACCCATTCCCAGGTGTTCTTGGCTTTTGTTCCCAGCTGGGGAGAGGTGTAAGGCAACAAGAAGCAATCAGAGAAATAGCTGGGCTGGGCTAGTTTAAGCCCCACTGGTCCAGCATGGCTCTCTGACTCCCTCTGGTGACTAGCCTGAGAAGGGGTTATGAGTACAGCTACGCAGACGATGGATTTTTCAGTTCGCTGGCGATTCCAATTGAAAAAGGGGCTGTTTCGGGTTGAACTGAAAATGAAGATTTTTCAGAATTTTTGGTGAATCGAAAAGTCAAAACATTGTGAGCGGGGTCGAGTGATGCGTTTCCTTTGGCCTGACTCCAATTTTCATTCCATTTGGGGCATTTTAACAAGAAGCCAAGATTCACAAAATACAGAGGAGCAACTTGTCTCCGTATAACTCTCAGCCCAGGACCTGAGCAACCTAGGTTTAGTGCCCTGCTGAAAAGAAAGGATTTGAACTCAGATCTCTCATATTGCTAAACAGCAGCCTACCTGCTGAGCCATAGGGACAGTTTTCTTTCTTTCTCATTCCCCCCCTACTTTTCCACTCTGTAATTAAATGTGTCATCAGAACAGGGCTCTAAACTTGCATCTCTCTCACCCTCTGGATGTGCCCCACACACCAGGCTGTAGAGTTGCTCTCACGCTTTCATTGCCCCATGACTGACAGCAAATAATTGATACACACACACACAGACACACACACACAAAATTCATCACACACTTCTCCCCTGCTCCAATCTGAACTAACACTTGCACTAGCTTGATGTACCTAGCTGTTGGAGATCAGTTTTATAGTCCCTTGACTCCACCCCCTTTTTAGTTTCATCCAATCATCCCTCTCCAATGGAACTTCCCCCACTCCGGGACCCCCTCCCCCACCTTTTTTTTAAAAAGTGTTTTTGTTTTAGCCATCAAAGCAAGTGGCCCCCTTAGCGTCCCCAGGCGAGGACGGAATATGGAGCCCCCAGCACCAACCACCCATGAACCCTCGAAGACAAGAGCCAAGAATATGAGGCCAAGCGACTGTGGGGCAGGTTCAGCTGTGGTGCTGTTCCTGGCACAGGTGGTGCTGTGTGGGAGGGTATAAAGATCCGTAGTCACAAGCCCCCTTCCTCCCATCACAGGACGTAGAAAGTTAGTACAGTCTCCGCTCACAAAATGCGCCTGAGTCTGGAGGCATCACAGACAAACGCGCACAAACACCCCGCTCAGGTAAGAGTGGCCAGACCTCTGCTTTGTGTAACATAACTGCGAAAGGAAAGAGCAAAGCAACTCTGCACCTGGAGTCTGCTTCTAACTTTGCGCAGGGCTTGGTCTTGTGTTCAGTGAAGTGTTGTTTGGATTAATCCTTGAACAGCCGGGCTCTCTAGCCCTTTCTGCAGGATGGCTCTGTTGCAGTAAGTGAGAGATTTCTTTTCCAGCGAGACGTCTCTGCAGAAAGGCTTGGGGGGGGGTGGGACATAGTGGTTGATGGTTGGCATTGCTTAGAACCAGCCTGTGACGAAGTGGGACTGTTCTTAATGTTTCCTCTGAATACTGTGTGGGTGCCTCAGTTTCCCCTATGCATTTCTTAAGTCTCCAGTGTGCATAAATGGCTGACACTCTGTCTCCTGGCAACAAATGGCTGGGGACCTTCCCCCCTGCAAGGGGATAGCTAAAGGTGAACAAAGAGATCAGGTGACCTCCTGGCCCGGGAAAGAGACAAAGGCCAGAGGAGGGGGGGTTGGAGGGGGGGTTGGAGGGGGTTTCAGTTTGGAGCTCGCTGGAGACAGGAAGTGAGGGCAGACGGGGTTGTCTCCCTCGCTGGGCCCCAGAATGGACCAGGCTGAGGGGTCCCGTTCGCTGTACCTACAAGCTCTGTTTTAGACCGTGTTCCTGTCATCTAATAAACTTCTGTTTTACTGGCTGGCTAAGAGTCAGGTCTGACTGTAAAGTGGGGGTGCAGGACCCTCTGGCTTCCCCAGGACCCTGCCTGGGCGGACTCGCTGTGGGAAGCACACGGAGGGGCATATGCTGAATGCTCCAAGGTCAGACCCAGGAAGGTGAAGCCGTGTAAGCTTCTTGCCCTGAAGACAGTCTGCTCCAAGGGAGAGAAGGCTCCCCAAAGTCCTAACTGGCTTTGTGGGGAGCAGTTCCAGAGCATCGCCCAGGGACTCCGTGACACAGCCTCCCAGGGCAAACTCTCCTGCTGAAGCTATAGGTTCAGGCCTTGCAGGGAGAGAAGCCAGATGTAAAACACGAGTGATTCCGTCCTCTGGCATCAAACTGGGACATCGAAGGCTAACCTGGGAGTGATCCCGCTGAAGTGAGTGGGGTTGTGGCCCTGTACAATGGAGGTAAGCCAAAGGAGACTGCTGCCCTGTGTTTGATTGTCTGACCCATCTATTGCAAGCAGTAGAGTTTTTCTGAGGGTTAGCGCAGTGGGCCTTTAATGGATGCTAGTTGCTTCTCGGCCGTGTGCTGTAATTAATGTGTGCTGAATGGTGCTTCTGCATTTAGAACTTCTAATCTGCACATGGACACCCGATAAGTAAACTCACCAAAGTCAGAAGGAACCCTCCAAGCAGACCCCAAATGAGCAACATCCCCTCTCCAGGGCGGTGAGTTCCAGGAGACTGGATGACACCGAGCGGCCAAACCCCACCCTGCCCCCAGGATCAGGAACCCCCTGGAGAGAGTCTGTTCTCGGCCACTTCAAAAAATAGTTACAAACCAGAATCCTTTGAAAAGCAAAATCCTTCAGGCCTCGGTCCCGGGGGGAATCGAAGACCACGGGGAACGTCTTGTGGGGAGCCTCCACGTAGCCAAACTCTATCTCGTCCTGTTGTGGGGAGAAAGCGGGGAGGGGGTCTCTTACAGCAGCAGCGCTATCAGTCGCTGACTAGTGGGAACATGTGGCATGGGCTGAGCGTGTGTGGGGGGTGTTCGAGTGACGGCTGCCCTGGTGCTGGACACGCCGGGGATTGAACTGCCGGTTGCACACATAGCTGGGGGTGGCAACAACTCCAGGGGGGCCTATAATACCCACTCACCAGTGGCTTACACTTGTATATGCCAAACCTTGTTCTCTCCTCCTTCAATCCCATCCTTGATACATGCTATTCCTGCAGGGTTTATGAACCCTCGTCCTTCCCCTTCAGGCTGTGTTAATTAAGCGGAGGATCACAAATATGAAATAGACCGCACATGACAAGAGAGCGTGGTTTTCCTTTCTCCCCCAGTGCCTGGAAAATGATGCCTGGGGTAATGCCGGCTGAGAGAATCATTGCTGACAGCGAAGGGGTGGCTGGCAGGGTCCAGCTACCTATCTGGCGTCATTTGTATAGTCCTGATTGACGTAGTATCCAACCGCTGATCAAAACGCCACCTACCGATGAATGTCGCCAGTTTTTATTTATTTGATTCTGGCCCCAGATAAGGCTCCTAATCCCTGTTGGCTTGGTTTGGGTTTTGAGGAAGCAGTGGTGATACGCTACTCTGAGTGGCAGTGTGATCTAGTGGCCAGAGCACTGGCTTGGGGACTTAGAAGACCTGGTTTATCCCTGGCCTGTTGGGTGAGCTTGGGCTTTGCCGCCCTGTGCCTCAGTTTCCCCATCTGTAAAATGGAGATCGTGATAAAGCACTTTGGGATCTACTGATGAAAAGTGCTAGATAAGAGTCATGTATTATTACCTGGATCCAGCGGTCGTGCTGGTTTTCAACCTCAGGGCAGATGGTCAGCTTGCAGTTGGCTTTCCTCACCAGGGCTCTCATAGCCTCCAAAAAGTCCGCATTAGAGTTGGAGTCTCTCTCCATGCTGGAAGGAAAATGAGTAAAGAGAGGAACCTACATGGAGCAGAGGGGTCAATGCGTTACGGGGAATGGGTCACAGGGACCCAGCCAGAATCCAAACTGTGCCCTGCGCTCCCCATTCACAGGCTGCTCCGTTTGTTAAATGTTGTGAGTTTAGCTCCTGTGGAAGGAGGAACTTTGCAAAACGGCGGCATGACAAATGGGGGGGCCTTGATCCTCATCCTATTTCAATGGATGCCAGTGGCAGCAGGTCCAGGTTCTTCAACATTTGGACTGGGGAGAACAGGAGAGCGAGCCTGCAACACGTCTTCCCCTGTAGACTGGGCTAGATTGTCCGGGCGTGGGTAGGGGGGTGGAGGACAATAATCAAGGAGAATCTTTGGCTGCATAGTATGCACACCTGTGCTACTTGAACTAAAGGAGGAAGTCTGTTAGTTGGCAGCAGTAGAAGGTTGTTCTCCTGTATACGGGCCATTATACCGGGATGCGTAACGCACTGTTTGAGTGTGATACACATGTTCCCTCTGTGCTCCTCTGAGCTGCGGACTCCACCCCACCCCAATATGGACTGGTGACTGAAATGATCAGTCGTATCGCTCTCACCTGCAGACAAAAACCTCCAAAGGCTGCAGGGTGTTGGGCGTCATTATCCACGGGGCCACCCGGAAGACCACGGTGTCTGTGAAAACGGGGGTGTCTGGTGCGTTCTATAGGCAACAAGAGATGAAAATCACTGAGCCCCGAGCAAAAGCAAAACCCGGTCTTTGAAGGCTCCGAAATGAAGGACTCAGAAGCCAGCTGTGCACTACTCTCCACTAGGGGGCACCGCAGCAGTGACCGAACTTACGGGAACCGAACGGCAGAGCAAGTTGAGCAGAAGACGGAGAGCTCCTGGCAAGAAACGCCCTTAAATTGCAAGTGTAACTGAGCTCCTCTCTAGCCCTGGCAATGTCGAACCACGAATGTGGGTAGGGGCAGGGCCTTAACTGCCGCGTGGGTAGCCAGGAACCCTCCAGCGCATCTAAGGCTGCGGTTTAATCACGGGTATTTTTAGCAAAAGTCATGGACCGGTCACGGGCAAGAAACAAAGAAATCACAGCCGGTGACCTGTCCATGACGTATACCATAAATGCCCCTGATTGAATCTTGGGGGGGGGGCGTGGCACCAGCTGCAGGGAGGGAGCCCCACTGCTGCTCCAGCCTCCAGGAGGGGAAAGCCCTGGGGGCCTCACTGCCACTCCGGCCACCATCGAGCAGGGAAGACCCTGGGGGGGGGGGGGCAGCCGCTGCTCCAGCTGCCCCGGGATTGGTGCCGGGAGCCACCGAGCTGCGGTCGCTCCCGTGACTAATACGACCTCCGTGACGTCCTGCGACCTCCGTGACAAACACGGATCCCTAATCACATCACAAGCTGGCAACAAGCACAATCAAACATTGTAGTGTTTACGGCCCTTTAAAATGATGGTCATTCAGACTCGGGGTTCAGCCAGCAGCCCCCTCCTTTCAGCCAGAACAGAGCTCGAGGGGAGAGCCATGGAAAACACCAAACTGTCCAGGGGAAAGTTATTGATGGGGGTTAGAGCAGGTTCTCCTCACGGAGATCCCGGTGGGTGCCAGATATGGGTGGAGGCGGTAGATGGGTGTTACAGGCCAGACCACCTCATAGGGCATCTGGGAGAGGCTGGTTTAATTGACCTTATTCTGTTTTATGCTTCCTGATGTGCTCAAAAAGTGCTCCCGAGGGAAGGTTCCTCTCTGAGCAATTGACCAGAAGCTCAGGTTCTGGGAACCCCTGTTCAACACAATGAAAGTCCTGGCCAGAGTTGGGAGGCTGGAAATTCAGGGTTGTTTCTAATTTGTCTGAGCCTTTTGGTCTTTCCGAAACCCTCCTCCTGGGGAAGGGGACTACGTTGGCCTGGCCAGTGTCCTTGATCCTTGCCTTCCTACGTGATCATCCTTCCACTGGCTGAAAGGCACTGCAGCTAGAAGCGTCTCTCTCTACTGCCCAGAGTCCAAGAGTGTATCGTACCTTATCGGAGACCTCTAGCAGGGTGACGCTGAAGGAAACCAGCCCTGAGAAGTCAGCGTCCGGGAAGGCCAATCCCTCGACGTAGAAGGTGTCCTCTTCTTCTCCGCTGGGACGATCCACTATGTAGGAGCGTTTATGCGACCCCAGCACATGCTTGTACTGGGCGAGTGAGCCACTGCCTAGGGACAGGAAGGAATACACATCACAGTGTGAACGGGACACTTCCCGGGGTGGATGGGGCAGCCAGGGGAAGATGGGAAGAAGGTGGTGTATACGAAAGGAGAGCGTCTCCTGCATTATCCAATGGATACGGTTAATATTCCTTTGGACGCCCTGGAGCCAAAATTTTCAAATGTGAGTTGTCTAAAGTTGGCCTCCTAAATCCATGGCCTCATTTTGGATGGGAGCTGCAGGGACTCGGCACTCAGCCATGGATTTAGGTGTTGAAATAAGAATCTGTTTGCCCAGCGAGGTGCCCAGCTTTGATCTAAGTGTCGTGCCCAAGTTCATAGAATCATAGAAGATCAGGGTTGGACGGGACCTCAGAAGGTATCTAGTCCAACCCCCTGCTCAAAGCAGGACCAATTCCCAACTAAATCATCCCAGCCAGGGCTTTGTCAAGCCTGACCTTAAAAACCTCTAAGGAAGGAGATTCCACCACCTCCCTAGGGAACCCATTCCAGTGCTTCATCACCCTCCTAGTGAAAATGTTTTCCCTAATATCCAAGTTCACACAATGAGTCAGTGGTAGTGCCAGGATTAGAACATGGGCCATCCTGGATACCAGCCATCTATTTGTTCCCCTGGGTCACACTGCCCTCTGAAGTTTGTCCTTCAAAAACTGACTTGCATCATGATTTGGTGGGGTGGGCGGGCTGGCAATCGTGTAGCAGAGCAATGCTCTCCACTCGTATGTATTTGGGCTCTGTAGGCAGTCAGGCCTGCCCCAGGCGAGCTTAGAAATGCCTAATGGAACGTCAAACGCAGTTAGTCGTCAGAGACGAGCCGGTGTGAGAAGCAGACCTTGCCCTCTGAAATTTCAGCAGGCTGCTTCAAACAAAGTATTATTCTTTTTTTTTAATAACCCAAACTGTCGTGTAACTCAATCTTCTAAAAGGGCTAACGCAAGAGAATGCAGAGATGCTCAGAGGACAGGAAATACCTTTGAAATCGGAGGACATCAAATTGTACAGGAAAAATGAGTCGAAGGAACAGGAAATGACACGAAACGCCTAAATTATCAAGAAAAATTACAAAGCCAGAGAAACCAGATGTAGAATGATATTGGCTGTTGAGAGCTGTAGAGTCATGCGCCGAATGTATCGTCAGATCACTGGACTTCAAGAGACTGCCATGGAGGAAGGATGGTCTTGGAGTTAAGGCTCCGGAGAGATGGATTCTGTTTCTGGCTCGGCCACAGGGTACGTTTACACTAGGAGGTAGGGGTGTGATTCCCAGTTCATGTAGAAATATTTGTGCTAACTCTCATCTGAGCTAGCACGCTAAAAGACAGTAGTGTAGCCACGGCGGCTGGGGGGAGCTGCCTCATGTATGTTCCTACGGGTTTGTACTTAGGCGAGTAGCCCATGCTTCTGCAACTACAATGCTCTACTCACAGACTCCTTGTCCCTGAGTGAGGCAGTGGGGCCAGATTTAAACTCCTTGCTCACACTGCCGATCAGTTATTCACTAAGGAGGGGGACTGTTGGCAGCGTAAAGTTTGGTCCTTAATTTCTAAGCACCTCCATTGGGGTTGGTACATTCCTGCTTTGTGTGGTATTGGAGACAGATGGAGGAACAATGTCTTAGTTCTGGTCTACACTGGGGGGGGCGGGGTCGACCTAAGACACGCAACTTCAGCTACGAGAATAGCGACGTATCTTAGGTCGACTTAACTTAGGTCCTCACTGCCACCACTCCCCTGTCAACTCCGCTTCCGCCTCTCGCCGCGGTGGAGTACAGGAGTCAACGGCGGAGCGATCGGGGATCGATTTATTGTGTCTACACTAGACGCGATAAATTGATCCCTGATAGATCGATCACTACCCGCCGATCTGGTGGGTAGTGTAGACGTACCCTTAGAAGTAGAACTGGGGAACGTTTTGGGGGGAAAACTTTTTTCCAGCAAAAAATCCAGATTGGGCGACACCGAAGCATGTTGCCGATTTGTGTCAATTTTCACTGAATTGTTTCGGTCAAAAAAAAATCCACAGTTCTGGATTTTGATCTTTTCAAAATGAAACTTTTCAGTTTTCTGATTAAAAATGACTTTTCCGGTTTGAAATGTCCTTTAATTTTATTTCCAAGTTTTTCCAAAAGTTAGAAAATGTTCAAAAATGAAAGACACATTTTATTTGGGGTTGAATGAAACATTTCATTTGACCCAAAACATTTTATTTATGTTTGGAAATTTTCAGCAAATCAAAACATCTGTTTTTTGTCTAGTACTGCTTAGCCATCCGAGCCCTGTTGACTTTCATGGATCTAGTTCAGGGGTCGGCAACCTTTCAGAAGTGGTGTGCCGAGTCTTCATTTATTCACTCTGATTTAAGGTTTTGCGTGCCAGTAATACATTTGAACGTTTTTAGAAGGTCTCTTTCTATAAGTCTATAATATAGAACTAAACTATTGTTGTCTGTAAAGTAAATAAGGTTTTTAAAATGTTTAAGAACCTTCATTTAAAATTAAATTAAAATGCAGAGCCCCCCAGACCAGTGACCAGGACCCAGGCAGTGTGAGTGCCACTAAAAATCAGCTCGCGTGCCGCCTTCGGCACGCGTGCCATAGGTTGCCTACCCCTGATCTAGTTCATTTAGGCACTCAAGCGAATTCCACCTAAACTCATTAATATATGTGAGTGGCTCAGCTATTCTGGTGATGGGGCCACCCAAGCCCCTAGATAGGAAGGCTAAATACTCACCACTGGCATGGAAAACTCTCACTTTATCCACATCGGACACAGAAACATGAAGAACCAACTTGTAGTCAGCAAAGATGGCACTGGGGCCTTGGCTCCTCAGAATCATAAGTGACATGTCTTCAAGATCTTGGAAAGAGAAGAGATAGGCATTAGCCACTATTATTATTTGTATTATCATAATGCCTAGAAGGCCCAGTCATGGACCATTGTGCTAGGAGCTGTACAAACACAGAACAAAGAGACAAAGCTGCCTGTCCCCCAAAGAGCTCATAGTCTAAGTATGAGACAAGAGACCACTAAGACGGGGGAATACAAGGAAACAATGAAACAACACTGGTCATCGTGACAGGCCGTGGTCTCAGAACAGCAGCAGCCCACCCGTTGTCCAGTTTTCTGTAGGCTTTCTGGCAGAGGGGAGTTTTAAGGAAGGTTTGAGGCAGGAGAATGAGTTAGTTTTGCAGATGTCTATGAGGAGCTTCTCTCAAGCGTGAGGGGCAGCCTGGGAGAAAGCATGAAGGTGCCGGTTTGAAAATTTTGCAAGTGGGCAAAGGAGGCTGCCATCATGGGCGGATTGGAGGTGGGAGTCAACCTTTTGATATTGAATGAGAGATGACTGCGGGGGGAGTGGGAGGAATATGTTGTGAAAGGCCTTGAAAGTGAAGACAAGTAGCTTATTACAGTGACCTGTGGAGGTTTTCAATCTCAAGCCTTGAAACTTTGACTTTCCCAATTAATCGCACTGTTAAACAATCACAGAATACTATTTATATAAATATTTTGGGGTGGTTTCCACATTTTCAAATATACTGATTTCAATTACAACATGGAATACAACGTGTAGAGCGCTCACTTTCTATTTATTTTTTATTATACAGTAAAAGATATTTTATCCGGCACTTCACCAACTGGAAAGTTCTATAAACCAGCATTTCAGATCTTCGTTGAAAGTCCGGTTGGCGCAGGACTGGCAGGGGGTTAGGGCATAGGCATAGGCGGCGACTCCATGGGTGCCTCTGGGGCTGGAGCACCCTGGGGGAAAATTAGTGGGTGCTCTGCACCTACCGGAAGCTCCCCTACCCCCCCCCCGAGTGAGCCGCGTCCCTGCTTCCCTGCCTACCTCCCACAGTGCTTCCTGCCGCCAAACAGCTGTTTGGCGGGGCTTAAGACTTTCCAGGGCGCACTCAGGGAAGGAGGCGGAGAAGAGGCGGGGCAGGGGCGGGGACTTGGGGGGAGGGGTGGAATGGCGCAGGGCGAGGGTGGGGGTGGGGTCAAGCACCCACCAGGAACAGTGGAAGTTGGTGCCTATGGGCATGGGAGGGGGTGTGGGGCGCGGGCTCTGGGAGGGAGTTTGGGTGCAGGAGGGGGCTTGGGGCAGCGGGTTGGTGCACGGGAGGGGGTGTGGGGTGCCGGATTCAGGGGATGTTCACTTCAGGCAGCTCCCCGCAAGCGGCAACCTCTCTCAGCTGCTCTTAGGCGGAGGTGCAGCAGGCAGCTCTGCACACTGCCCCCATCCCACCCCGAGTGCTAACTCCATGGCTCCCATTGGCTGGGAACCACAGCCAATGGGAGCTGCAGGGGCGGTGCCTGTGGGCAAAGGCAGTGTGCAGAGCCGCCTGCCGCGCCTCTGCCTAGGAGCAGCAGGGGCGGGTCACTGCTTGCATGGGTCAAAGGTTGAAAATTGGAGCCTCTTTTGAAGCCATGAGGTTAAGATATTAGACTCCCACTTCTGTTTGTCTACTCCGTTTGTTTTCCCAGCCAGGATAGCATCTAAGGGCTTGTCTACATGGGGGGAAAGTCCCCCCTAATTAGTGCAGAATAGCCAAATACCGGTTCCAGACGAGTTTCCTGTTTGGACACGCCGATTCCACACTATAAGTGCCTTTGTGCAGATTAGGTCAGTACACTTCCAAAGTGGATTAAGCCACACTGCATAAAAGGCACTGTTCGTGAGGAAAAGGAGCACCTACATGGGGAGTTAGTGCCGAATACCTACTGCACTTAAATTCATACCCGCGCTAGCTGTTTTTCACTCACTTCCCTGTGTAGATGAGCCCTAAGGGGGGAAGGGGAGCTGTGCAGAGAAAGGGGGACACCCCCCCAACAAACGACAAGTAGCCATGGTTGGAGACATGAGTCAAGGGACTGTCCGATCCCATCGCCGGGTGTTACACACTGAAACTCACTTCACCTGCGCTGGAATCGTAGTGGTAGCACGAGACAGAGTTGGCCCATGAAATATCAGTCTAGTTCTGGCCTGGCCTGGCTCATGTTCAGACTTCCCCCCGCACCCGTCTAACGCTTGGCCCAGAGCAGAGGTCTGTTCCCAGTGAGTACCTGCATAGGACTGCACATACGGGTAAGCACTGTCCATATCCTTGGCACCCGGGCTGTCCCTGTCGCAGTTCACTAGCAGCACGGCTCCCTGCCCGTCAGGGCCCCACGTCCATTGCGTCTGTAGAGGAAACACAAAAGGATCTGGAACAAAAACTGACCAGGCCGGTGAGCCTGAATTCCCTCTTCCTCCTCACCCGGAATCTACCCTTCCTCTCCTCCTTCCTAAGAGCCCTGGCAATGCTCAGGGCGAGTGGCCACGCCTGTGCGTGCGGTCAGGCGTGTACCGCGGATGTGCTGGGTCAGCACATCCGGAGAGCAGCCTTCAGCGACGGGGCCGTCTCCGACGCGTGGGGAAGGTGATTGCAGCACGAGGAGACGTTCCTGAGAGCAAAGCTAGCTCAAGAAACAATAGCCGTGAAGTGCAGCAGCATGGCTGGCTGCATGGACTAGCCCTGTCTGGCCAGGACTCTCGGTGGCCACTCACGTATGGGGGTCCTGGGTGGGCGGGGCTAGCAATCAAACCTCCCAATTGCAGTGCAGACATACTCTAAGGGTGCCCCTGGCTGGCAAAAACCCAGAGCCATGTCTACACTAGGAAAATAGATGTTAACATGTTAACAAACGAATGTGCTAAAACCCTAATGTAGACAAGGGAGTTAGTTGTAGTTTTAACACATGATCTCAGCCCCGTATTAAACTCATATGAAAACTACAACTGCCGGGCCTACACTAGCATTTTAACCCAAATTAGGCCATGTCTACACTAGAGAGCTTACAGTGGCACAGCTGTACCGATGCGGCTGCGCCGCTGTAAGATCTCCCACGGAGCCGCTCTGTGCCGATGGGACAGACTCTCCTGTCAACATAATCAAACCACCCCCGCCGAGTGGCAGTAGCTATGTCGGCGGGAGAGCATCTCCCACCAACATAGTGCTGTCCACACCGGCGCTTCTGTCGGTGAAACTATGTCGCTCACGGGGGGGGGGGAGGGCATTCACACCCCTGAGCAACATAAGTTGTACCAACAAAAGTGCTAGTGTAGACATAACCTTAGTTAACCCATGGTTGTTGTTTTTTCTAGTGTAGACATGGTTTGAAGGAAAGCGGAGGCTACTTGCCCTCCCCGGGGAGAGTCCCTACAGGAGAGCAGCCGGGATGAATCTATCCCCGTATTGTTCCATGAACAAACATTCACTGGGAACTTGGGTATCCGACTCTTTAACCTAGGCATGGAGCAAGCTGGCACCCGCAGCAAATACACCGATCCAGGGGTAGTTTCTTTCTTTTTGCACAACCCTGTTGACGGATGGAGTCCCTAGCAAATCTCAAGCCCGATGGAAAAGGATAGGGAGCCAAATTATTTTCTCTAACGCTACTTCTGCTCTCCTGACCCCTGACTCTGCACTGGAGTAGCAGGGAGGAGAATTTTGCACAGGGCCAATGCCATGGTTTCATAGTGGTAGGGCATGGAAAAATAATACTGGGACTAGGTTGGCTTCTTCAGAGATCCAGAAAACAGCCTGTCTCCACACACAGCCTTTGTCACTGTCAGCTTCTGGTTGCAGGTGCCCGTTGGGAACGGGAATGGAAGTGGATCCACCCAGAGTGTTTCCATGCCGAATGCTTTACCTTGCTCCTTGCTTACAACTATGAAATAGTTACCTTGTTGGTTCCATTGCTCTTCACCATCCCGCTGCGGTCCGTGTCGGCATCCAGAGAGACATCTGAAATCACAAAGGCAGATGGAAGCCCCAGTCCCAGATGGCAGGAGAATGAGCACACTCAAAGCATTGATTTCTTGGGTGCTTCCTTAATGCATATCTGGACAGCACCAACTCCCCCACCCTCGACACACACAACAGGACAGGGCTGTGTGAACAGGACTCTCCGGGTCTCCATTCAGAATCTGTATCTTCCAGCCTTTTCCTGCCACTTCCTATGATTTCCATCTGTCTACTCCCATCTTTTGGTCTCTTGAGCAGGAAAGCACGGGTGGAAAGAATTTCATGGATGCAATGATTCTTTGACCCGTTTCTTTGATATCTGCCTTTTGTTGTTGAATGAAGATTAAGTACAGTGAAAGCAGGAAGAAATGTTTCCAGAATATGGGCATGTAAACACCAAAATATTTGCCTGCAGTGATGAAATATTTTAAAGGGGCCCTTCAGCGAATGCTCCTTCCCTCCCACCCCAGATTTCTGACCATATGCTCCTTACTGGACCCCTAATCAATAATAGACATTAGGTCTAACCAAATGGTGGTTCTCTGTCTGGTAGTCCACTGAGCTGATCAAAAAAAGATAGTGGGAGAAACAAAGTGAGCATCATTCAGAGGGCATGGGAATGGAGGAGGAGGTGGCTACTTCTTGGTCCTGCTTGCAGGCTCAGAGGATCTGCAGGGAAGCCTGCAATCTGGTCTTTCAGCAGTCAGTCTGCAGAGAGCCACCCTAAAGTAAGATGGGATGAGTTGTGCCTCGCTGTTTTAGGGAGCAGCCTGCTTTGTCTAACTCTGGTTTTGGGTTCTTGTGTGTTAGGGTTCCGAATGCTAAGATATAAAGTAGTGTTACAGTGCAGCCTTCCAGAAAGAGAGTGCTGTGTTTTTTATCTAACATCTCTGTGTGTGTGTGCTGTGAACATTACATGGAGAAGCTGAATCACTTTATGTGCTCTGGTGGAATTGGAGACTAAGGGAGTGCCCATACATGCCCAGAGTTTGAGCCCAGGACAAACATTTGGTTGAGAAGCCAGTGTCCATCACCCTAACTTCAGAGGGCCATAGCAGGTGGGAAAATGTCAGCTTCCTAGGGTGGGATTTTCAAATGTACAGTAGAATCTCAGAGTTACAAACGCTTCGGGAATGGAGGTTGTTCATAACTCTGAAATGTTTGTAACTCTGAACAAAACATTAGGGCTATTCTTTTAAAAGTTTTCAGCTGAACATTGACTTAATTCAGCTTTGAAATTTTATTATGCAGAAGAAAAATGCTGCTTTCCCTTATTATTTTTAGGAGTTTAGGTTTAACCCAGCACTGTCCTGTGTCTGGTTTTTTTGGTCTCTGCTGCTCCCTGATTGTGTACTTCCGGATCCCAATGAGGGGTGTGGTTGACTGGGCAGTCCGTGACTCTGGTGTTCGTAACTCTGAGGTTCTGCTGTATGTGCCTTTTTTGAAAATCCCACACCCAGTTTCTTTGGGACCCTTGCTAGCCAGCCAGATAGTCACATTGTTGATAGGAAAGGGGTGTAGAACACCAGGTGGGTAGGGACATGACACAGAATATGGATTTGGTGGGGTGGGCGAGATTAACATGCTAACATTCTATTTCTTGCATTCATCCACTTAATTATAAGCTGTTTAAAGGGAAGAGAGAAACGTACAAACCTCCCTGCATGAAATATATATATGGTGAGGGTGGGGGTGTATAATATGTTTATATCAGTGGTTTTCAACCTTTTCTCATTTGCAGACCCCAATAAAACATTGAATGGATGTGCGGACCCCTTTGGAAATCTTGGACATAGTCTGTGGACCCCCAGAGGTCTGTGGACAACAGGTTGAAAACCACTGGTTTCTATTATATACACTGCATATATATTAAATATACACATAAACACAAAGATCTCCCTTTTATTGATTTGAAAGGAATGTTTGTACATATTATATTTAATATATATACATACACATATCTTATATATATTTAATGAAGGGAGGCTTATCCATTGCTCTCTTCCCTTTGAATAGCTTATAATGAAGTGGATGGAAAAATAGAACCTCTTACAGTATTTATAGACGCACACAAACTAATTCCCATTGCTGGATAGGTTGCGAGTCTCAAGTGTATTTAGCCAATTGTTTTTACAATACTTACTGACACAGGTGAGGTACAGCCACGCCCCCTCTATAGGTGCATTCTCTTTCTGTCCATAGTACGAAATCCTAACCTGTGAAGACATTGCCTGGTCACGATCCATTCCAGCAAAAGTCCATATCATGCCATGCTTCCTTGTCGAATGTGATCTCTTCATTGCCCTCAGAGAGGCGTGATGCCCGATATCTGCTGAGGTTGGGTGCTGGGAGTATGGAGACCACCCTCAATAAATCAAATGTAGGACCATCCTGCATGCTCATGGCAGTTGGTGAGTCATTGATCCAACAGGCCTAATTCACGCTAAGGGGAGTTGGGAAAGGCCTTGGTGATGGATTTATAACCCTGGGCAATTTACCGATGGAACAGGCGGTGGGGAAGCCCACTGCGTGGAATTTTCTGTGTCATTTCTGGGCTACGCAGCTCATGGCAGCGAGCCTCCCGGCCTGGGTTAACAGACGGGGGCTCGCAGGGCTTGCGTTCGCTCTCTAAACATAGCTGTGTGTTCAGTGCTTTGAAGTTGTGGCTTGGCCTGGAGCTGGTGTTGTGAAGCCGACTGCTATTTTAAGAGAATCTGTCAACCCGGGCTGGGAGGCTCTCTGCGCCTGGCTATGCAGATCAGTGGTGCGCAAGCTTTTCCAGTTACCCCCCCCCCCCCCGCCTTGCCAGTCACATAATTTGTCACCGCCCCCATGACTTGTAATCTGAAGTAATCCCTTGCTTCTGTGCTGCTGCTGGTGGCGACGCTGCCTTCAGAGCTGGGTAGCCAGAGAGCAGCGGCTGCTGGAGCGGGCATTCATGGGACCCGCGGGATCCCAGTTTCTTTGTGCCCCCCCTGGAGAGCGCCCCCCCCAGTTTGCGCACCACTCATCTAGACAATGCCCATGCACAGTTAATCTCCGAGTTAAAGCCAAGGTGAAAGAAGAGTTTTTTCTTCTCTTGCACCAGCTCCTGGGCGTCTGCCGCCAGACTTTTCAATCATTGAATTTCCAGCATGTTAACCCTTCCTCTCTCCATTAGTTGAGCGACCTCTCTCCCCTTCACACACACTCTTACTCGCTTCTATGTCTTTTTGTGGCTGTTCATGACACCGATTTAGCTAGGATTCTATTCTTTAGAAGTTGGGTGATCGCTGTGCTTCTGACATACAAACACTCTGCAACTGTGCCACATCTCGTAGTTAAAATAGCCCCTTCCTTCTGATCCTGCAAAGATCGACCCCATGTTTCTGGGCATGATCATGTGATTCTTTCAAAGCCCAGCAATCCACGCACCTTGCTCTCATTGACAGTACTGCTTGGGATGTCCATGGACACTGTGACCTCCACCTGAGAATTGAGGGTCCATTTCGATGTACCTGCAGGTTTCTTCACGGCATTAGGGTTGTAGACAACATAGACCCTCACTCCAGAGGTACCACGGGCATCAAATGACGTGGCACCACTTGGGATGGATCTGGGACAGAAAGGAGCGCTTGGTTACCGTCAGAGTTGTCCCCCTCACTGTCTATGTATACGCATAAAAGCACTAAAGATCCCCATAGACTCAGGAAATTCTCATAGGTGCTGTGAGTCATCAGTGAAATTGGCACAAATTCATTCACGTAACATCTTGATGTTGCCAAATCTGCATTTTTTCTTATGTTTTTTTTTTGCGTTGAGTCTGAACATTTTCCCCCAGGTCTAATCCTGACCAAATGGGATTTTTATGATGCTAAATTAATGATTGAGGTTCTCAGCTAAAAGGTGGCATTTAAATGGACTGGATTTTGCATCTGCAAGCAATAATTATTCTTTGCACTCAGCATGTACGGCACTTCACACTTTCAAAGCACCCTGTGAACATTAATTAACCTATTAACACCTAAATGTGCTATGGGGAGGCATTTTTGTCTTGCATGTGATTTGCATCTCTTCTGTAAACGTTAACCATAAGAAAAATATTTCAGGGATTTATTCCCTGTTTCCCTTTACATGAGTATGTCAGTGCCTGAAGCAACTCGTAAAGAGAGAGATTAATCTGTCATCACTCAGCCTCTTCTAGAATTTTAAATCTACCTGTAAACCTGTCTAATAGCTTTTTCTCTTCTGGTGGGTACCGCTGACGTGTTAATGTCAGATTTATCACATGCTGCCAGAACTAGTACATGGCTTCTGGGGCCAATTTTGGAAGACTGGCGAAGTGCGCGTGTGTTTATAGGCATGAAGAGAACAGCCATAGACTGTGTGAATTACTTCCAGGCGGGGTCCTTATGTGGGCCCTGCCATTGTCGGATGTGGGCGTCTCACAATCTTGAATTGACTGAGCAAAGTGGAGTCTAATGTTCAGTTCAATGGTGTTTGTCTAGAACATGCTAACTTTGGGACGCTGCGTCCCATCAGCCCCCCAAGTTTCAGGGGACATTCTAGGCAGCAATGGGCATGCGCAGGGCCGGCTCTAACTTTTTTGCCACCCCAAGCAAAAAACAAAACCGCCACGCCGTAACACACACACCCCAGCGCCGTCCCACCAAACCAAAAACAACCCCCGCAGCACCGCCCCGCCGAACCAAAAACAAACAAACAAAAACCCAGCGCCGCCCCGCTGAACCAAAAACAACCCCCCCGAGCGCCGCCCCGCCAAACCAAAAACAACAACAAAAAACCCAGCGCCGCCCCGCTGAACCAAAAACAACAACAACAAAAAACCCAGTGCCGCCCCACCGAAACAAAAACAACCCCCCCAGCTCCACCCCGCTGAAACAAAAACAAAAACAACCCCCCGAGCGCCATCCCGCTGAACCAAAAACAACAACAACCTTCCCAAGCGCCATCCTGCTGAACCAAAAACAACAACAACCTTCCCAAGCGCCATCCCGCTGAACCAAAAACAACAACAACCTCCCCAAGCGCCATCCTGCTGAACCAAAAACAACAACAAAAAACCCAGCACCGCCCCGTCGAACCAAAAACAAACAA
Source organism: Chrysemys picta bellii (assembly GCF_011386835.1). Taxonomy (NCBI): domain Eukaryota; kingdom Metazoa; phylum Chordata; order Testudines; family Emydidae; genus Chrysemys; species Chrysemys picta. The sequence goes on from NC_088811.1 coordinate 16,985,922, forward strand.
ACAAAAAATAACCCCAGCGCCGCCCCGCCGAAACAAAGCCAACCCCCCCGCCAAACCAAAAACAAACAAAAACCCAGCGCCACTCCGCCGAACCAAAAACAACCCCCCCCAGCGCCGCCCCGCCGAACCAAAAACAGAAACAACCCCCCCCGAGCGCCGCCCTGCCGAACCAAAAACAACAACAACAAAAAACCCAGCGCCGCCCCGCCGAACCAAAAACAACCCCCCTGAGCGCCGCCCCGCCGAAACAAAAACAAACAAACAAAAAAACCCCCAGTGCCGCCCCGCCAAACCAAAAACAACCCCCCCAGCTCCGCCTCGCTGAAACAAAACCAACCCCCCCCTCCGAGCGCTGCCCCGCCAAAACAAAACAAACAAAAAAACCCAAGCGCCGCCGCGCCACCCCAAGATTGGCCGCCCCTTACAAGGTGCCGCCCCAAGCACGTGCTTGGTCGGCTGGTGCCTGGAGCCAGCCTTGGGCATGCACCTACAGATTTTAGTTTAAATGGGAACACTGATTCACAGGAAAATCGGGGCCTCCAGACTGCCTTGTGTGGCCAGCAGACAAATCTTTCTGCAGCCCCCTACTGCTGTCAACCTATATCGGAGGCAGCAACTTAATTTGCTGCATGGAGACATTGTCTGTTGCCTGGACTCTAACAGACCTAAGAGAAAAAAGGAGGAGTACTTGTGGCACCTTAGAGACTAACAAATTTATTTGAGCATAAACTTTCGTGGGCTTATGCTCAAATAAATTTGTTAGTCTCTAAGGTGCCACAAATACTCCTGTTCTTTTTGCTGATACAGACTAACACGGCTACCACTCTGAGACCTAAGAGAGCCTTATAAGGAGGATTTGTAGTGGGAGAAGTGGGGACCTGATGAGGGGGCAAGCGGAGTGAGAGGAATAGGGAGGCTGGGGGTGGGGGAGTGGACTTGGCAAGGGTGGACAGGGAGCAGGGACCTGCAAAGGAATGGGGGAGTAATGGTGAAAAAAGTAGGAACCCAGAGGGGCATAGGTGTAGTTTCACTTCTATATTTGGGGGGGCGGCTCCAGTCAGGCCAACAGGGCTGCATGGGGGGAGGACGACAAATTCCATGCCTGACAATAGGGGCACCATTTCAGATTGGGGGGGGCAACTTTAACTGTGATTGCAGGGGCTACTTAGGCAACTGAAAACTGTTTTTTGCAGATAATAACTAATAAATATCTGACAGGAGCACCATATCTAATTCCTATATCAAGAAAGAACATTAAATAAATATTAGACCCACTCAGCTCTAATACTAACATGTTCTGACATCTTGTGGCAAGTCACTTAAGGGACACTGGTTAGTTTAAAATTGTAATGTCTATTCTTACTAGGATACTCCTATTAAAGTAAGAAGGGACCATCATGATCATCTAGTCTGACCTCCTGCACATGGCAGGCCAGAGAACCTCACCCACCCACTCCTGCAATAGACCCCTAGCCTCTGGCTGAGTTACTGGAGTCCTCAAATCATGGTTTAAAGACTTCAAGTTACAGAGAATCCACCATTTACACTAGTTTAAACCTGCAAGTGACCCATGCCCCATGTTGCAGAAGAAGGTGAAAAGCCCCCATGGTCTCTGCCAATCTGACCAGGGGGGAAATTCCTTCCAGACCCCAAATATGATCAGTTAGACCCTGAGCACATGGGCAAGACCCACCAGGCAGATACTACAGAGAATTCTTTCCCAGGTAACTCACAGCCTCCTCATCTAGTGTCTTGTCTCCAGCCGTTGGGGATTTTTGCTACAGGCAGTTGCCGATGGGCCACACACCATTGTACGCAGTCCTGTCATACCATCCCCTCCATAAACTTATCAAGCTCAGTTTTCAAGCCAGTTAAGGGGGTTTTTTTTGCCCCCATTGCTCTCCTTGGAAGACTGATCCAGTACATCACTCCTCTGATAGTTAGAAACCTTGATCTAATTTCAAGCCTAAACTTGTTGATGGCCAGTTTATATCCATTTGTTCTGAGGTCCACATTGGTGCTTAACTTTAACTCCTCTCCCTCCCTGGTATTTATCCCTCTAATGTATTTATACAGAGTAATCATATCTCCCCTCAGCCTTCTATTGGTTAGACTAAAGAAGCCAAGCTCTTGGAGGTTCATCTCATAAAGTAGTTTTCCATTCCTCAGATCATCCTAGCAGCCCTTCTCTGCACCTGTTCCAGTTTGAATTCATCTTTCTTAAACACGGGAGACCAGAATTGCACCCAGTATTCCAGATGAGGTCTCACCAGTGCCTTGCATAATGGTACTAACATTTCTCTGTCTCTACTGGAAATACCTCACCTGATACATGCTAGGACTGCATTAGCTTTTTTTCACAGCCGCATCAAGTTGACGGCTCATAGCTATCCTGTGATCAACCAATACACCCAGCTCTTTCTCCTCCACTCTCACTTCCAATTGATAAGTCCCCAGTTTATAGCAAAAATTCTTATTGTTAGTCGCTAAATGCAGGACCTTGCACTTTGCACTATTAAATATCATCCCATTTCTATTACTCCAGTTTACAAGGTCATCCAGATCTTCTTGTATGATATTCCGGTCCTCCTCAGGACTGGCAATACCTCCCAACTTCATGTCATCTGCAAATTTTATTAACACCCTCCCACTTTTTGTGCCAAGGTCAGTAATAAAATGTTATAAGGTTGGTCCCAAGACTGAAGAACTCCACTAGTAACTTCCCTCCAGCCTGACAGTTCACCTTTCAGTATGACCCATTGTAGTCTTCTTTTTAACCAGTTCCTTATCTACCTTTCAGTTCTCATATTAATTCCCATCTTCTCCAATTTAACTAATAATTTCCTCATGTGGAACTGTATCAAATGCCTTCCTGATAGCCTATCTCCTAGAACTGGAAAGCACCTTGAAAGGTCATTGAGTCCAGCCCCCTGCCTTCACTAGCAGGACCAAGTACTGATTTGCCCCAGATCCCTAGGTAGCCCCCTCAAAGATTGAACTCTCAACCCTGGGTTTAGCAGGCCAATGCTCAAACCACTGAGTTATCCCGCCCGATATCTAGCTAGATTAGATCTACTGCATTTCCTTTGTCTTCTAAACAATCAGTTATCAGCTCAAAGAAAGGTAAATTTGTTACTACCTCTTGAATACAACAATTGTAAACTGCTTACTTTTTGCAGTTCACCAAGCTTGGAACAGCTCATTTAACTTTAGGAAACACCCTCACAGCCCTGTCTTATCTTAATCACCAGTTAATCACTCTATTTATAAACAAAATTCTGACTCCCTGCCCCAGGGGCATAAACTGGGAGCAGCACCTGACAAATCTTTTATCTCCTCTGCGGAACTCTCAGGCCTTGGCTACACTCGGGAATTCACAGTGCGGCCGCGGCAGTGCTTGCCATGGCAGCGCTGTGAAGTGCGAGTGTAGTCGCGCTGTATGTACTCCACCTCTCCGAGGAAAATCAATCACTTGCTGCGCTGGGGGGGGGGGGGGGGGGGGCGTTTTCACACCCCTGAGCGCAGCAAGTTGCAGCGCTGTACAGCGCCAGTGTAGCCAAGGCCTTACTTTGCACACTCAGGCTGCCTGCCTGAGGCTTGCAGTTCGGGGGGGGTGGACAATGCCCTCCTGTGCCCCCCCCAAACTCTACCTATGGGGGCGAATTGGGTGGATGGGCAGGCATGAAAGCGGAGACCCAGAGTGAGGGAGGGGAAAGCCCCCTGCAGGGAAAGAGGATGGGAAAGTGGGATTGCATCCTATGACATCTTAGTCAAACTGGTTGAAATGTTTTGTTTGAAGCAATTTTTCAGCAAAATATGGCCCTTTCCCCAGACCGAAAGCATTAAACAAAATTTCACGAATGTTCTAGATTTTTGTCAAAACTCAAAATTTAAAATGGCCTGACTTTGATTTTTTTACCTTTCCTTTTTTTTTCTTTTATTCCTTTCCCAAGGTTCGAGAAAGTGTGAAAAGTTACAGAGTAGCAAAAGGAAAGGGGAATGAAAAAATGAATCATGGATGTCATTCATTTAATTGCATTCAACAGCACCAATGAGGAAGGGAGGGCCTGGGAGATACATTTTAAAACATCTAAACATTTTGAAGAAGTTTCACAATTGGGGGGGGGGGGAATAGTTCCATTTTGGAGCCTGCGAAGCAGAAACACTGTAGAACATACCAAATTGTTTGTGACATCTTTTCCATTTTTCTGCCAGCTCTACATTTTGGGCCACTACATCAGCTGCTGCAAATGATCATAGTTCCTTTACAGTCATGAGGATCTGGCCTTTTATGTATTCAAAGCTGTATTCTTATAGGTTTGGGGCAGATGCTTTACTGAAACTAACAAAAGGTTTCATAATTTCTTAGAGGAGGTGGGGAAATTCCCCTCAAGTTAAGATGTATGATGAGATGACCAGGGTAGGGGAGAAAAAGAGAGAGATCCTGGAGCACTGGGTCTGGTGCAAGACCTGAGGTCTAGACCAGAGGCCCTGCCCCAAAGTCAGGCCATGTATTCAAGTAGATGCTCACAAATTCACGCTCTTGGCAAAAGTATTGCTACTGTTGCTAAAACACAGGCACTCCTGAGAAGCAACAGATACTGGGTATGTGTGATTAACCCAGGGACCTTGTAGCGCGGCGAGCACCCCGCTCCGGAGAGAAAGGGGTTAAAACCAGCTCTGGGAAAGGACTGCCCCGAGGACCCAATCAGGGGAAGGCAGGTAGGAGCCAATCCCGGGCCCGGTAGGGCTGGTATAAAGAGGGCTGAGAGCTAGGAGTCAGGCAATCTCACTCCAGCCTTGAGGTGGGAAGGACTGGGCTGCCTGGGAGCACAGGGACCATCAACAGAGCAGTGTTGGGGAAGGGGCAGGCTGAGCTGGGGAACTCAGGCCTGGCGACCTCCCAGGCTGAGGCCTGACAGGAAGGCCTAAGGAGGTACTGGGGCTGCAGGGAAAGGCAACAGGTCCAACCCCCTAGCCAGTGATGAGTGGCCACTTCAGACTGCAGTTTGCCCCTGAGGGATGGGGCTAGATGAAGACTGGCAGTGGGCTCAGAGGTGTGGGGGTCCCTGGGTGAGGGGCAGCACCCCAAGGTAAGGGGCACCCTGGTCTGGGAGGGACGTGGGGCCTATACGTGGTGGAGATAAAGAGACTGCAGAGGGATAGGCAACAGAGGGTGAGACACTGGCCCATAGAGGGCACTCCAGGGCTGAGAGAGCTAATTCCCAGATGACCAGCAGGAGGTGCCCCAGCCAGGGAGTGGGGTCGGGGGCTTGCCTTGCTCCATGCATGCTGTGGCTCCGCGTGGCTCCCAGAAGCAGCGGCATGTCCCCCCCTCCAGTTCCTATGTGTAGGGGCCCCGTGTACTGCCCCCGACCCAAGCGCTGGCTCTGCAGCTCCCATTGGCTGGGAACCATGGCCAATGGGAGCTTCAGGGGCAGCGCCTATGGAGGGGGCAGCACGCAGAGCCACCTAGCCAGCACCGTACCTCCGCGTAGGAGGCAGAGGGGGGACATGCCGCTGCTCTGGGAGCTGCTTGAGGTAAGCGCCACCTGGAGCCTGCACCCCTGGCCCCCTCCTGGGCCCCAACCCCCTTCCCCAGCCCTGATCCCCCTCCGAACCCCTTGGTCCCAGCCCAGAGCGCCCTTCTGCAACCCTAATCCCCAGCCCCACCCCAGAGCCTGCACCCCCAGCTGAAGCCCTCGCCCCCTCCCCTGCACCCCTGCCCAGCCTGGAGCCCCCTCCTGCATCCCGAACTCTTCATTTGTGGCCGCACCCTGAAGCCCGCACCCCAGCCTAGAGCCCTCACCCCCTCCCACACCCCAACCCTCTGCATCAGCCTGGAGCTCCCTCCCATACTCTGAACCCCACTGCTCCACCCCCAGCCTGCAGCCCCTTCCTGCACCCAAACCCCTCATCCCTGGCCCCACCCCAGAGCCCTCACTCCCTCCCGTGCCCCAACACCCAATTTCGTAAGCATTCATAGCCCACCATACAGTCCATATGCAGTTGTGGCCCTCAGGCCAAAAAGTTTGCCCACCCCTGCTTTAAGAGGTGATTCTCAGACCAGTATGTTGCTCATGTTCCCTTAGTCATATGTTCTCAATGTAAATAATCCTGATTGGTTTACATGAGGTAGTAGTCATGACAATCTCCCAAGGGAATGGGGAAAGAGGAGGAGGGTGACTCCGGTAAGGTTGCGTAGTTACACGGGTAACTGCGTCCACCACTGGATGGTTCCGAGTTGTTCTATTATTATTTTTTTAATTCCATCCTGAAGTCTGAGGCCGTGGCTGCCAAAGGAAGTGGATGGAGATGGAAGAGAGGACTCGAGGTTTGGTGCCAGATGTGCGTGTGTTCTCCTGGGTTTATTGTACGTGCTTGGGGGAGAAGGAAGTCGTCTGTTTACTCAGGCCTAGATCCTCCAACACAGCGAGGTGCCTAACCCCTGTTGATTTCAATGGCTCTGGGCCGCAGCGCCTGTCAGGCAGCAGGCCTGAACGCTGCCATGATTGTGAAAGCCAGAAAAGGGCTGCTCGTGAGGGTGGAAGCTCCCAGCCAGCCAGGACCTGGCGCCCCACCCATGCTCAATCTTCATAGCCAAAAACCCTCAACCTCCACCCTTACCCCCAACCCTGCAGCACCTGCAGTCAAATTCTCACCTCCCCAGTCTGGGCTCCTCCACCACCATTGCTCTTGTGTAACAATAAGGCAACAACAGGTTAATGTTGACCTTTAAATGTCGACCATTGTGTTACCTAGACAGCGAGCGCTTTAGAACAGGAACAATCTTTTTGTACAGCGCCTAGCACGGTGGGGGTCCCGATCCAAGACTAGGGCTCCAATCCTAGAAATACTTTTAATAATCATGTGTAGAACAACATCTAGCAAAACTGGTTCCCAGCTTGGTTTGCCTGTAGGCACTATTTCGGTACAAATGTTATTAAATCATAATAATGGAACAGCATTAGCAAATACAACCTCATTTCTGCACAATAAAGTAACTCTTGGTCTTCGCATCGGAAAAATCTTCTTTTCCTTAAAACATACTCTGGCATATTCATGTACTTTTATGTGCTTAGAAGAAGGCATATTTATTCTTTCTTTACAAGTTACTCCCACAGCGCGGTTGCTGCCTAGCACCCTGATGGCCAGAAATAGCATCCGTTGAGCAGGGGTGTGCACTGGCTTTAGTATCTGCAGTTGCCTCAGCTATCTGTGTTTGAATCTGCATTTCAGAACTGGTTTAATACCTCACATAGGCTACGTCTTCACTACCTGCCTGAATCGGCGGGTAGAAATCGATCTCTCGGGGATCGAATTATCGCGTCTCGTCAGGACGCGACAATCGATCCCCGAATTGATGCTTGTACTCCACCAGCGCAGGTAAGCGTAAGCGCCGTCGATGGGGGAGCCGTGGAGGTCGATTTGCCGCCATCCTCACAGCGGGGTAAGTCGGCTCGGATACGTCGAATTCAGCTACGCTATTCCCGTAGCTGAATTTGCGTATCTTAAATCGATTCCCCCCCAGTGAAGACGTAGCCATAGCCATTTAGGGACAAGGTGATACCAGGCCATGGTCTCCTTCCAGCAGTGGAAATAACGCAAGGAGACCAAGGGACAATTTCCAAAAGTGCCTAAGTCCCATTTTCAAAAGTGACCTAGTCACTTCCCTTTAGGGTGACCAGAGAGCAAGCGTGAAAAATCAGGACAGAGGCAGGGGGGTTATAGGCACCCATAGAAGACAAAGCCTCAAATATCAGGACTGTCGCTATAAAATCGGGACATCTGGTCACCCTCCTTCCCTTGAGTTTCAGTAAATGTCTGATTCCCTTTTGAAAATGGGAGCATTTCACCCCAGATCTCACATTATGGTAACGCTGCCTAGGAAATTGGGATGGAGGGCCAGAGACGGGATGCAAGTTTCAGCGAGGGAGTTTAGATCCATGTTTTTCATTTGGGCTCATCTGTAAAATAACCACGAAATACTAGCGGCCGCTCCCCACCCTATTGGCCTCGGACAGTCGAAACGGATTAGAGAAAGTGACAAAGATCAGCAAATCTCCCGGTATGAAAAATGAATGTCTTACCCAGAGATGTCTATAGAGACCTCTGTGCCCAGCACACAGACGGCGTAGCTGGGGCTCTCGGTGGACACCCGGACTCTCCGCTGCATCATGGTTGGCCTTGACCCATAAACGTGTGCGAAGTGAGCAGCTGTGTTCCTCTGCTGTTCTGTTTTTTTACAGGCAAACCAGCATGACTGGATTACAAGGCATAGAAAATTTGCTCCACCCTCCTCCCTTCCCTATCTGAACTGACTAGCTGGAGGCTCAGGCCCTTCCCCCTCCAAGGTCTCTACCTACTTCTGTTTTGGTTTTAGATGAGGGGGTGGAGAAAGAAAGGGCAGGAGCTGGGTTGACCCAATCGTAGAATCATAGAATATCAGGGTTGGAAGGGACCTCAGGAGGTATCTAGTCCAACCCCCTGCTCAAAGCAGGACCAACACCAACTAAATCATCCCAGACCGGGCTTTGTCAAGCCTGACCTTAAAAACCTCTAAGGAAGGAGATTCCACCACCTCCCTAGGTAACCCATTCCAGTGTTTCACCACCCTCCTAGTGAAAAAGTTTTTCCTAATATCCAACCTAAACCACCCCCACTGCAACTTAAGACCATTACTCCTTGTTCTGTCATCAGGTACCACTGAAAACAGTCTAGATCCATCCTCTTTGGAACCCCCTTTCAGGTAGTTGAGAGCAGCTATCAAATCCCCCCTTATTCTTCTCTTCTGCAGACTAAACAATCCCAGTTCCCTCAGCCTCTCCTCATAAGTCATGTGCTCCAGCCCCCTAATCATTTTTGTTGCCCTCCGCTGGACTCTTTCCAATTTTTCCACATCCTTCTTGTAGTGTGGGCTCAGTTGGAGTGTGTCACTTCCAAGCGTTGCCTGCATGGTCATTCCAAATGCGGAGACTGGCTCACGGCAAACTCAGGTGTGGAGGATCGGAAAGTCCTGGGCGTTTGCTCAGTGTGCTGCTCCTGGAGATGATCAGATGGAGCGCTTCACCCGGGCTAGAGGGTTTACAAGGTTATTTGATTCTTAAAAACCCCCCTTGGAGTAGGCAAACGGGAGTGTTCTAGGAGGTGGTGTTCAGACCCAGCTCGGGGTTACGTTCTGGGTTCAGGTTCAGGGCTGAATCGAGGCTATGGGTAGGATCAAATGGTGGCGAAATCCCAGGAGATTTTTGGCTTCATCTGAGTAGGGCCAGCCTTAGGAAAATTGGCACCCTGGGCCAACTTGTATATTGACACCCCAGCTCCCACTCCTCCCCACCCATCCCACCCATTGTCCCTGGCCCCCGCTGCCTCCCCCTCCATGGCCTCATACCGCAGGCCCACCCTGCTCTGCTCCTTGCATCTTGACTATGGAGCCTCCCCTGACCACGGCGGTCACCCATGTCATCCACCCGTACGGCCAGCCCTGCATCTGAAGATAGTCCTTTTTGGGTCTTGCTCTGTGACTAGGGTCCCTAGGTACCACCACAATACAAATAATAAATAATATTGGCAGGCTCCTTCTGCTGACCCCCGGCATGGGGTGGAGTCCATCTTGTCTGACGTTGCACCAGAGGGGAGAAAAGAGAGTCCTTTTTGCTTTGCACAGTGACTCTGGATCTCTGACCCCCACTGAGGTGGCTCTGTTATACCCAGTGAAAATATCTAACTTGGACTGGGGAGAAAATGTCTTCCCAACAGTCTAGAATGAATCAAAACAAGGGCTGGATACCAAAAAGGAGCCGACATACTCAAGGACTTTAGGACTAGAAGAGATCATCAAGGTCATCTAGTCTGACCTCCTGCACGTCGCAGGCCACCGAACCTCACCCACCCACTCCTGCAATAGACCTAGAACCTCTGCCTGAGCTACTGAAGTCCTCAAATCATGGTTTAAAGACTTCACGTTACAGAGAATCCACCCTTGATGCTAGTTTAAACCTGCAAGTGACCCGTGCCCCATGCGGCAGAGGAAGACAAAAAACCCCCAGGATCTCTGCCAATCTGACCTGGGGGGGAAATTCCTTCCTGACCCCAAATAAGGCAGTCAGTTGAACCCTGAGCATGTGGGTGGAGACGCAGCAGCCAGACACCTGGGAAAGAATTCACTGTAGTAACTCGGAGCCCTCCCGAACTGGTGTCCCATCTCTGGCAGTTGGAGATATTTTGAACCACGGGTCAGCTACGTGCCGTTGTTTGTAGGTAGTCTCATCCTACCAGCCCCTCCATAAAGTTATCAAGCCCAGTCTTGGAGCAAGTTTGAGGAGCTTAACAAAGCTTGTTCCAGAATCACTGGCCTTTTGCTGACAACTGGCAAACCTTCCTAGTGGAGATGCAATTTATCCTGGCATAAAAGTGCTTCTGCCAGGATAGCTGATACCTGTTCCCTGGGAGACATAAGCTATACCAGCAGAAGAACTTGTATGCCTCTAAGGCTACATCTACACTACGGGGGGGGGGGGGGGGGGTGTCGATTTAAGATACGCAAATTCAGCTACGTGAATAGCGTAGCTGAATTCGACGTATCATAGCCGACTTACCCCGCTGTGAGGACGGCGGCAAAATCGACCTCTGCGGCTTCCCGTCGACGGCGCTTACTCCCACCTCCGCTGGTGGAGTAAGAGCGTCGATTCGGGGATTGATTGTCGTGTCCCGATCCCCGAGAGGTCGATTTCTACCCGCCGATTCGGGCGGGTAGTGTAGACCCAGCCTAAGTGTTTAGGGCTTATACCGGCACAACCATATGTTGGTTAAAAAAAAATCACACTTGTACCTGACATAGTAATGCCAGTATAAGGCCTTGGCTACACTTACCCGCTAGTTCGGCGGCTGGCAATCGAACTTCTGGGTTCGACTTATCGCGTCTAGTCTGGACGCGATAAGTCGAACCCGGAAGTGCTCGCCGTCGACTGCGGTACTCCAGCTCGGCGAGAGGAGTACCGCGGAGTCGACGGGGGAGCCTGCCTGCCGAGTGTGGACCAAGGTAAGTTCGAACTAAGATACTTCGACTTCAGCTACGTTATTCACGTAGCTGAAGTTGCGTACCTTAGTTCGAATTAGGGGGGTAGTGTAGACCAAGCCTAAGTTTTAAGTGAATACCGGCCATAGTAAATTTGGTTGAAGGTTCTTTGTTCGGGGTGTAATGTTTAGATGGGTTTTCATTGTCACCCCTATTATAATCCCTGTGTTTTCCGATTGCCTTTTCTTTTTAGAAATATTTTAGTTCTAGAGCCACTTCACAGATACATTTTCTTCAGAGTTGGTCAGTCGCAACTCTGCCTGCTTCAGTAGCACTGTGGCGTAGACGCTTTCTACATCGACGGAAGAGGGTTTTCCATCAATGCAGGTCATCCGCCTTTCTGAGAGACAGAAGAATTCTTCTGCCAACCTACCTGTGTCTACAGTGGGGGTTAGGTTGACCCAAGTATGTCACACTAGGTGCAAAATTTTTCACAGCCCTGAGCGGCGTAGCTAGGGTGACCTATGTTTTAGGCGTAGACCAGGCCAAAGGCACCTTTATACCCAAAGAACGCCATCCACATCATATAGGGGCTGTGCGACTTTAATTACACTGGTAAAGTGGTACAACTTCTGTATGTAGACAAGCCCTTAATGTCCGTGAAGGAGTTGGTCATGGGAAGCTTGGACAGAAAAACTGCTCACAGCCATTTAATATTGTTTAAATCTCTTTAAAAACCTGCAATTTGCCGGGTCTGATCCTGCCCCGTTGCAGTTCCAGGCAAAACTCCCATTGACTTCAGTGAGATTAGGGTCAGGGTTGTAAAGAATCAAATTTCATGGAGGAGTGGTACTGGGGGCTGCACCTTTAAGGGTTGAGCTTCCCAGCCAGAGTCTGGGTGAGATGCTGGGATAGCTCTTGTTATGCACAGCATGGAGTCTTGTCTACACAAACACATTATATAACTTTGACTGTATATACACTGGTATACTTTAAACAGTACAACCACTCCAGTGTGGACACAGTTGTAATAATACTGTACCTACTTCACAGGGCAGCGATGAGAAGGAATTCGTATTTGTTATCTGTCGTGAGATCTGTGGCTGGAAAGTGCTACGTATCCGGGCAAGTGACATTGTCACTGCTTATCAGTGAGCTCCTGGTTTGAGCTGGGCATAGTGCTAGCTTCCTCAGGGAGTTCTGGCATCTGCAGACCAGTTAGGGTGAGCAGATAGCAGTGTGAAAAATCAGGACAGGGAATGGGGGGTAATAGGTGACTATTATAAGAAAAAGCCCCAAATATCGGGACTGTCCCTCTCAAAACGGGACGTCTGGTCACCCTAAGACCAGTCCAGAGCCGCCCACTGCCCCGATAAGTCGCCTTGTTCCTCTCCCACAGCGCCCTGCCATTCCAGTCCACACGCTGCGGTGAGAAATGAACCAAGACAGAGACCCTCGTCAGGATGTCGAGGCCCATGGTGTAGAATTTGCTCCCGTGTGCCATGGGAGCTCCAACATTTCTGTGGCTTGATCTCCGTTTAAAACGGATACCAGCATCTCACACACACACCCCGGCGACATAGCTATGCCAACGAACCCCCCAGTGTAGACGCAGCCATGCCAACAGCTAATGACATTCGGCGAGGTGGGGTTCCTATGCCATCAGAAGGAGTTTTTCTGCGTCCATGCTAGGGGCTACGCCAGCATAGACTCTGTAGTGTCAGAGTCTGTTCTCACAAGCAGTTCTGCAATGTATAAACCCAAGATCCTTGCTCTGCTGGGGCAGAGGAGGAGAGATGGAAAAGTACCATTGCCTGTGGGTACTGTAGCTGGGCCCCTGTCCATTTATGGCTCTCTGTGTCACTAGCAGCTATATTATTCCTCTTGTTAACATACACGACTTTCCTTGCTCGGAAGCTACACCCTCCTCTTTCTCCTCCATCTGTCAGAGGCTAGCGCATGGCTCTTACCTGCCCACCCAGCCGCAGGGGTGCTTCAAACTTTAAATCGTATATTCCATCAGGGCTGAGCATTTTCTCGTAATTACACCTTGTACCGGAGGCTGCTTATTAAAAGCTTGGAAGACACCCAACTAGGGGTGGGTGGAGGAATCTGGACCACAGAGAGATTGGTCAACTCCCCGATGAGCTCCCCCGGAGTATAAAGCTCTCCTGTGGCTACTCTTCTCCTGTGGCCCTCTACTCCTGACCTTCTGATGTCTGCAGCCTGTGACTGACATGTCCCGGTGCCTCGACACGCCGCGGAGATGCACGTATCTATCTGGTGGTAGCGTTATTTCTCGCCCGTGTCAAATTGAATTTGCTGAGCTGGGGTGGGGCTTGCCAGACTGCAAAGGAGCTGGTTTGGTCGGGCTTGTTTTTCAGCCTGACTCGTTCCTCTGGCTCTGATTTCAGCACTGGCCACCCAGGGAAGATTCTCTGCCCCTCCATAGTTTCATCTCCTGTGCCGTCCTGTTTGAAATGGCTCCTGGATGCAGCCAGGCCTGTGCCAAGAACAAGCCACTGCTCCAACCACTTGGTGCATCAGCAGCTCTCAGAGAGATAAGCAGGTGTTTTTAAAGAGACGCAAGAGGCTACGTTAGCCACCTGTGCAGCCTTCCTCTGTCTAGGGAGGCACTCAGGAAGCCCTGTGACTGGAAGGACCTCTTCTTGGAAGCCGAGGTTGTAGGAAAATACCTGGTTAGCCCTAAGGCGATGATCTTGCTCTATTGGGAGAGAGGGTAGGAGGTTGGGGGGAGACAGACAGGAACCTGAGGAACAGGGAAGGGCAAGAGGTGGAAAATCTACTCTGCTGACTTTGGGACGGCCAGAAAAATTCTTCAAGGGCATCAGCACAGTTGGGTGCCAGCACTGGACATGCCCGAGAGAACAAAAGTGGTTCTCCATGAGAGAGAGCACACCGTGCATCTCCTCTGAACCGTGCTGCAACTGACCTGGACCCAAAATGGCAGCCACCTCCGCCACACTGAAAAGTGCAACACACACACCAAACAAATTATAGGCTGCCCCGCTGCTTGTGACACAGAATTGATTCACAGTAGAGCTCCGTGCTGATTAATCCTGGAGTAAAGGAGAGGGAACGCTCCCTCCGAATGTTTTGTTGAAAATTCATCCCCTGTGCTCCATTTAAATATTGCTGTAATTATCATCATTATTTGCATTCCTAGAAGGACCCTATTGTGCTAGGCACTGTACGATCACAGAGCAAAAAGATGCCTCTGCCCCCCGCAAATACTGTTTACTTTGATCCTGGTACACAAATCTCTCGCAAGGGGAAAATATACTATTTATAACTTTCTAAGCCGTATTGCACAAGTGGGTGTTGTGAAACTAACATCACCCTGAAAATCGTGCAGCAGAGCCTGCAGAAATAGAAATGACTGTGTGACTGTACTCTAACAAGGGGAGCGAGCTGCAGACACGTCGGACCTGATTCTTTAATACCCTGGGCCTTGTGGAATCGCTATCGACTATGCAAACCGCCTTCTGACTTGTTAGCACTTGCCCGGGTGTCGGCGACTCCACACTGCGCATGGGGATTGGGCCCATTTTTTCTCTGGAAGTGACTCATTCAGAGCCAGGAAATATGATCAGCTGAAGCTGTGATGGGGAGGTCATCTGAGGAAAGCTGCCTTCCGGAGAAGCCAATTCCAGAAATAATCCCATGCCTGTTTGGGGTAGCTCGCGTGTAATTTTTTCATACCCACCAGTCTGGTAAACGGTGTGTAACTTAATCCTGATCTACCCCAGGGTCCTGCGTGGTGGATCATTAGCCAGGCTAGTGTTGGTAGAACCCAAACCTGTGACATACCAAGAGGTCCCAATACAGGCACTCACTGATATGACTTGGGCAACTTCCTGCCCCCACTGTATTTGGAGGGTCCCAGATACAGCATCAACGCTGGGCTGTGCAGTGGGACAGGCTTTGGAGGGTCTGCTCAAGGGGAGAGAACCCAGCATTGTGTGCTATGACCCCCAGCAATCAGGACTGCTGCGGATCGTGGATCTGTGGATGCATGGATCCACTGGCCATATTGCCATCCGCGGTGGAGAGCTGCAAAGTCTACTGAGTCTGGAATAATAGCCAAGGAAGGAACTAAGTTTCTGGTTCCATGGCCCAGGAAGGAGGCTTTCTCCTCACCCACCTAGGGCTCCCCAGCTCCTGGCCCAGTTACTCATGCTGACAACAGGGTTTGACATGGAAATGTGCATGCACTTATAAGCCCCCGACACAGTCTCTGTTAAATGTTTCCCTTATGGCGGTAGTTCTGCCTTTTCCCTACTAGAACCCATCTCCTAGCCAGGATCTAGCAATTTCCCATTTAGCAGCGTGAGTGGGGCAGGGTGGTTACAATCCCTTGATACCTATACATGCCCCCTATTGAGTTGTGACCCCCCTAGGTAAACAAACCCCTCCCTTATGGAGAAGGGAATCAGAGCTAACCTGACCCCTTGCTGGGCATTTTAATCGGCCTCATAACGACATCGTCACAGGAAAAGGTTGATAATCTCCCCGAGCCGATAATTGCACATTATTTATTCTTCCATGTGCGTAACTGAAGGTGGTAATTTCAATAGCCTTGTTGGCTAATTACCTGCAATAAAGAGATCCATTAAACCAGTCGTCGCTTGCCGTTCTTGTTTGCATAAGGATTTATTTAATTAGCTGGGCGGCTGTACCATAAGAAAAGCCTATCTAATGAGCGCAGAGCCTCCTGCCAAGTTTAGCAAAATTGTCCTACATGCTTGTGCTTAATGGGCTGGGAGTGTTAACGTCGAGGTGGTCCTGAGAACCTGTCTTCCTATATGTTGGTAACATGCCTGGCAGAATGGGGCCCCGATCCTGGCTGGGGCTACCCCGATATAAACCATTGATCATCATCCTGGCCTGATTCAGCATCTGCCCCCTGCTGGCAGAGCTCGGAAGGGCTTTTAAAGCGGCTCTCCTGGTGAAGGTCGGTGCCAGCGTCTACAAGGGATAGAATCTGTGAGGAGCAGATGGCCTGTGGTATATGGAGATTATTGGACCTCGGTGCAGTATCTGGCTCCTCCCTGGCATGGAATCACACCAATTCCTCTATGTCTAGGTCTTTCCATGAGCCTCAAGTAGACCGGAAGATCTGGCTTCTCGGTGGACTTGTCCAGCTCCTCTGTGTTTAATCTATTCTGCTTAGATTCTTGCAACTATCCTTCCCAACTATCAACTTCTTGCCTGTCCTAAGGGAGGGCAACCAAATGTCTGGTACTGCTGCCCATGAGAGCAAAAGCTGGGACTTTTTAAGTCGCACAGGAACCACATATCAAACCACCCCATGGAGCCTCCACTCACACCCCTATGGCAAGAAAACAGCTTTGAGCATAGCACAAGGACCTGCAGGATCAAGGTTTAAGACCCAGCTGCTGTTGGGCTGTGTTGGACCCCAAGCCACAGGGAGACAAGATATAAAGGCAATGATATCTCTGTGGCGCCTTTTGGTTTAGCCAGATGTTTCATAATTCTTTCTCTCTCTGTGGTGCTTGCTTGGCTCACCTATGGAGGTTTCCAACCGGAAGTGTTGGCCTTTGTGTGTCTTTGGAGCGTGACTCTGATCAAAGCACGTTATGTTCTCGCCCTTGCTGGCAGTCTCCAGGTGTGACACACTTTGGGATTTCAGTTGTTGTTTAGCTAAAATTTGGACAAAAACCGATTGCCAGTTGAAATTCAGGTAAATCCAGTTGCTTTTCTCATCCTATGGGTGTCACTCTCCCGGCACCTTATCCCAATGGCTACACCTTGGTTGGCTATGCACGTACGCCCATTTTCCCATTCTGAGTACCAAGGTTGGCTAATGGAAACGCTGTATGTGTCCGTATCATTTCCCAATATGCTTTCTCTTGCACTCCCTCGTGACAGGAGTTCGTTGTGGGCCTAGATATCCTGCGTGTCATTCAGTGACGTGAGAGCACAGACACACAAAGGCAGGCCAGTTTTAAGCCAGACAGTCCTGGCTTTAAATGGTTTGTCCTGTGTCCAACACTGAGACAAAACTGGATATGGGTTTGTCCAGTATCGCGGCTGGGCGACACTATTTTGAAGAGCACACCGCGGCACCCCTGCCGGTGTGACCTCGCACGCTCATGCCGGTGGAGATGCAGTCGTGCCAGCAGGGGCAGCCCCAGACCATTCCCAGCAGTCTCGCAATGCACAATATTCTGGGGATGTGTGAGTGGCCACCTTAGGCTAGGTCTACACTACGGGGGCAGGGGTCGACCTAAGATACGCAACTTCAGCTACGTGAATAGTGTAGCTGAAGTTGCGTATTTTAGGTCGACTTACCTGGCTGTGAGGACGGCGGCGAGTCGACCGCTGCCGCGCTGCCGTCGACTCCACTTCCGCCTCTTGCCGCGGTGGATTTCCGGAGTCGACGGAAGAGCCATCGGGGATCGATTTTATCGCCTCTTCACTAGACGCGATAAGTCGATCCCCAATAGATCGATTGCTACCCGTCGATCCGGCGGGTAGTGAAGACGTGCCCTTAGAAGCGCAGGATCAGCTCACCGAGCAACGCCTGTGTCTCACAAGTAACCCACGGGAGCTAATGCAGCAAGCAACTGCTGCCGAGCCATTGTTTCATACTGCCCACGCCATAACTAAGTTCAGCCTCCGCGGGGGAAGCAGCTACCAACCAGTGACAGAGTGACACTAAACTTGAAAAAGGGAGATTTCAGAAATGAGAGAGGATGGGGGACTGGGCAAACTTCAAACAGCAATTGAACATTTCTCATGCTTATGAAGGGGGTAAAGGATGTGTAAGTTTGGGGATTTACTAGCCCGTTTATCACTGGCCTTGTAAAACGCCATGTGCCCACTGGACTAACTTTGAGGTTCTTTTCATTGCCATCTGAGTGGGAGATAGGGGTGCCATTTGGAAGGGTAGAGGGGGCTCCTGCCCTTCCCCCCGCCAAGTTTCCTACCAGAGGTCTTGGCCCTAGCCCCGGAAGGAATGTGATGAGTTCTGTGCTGCTCCCAGCTTCCGTCCTAAGGGCAGGGAGTTTGTTTATAAACAGAGGCAAGGTGATTAAGATAACAAAAGGCTTGTCATTAAATTAAATTAAATAAATTAAGGATCCTTAGATGATCCTGGAAGCATTGCGAGGCACTCCAGTTAAAAGACAGGAAACAAAGGGTAGGAATAAATGGTTAGTTTTCAGAATGGAGAGAGGTAAGTAGTGGTGTCCCCCAGAGGTCTGTTCTGGGACCAGTCCTATTCAACATATTCATAAGTGAGCTGCAGAAAGGGGTAAACAGTGAGGTGGCAAAATTTGCAGATGATACAAAATTATTCCAAAGCTGACTGCAAAGAGTTACAAAGGGATCTCACCAAACGGGGTGACTGGCAACAAAAGAGCAGACGAAATTCAATGTTGATAAATGCAAAGTAATGCACATTGGAAAACATCATCCCAACTATACGTACAAAACGATGGGGTCTAAATTAGCTGTTACCACTCAAGAAGGAGATCTTGGAGTCATCGTGGATAGTTCCCTGAAAACATCTGCTCGATGTGCGGCGGCAGGCAAAAAAAGCAAACTGAATGTTGAGAATGATTAAGAAAAGGATCAATAATAAGACAGAAAATATCATGTTGCCTCTGTATGAATCCATGGTACATCCACATCTTGAATACTGTGTGCAGTTCCAGTTGCTCCATCTCAAAAAAGAGATATTAGAATTGGAAAAGGACCAGAGAAGGTCAACAGAAATGATTTGGGGTATGGAACAGCTGCCATATGAAAAGAGATTAATAAGACTGGATCTTTTCATCTTGGAAAAGAGACAACTAAGGGGGATATGATAGAGGTCTACAAAATCATGAATGGTGTGGAGAAAGTGAATAAGGAAATGTTATTTACTCCTTCACATAACACAAGAACTAGGGGTCACCCAATGAAATTAATAGGCAGCAGATTTAAAACAACCAAAAGAAAGTACTTCTTCACAGTCAACCTGTGGAACTCATTGCCAGGGGATGTTGTGAAAGCCAAAACTATAACAGGGTTAAAAAAAGAACTAGATAAGTTCATAGAAGATAGGTCCATTAAGGGCTATTAGCCAGGATGGGCAGGGATGCAACATCATGTTCTGCATGTCCCTAGCCTCTGTTTGCCAGAAGCTAGGAGTGGACGACAGGGGATGGATCCCTTGATGATTGCCTCATTCCCTCTGAGGCACCTGGCATTGGTCACAGTCAGAAGACAGGATACTGGGCTAGATGGACCATTGGTCTTATTCAGTATGACCGTTCTTATGTTCTGATATACAACCAAGATGTATCTGCCCCCTACTGTAACCCGCTAGACCCCACTCCCCTCTCAGAGCCGAGTAGAACCCAGGAATCCTGACGGGGTATCTCCCTCTGCAGAGTTAGGAACAAAGTAGGAATAGACGTTACAATTTTAAACATAACCAGGGTCCCTTAAGTGACTTGCCACAAGATGTCAGAACATGTTAGTATTAGAGCTGAGTGGGTCAAATATTTATTTAATTTTCTTTCTTTTATATAGGAATTAGATACGGTGCTCCTGTCAGCTAATTGCTAAGTTATCTGCCAACAACAACAACAACAAAAAATAGAGTTTACAGGTGCCTACGTAGCCCCTCCAAAATCCGAAGTGGCGTCCCTGGTGGGAGAGTAGGTTTTGTTCCTGTACATGCATGTGACGACCTTGCAAGGCTTTCTGAGTCCCCAGTCCCATCCACCTGCTGTGGGGCCATTTGAGAAGAAAGGTTCAGACTTGGCGAAGTTATTTTAAATTGTGAAAAATCCCTCGTGTTTCTATGTTTCCATGCTTGTGAGAGGAGCCGTGGTGAAGGGACCAACGTCGGTAAATCCAGACATCTGCATAGAGGGAAGTTTTGTCATTCCTCTCCTCTACCTCTGATTCCTTTGATTTTTGGTGTTGTGTGTCCTGATTTTTCTACTGATCATTCAGGGTGGACCTGTCCCACTACAAATGGGCCAGCAGAGGGGCCTTTGCTTCACTGAAGTCCCAACTAAGCCCCGTTTTGAGCTCGTGCTAACCCCCTGCCTGGGGTGAGTCTGGCCCCAGGGTCGCACCCATGAAACTCAATGGCACTGTGGCTCGAGCACTTGCGCTGCTGAAAAGGGCTGTTGAGGTGCCATGGAGACCAACAGTGTAGCCGGTCACCCTTGGCTGGCTCTCCAACATCCCAGCCGCGTCCTGTCTGTACGTGCTTGGCAGGTCCGGCAGGAGCCAACAAGAGAAGCGCTTGTACGTTCAATGCCAAGAATAACGATACCGCTTGGTAACTTCTTGGCTACCTCATGGAAAGGAGGGGTTGAGCTCAGGGCGCGGAGCTGGTTTGTTTAGCAACTGGTTGGTTTGGTTTCGCATGCCACCTGCTCAGAGGTTCTGCAGGGAGGCGGGGCTGAACTTGTTGATTTAGGGGGTTGATTGGGGGCGAGGGATAGCTCAGTGGTTTGAGCATTGGTCTGCTAAATTCAGGGTTGTGAGTTCAATCCTTGAGGGGGCCATTTAGGGATCTGGGGCAAAAATCTGTCTGGGGATTGGTCCTGCTTTGAGCAGGTGGTGGGGCTAGATACCTCCTGAGGTCCCTTCCAACCCTGACAGTCTATGATTCTATTGTCCCCCTGGTTTCCTGATGGATGCCCAAGCTGGGCAGATCAGGGGCGAGGAGGGACACAGAAGAGCGTGGCAGCTCGCTCCATGATGTGCTTCCCCCTTTCCTTCTGATTCCCCCCCAGTCCGTGCCCTGTGGGGACTGGGCTCTGAGTTGGGAAAGGGGTAGGTTTTGGAGAAAAGCTGCTCCCCACTGACCCTGCCAGGGCTTTTCTGGGCAAGGATCAAAGATCTTGATGATGCTTTGGGGTTCTTGCATAGGCTCCCCTTTCTCTGAGAGAAGCCACCCGGGACTGCCTGGGAGCTCACTTCCTGACGAGCCACGCTGCTGTTTATGCTTAGGGTTGCCAATTTTGGTTGGACATATTCCTGGAGGTTTCATCACATGACATGATCTTTAGTTCAAGCCTCCAGAACAATCCTGGAGGGTTGGCATTTGGCAACCTAGTTAGGGCTTGGGGGAGACATGGGGCCTCTGTGCTGATGGCTTCCCTTTCCCAACATGTCCCAAGATCCACAGATGAAGCAGATTGAACCCCATCCTAACCCCTATTCCATGAAGGCAGCGGCAGGGAGGGGGACGGAGCTGTGTCTCACCACCCCACAGTCAATGAGGATGCTTCCGTGGAAACGCCTCACGGCAAAATGAGACGTGTTTCTCAGCCCCTCTGTGGGCTGTTGCTGCCTACAGGAGAATGGGGCCCGTGGGCACAACGGTGTCTGGGTGTCCTTGGGCGAAACTGTCAATGCTGTGCTCAGCTGGGTGAACCAGCCATCCCGTACTCTCTACGTGCCATTGTGGTGTGGGGGCTCCAGGTTACTAGGTGTCAGCCGACCCGATCGTCCTGGAACTTGGTGTCCATATAGACACTGTGGCTTTCAGAGGGGTTTAAATACACTCTGACTCTTGGCTGAAGGATCGTTACTCTGTGACCCACCGTAATAACCCAGTTTTGAGAGAGAATCAAAGAATCAGAGAATATCAGGGTTGGACGGGACCTCAGGAGGTATCTAGTTCAACCCCCTGCTCAAAGCAGGATCAATCCCAACTAAATCATCCCAGCCAGAGCTTTGTCAAGCCTGACCTTAAAAACCTCTAAGGAAGGAGATTCCACCACCTCCCTAGGTAACCCATTCCAGTGCTTCACCACCCTCCTAGTGAAAAAGTTTTTCCTAATATCCAACCTAGACCTCCCCCACTACAACTTGAGACCATTACTCCTTGTTCTGTCATCTGCCACCACTGAGAACAGTCTAGATCCATCCTCTTTGGAACCCCCTTTCAGGGAGTTGAAAGCAGCTATCAGATCCCCCCTCATTCTTCTCTTCTGCAGACTAAACAATCCCAGTTCCCTCAGCCTCTCCTCATAAGTCATGTGCTCCAACCCCCCCCCCCTTGTATTGCATGGGTTCTCTCCTTCACGGCTGGGCACAATGGGTTGGGGTACAAGGTACTGACACCCCGAACTGCCGCTGAAGTCACTAGCAACTGCGGGGACTCAGCACCTCTGGGAAAAATCAGGCCAGGCCTCTTTAGCTCCGCCTGAAATACAGCGATGATTCCGAAAATATCAAGGGAGGACCCATTAGTGAGTTAAGTGGCAGCATTCCTGCTGAGGTTAGCAAGGAGCGGCAGAGCGTGACTGAAGATGGCTTTGAAGAGTGATGCCTTACCTAAGATAAAGTGTGCAGTTAAGTGCTAATGATCAGTAAGAAGAGTATTTCCCAGCATTACATGAGCATTAATTAAAGCACTTTATATAAATGACCCAAATGGGGGAGTTGGTGGCCTTAAAGCAAAGCCTGGTGGGTCCTTTAAGTCTGGGCTTTCCTTCCCATCTCTGCCACTTATCCATGGTGCAACCATGGGCAGGTCATTTAACTTCTCCAAGCCTTTGTGTCCTCTGTGTAAAACAGGGATGTTGACAACAGAGGCGTGTTCTGACACAGCACAATGTAGGTGACTGAGCCCAGCAGTGGGTGTGGGGGAGTCCTGGGTTCTCTTCCCAGCTCTTGCTTATTGACTAGAGCTGGCTGGGAATTTTTCTACACCGTTTTTTTCATTAGTAAATGCAAATTTGTGAACCCGGAAGCTTTACATGGGAAAGGGCCAGTTTCAATGAATTTCCTGTTTCGCAAAAATTTTTGGAAAAAAGTTTTGAAATTGTTGAAATGTCCCATTTTAACATATTTTCTAAACAAAAGTGCTCCCTTTTTTCGTTAAAAACAACTTTTTCTTTTGGGATTAAGTTAATTTATAGTGTTTGAAAAAAATAAAGAGGTGAAATTGAAACAAAACGTTTGGTTGCACCGATCCAAAAAACGTTTGGATTTTCAGTTTGCAAAAATGTTTCAAGATTTCCACTTTTCACCCCAATTTGGATGGGAAAACTATTTGGGACTTGGAAATCTATGAATCACTTTATACCTCAAAATGTTGCAAGTCCCCCCTTAGTAAAAATGGGACCCCCCCTTCAGACCATCTCTGCACTGATGTAGAGTCTTGCACCTGCCAAACCTGACTGAGGAGGTTTTGCAGAAACAAAGTCATTGTGATTATTGGTGAGGCCTCATCTGGAGTACTGTGTCCAGTTTTGGGCCCCACACTACAAGAAGGATGTGGAAAAATTGGAAAGAGTCCAGCGGAGGGCAACAAAAATGATCAGGGGGCTGGAGCACATGACTTATGAGGAGAGGCTGAGGGAACTGGGATTGTTTAGTCTGCAGAAGAGAAGAATGAGGGGGGATTTGAAAGCTGCTCTCAACTACCTGAAAGGGGGTTCCAAAGAGGATGGATCTAGACTGTTCTCAGTGGTAGCAGATGACAGAACAAGGAGCAATGGTCTCAAGTTGCAGTGGAGGAGGTTTAGGTTGGATATTAGGAAAAACTTTTTCACTAGGAGGGTGGTGAAGCACTGGAATGGGTTACCTAGAGAGGTGGTGGAATCTCCTTCCAGTCACTGAAGGACTGTCTGGATATGTGGACTCCCTACTCAGACCCTACGCCACCAGCACTCCCAGCTATCTCCGTGACACCACAGATTTCCTGAGAAAACTACAATGCATTGGTGACCTCCCAGAAAACACCACCCTAGCCACCATGGATGTAGAGGCTCTCTACACAAACAGATGGAATACAAGCTGTCAGGAACAGTATCCCTGATGATGACACAGCACAACTTATTGCTGAGCTCTGTGACTTTATCCTCACGCACAATTATTTCAAATTTGGTGACAATATACACCTCCAGACCAGTGGCACCGCTATGGGCACCCGCATGGCCCCACAATATGCCAACATTTTTATGGCTGACCTGGAACAACGCTTCCTCAGCTCTCGTCCACTCATGCCCCTTCTCTACCTACACTATATTGATGACATCTTCATCATCTGGACCTATGGGAAGGAGACCCTGGAAGAATTCCACCATGCTTTCAACAGCTTCCACCCCACCATCAACCTCAGCCTGGACCAATCTACACGGGAGGTCCACTTCCTGGACACCACCGTACAAATAAGCGATGGCCACATTAACACCACCCTATACCGAAAACCCACCGACCGCTATGCCTACCTTCATGCCTCCAGCTTCCACCCCGGACACACCACACGATCCATCGTCTACAGCCAAGCACTGAGGTACAATCGCATCTGCTCCAACCCTCAGACAGAGACCAGCACCTACAAGATCTTCACCAAGCATTCTCAAAACTACGATACCCACACAAGGAAATAAAGAAACAAATCAACAGAGCCAGACGTGTACCCAGAAGCCTCCTGCTACAAGACAGGCCCAGAAGAGAAACCAACAGAACTCCACTGGCCATCACCTACAGTCCTCATCTTAAACCTCTCCAACGCATCATCAGTGATCTACAACCTATCCTGGACAATGATCCCTCACTTTCACAGACCTTGGGAGGCAGGCCAGTCCTCGCCCACAGACAACCTGCCAACCTTAAGCATATTCTCACCAGCAACCACGCACCACACCATAACAACTCTAACTCAGGAACCAACCCATGCAACAAACCTCGATGCCAACTCTGCGCACATATCTACACCAGCAACACCATCACTGGACCTAACCAGATCAGCTACAACATCACCGGCTCATTCACCTGCACGTCCACCAATGTTATATATGCCATCATATGCCAGCAATGCCCCTCTGCTATGTACATTGGCCAAACTGGACAGTCACTACGCAAGAGGATAAATGGACACAAGTCAGCTATCAGGAATGGCAATATACAAAAACCTGTAGGAGAACACTTCAACCTCCCTGGCCACACAATAGCAGATGTAAAGGTAGCCATCTTACAGCAAAAAAACTTCAGGACCAGACTCCAAAGAGAAACTGCTGAGCTCCAGTTCATTTGCAAATTTGACACCATCAGATCAGGATTAAACAAAGACTGTGAATGGCTATCCAACTACAGAAACAGTTTCTCCTCCCTTGGTGTTCACACCTCAACTGCTAGCAGAGCACCTCACCCTCCCTGATTGAACTAACCTCGTTATCTCCACACTGATATATACCTGCCTCTGGAGATTTCCATTACTTGCATCTTAAGAAGTGAGGTTCTTACCCATGAAAGCTTATGCTCCCAGTACTTCTGTTAGTCTCAAAGGTGCCACAGGACCCTCTGTTGTTTCCTTCCTTACAGGTTTTTAAGGTGAGGCTTGATAAAGCCGTGGCTGGGATGATTTAGTTGGGGATTGGTCCTGCTTTGAGCAGGGAGTTGGACACTAGATACCTCCTGAGGTCCCTTCCAACCCTGATATTCTATGATTCTATGATCCCTCTTCCAGAGTAAAGGGTCACTCCCGTAACAGACCAAATTGGAATGGGCTAGCGCCCAGACCAAGGCAGTGATGAGAATCATTGTGCATTTGTGCTTTGCCTACCAGCCAACGCTGACGTTTTGAAAAGCTGCATCTCATTCGGTGGGGTCTATCCTGAGACACTTTGGACCTTATTTTTTCAGAGGTGCTGAGCACCCACAGCTCACACTAACGTCCACTGTGGTTTGAACTGGCCAGTCCTTTTAATTCCCCGTGAAATATGTGACTGAAAACCAACAAAACCCTTAGCTTTTCATTCAAAAACTGAAAACTGTTTGTTTTCCAGCTGCAGAAAACCAAAACCAAAACAACACCCATCCCCGTCTATTTTGGGGTTTCTGATTTTTCAACAATAACCTGAAAATTTTTGATGGGAATGGAATTTTTTGAGGAAAACGTCCATTTGGTCGAAAAGCTCATTTTCACTTAATTTTCTTTCAACCAGCTCCAGTGCTTGGCTCCTCAGAAAGCCAGGCCCCTGCCTGTCTCTAGCTGACTGTCCCAAAATGCAGGCACTGAAAATCAGAGGCTGCTTTTGTACTCGTCATCATTTTGCCTTTGAAAAATGTAGCCAAAGGATGTGTTCCTAGAATCATAGAATATCAGGGTTGGAAGGGACCTCAGGAGGTATCTAGTCCAACCCCCTGCTCAAAGCAGGACCAACACCAACTAAATCATCCCAGCCAGGGCTTTGTCAAGCCGGGCCTTAAAAACCTCTAAGGATGGAGATTTCACCACCTCCCTAGGTAACCCATGTGTTCTGAGAGGTTTCGTGGGGGATGGAAGAAGCAAGGAGACCTTGGTGGAGAATCTAACCTCAGTGGAGGCTGGGTAGTGGACCTTGTGATGAATGACTCCAGACTTACCCCAGTGTAGCCCCCATTAGAGTTGATGGAGTTCTACTAACACAAAGCTGGTGTAGTGTGTTGGAGAATCAGGGCTTGGCAGTGGAATGGCTTGGTCCGGCTAGCAGCAAAATCCTTGCTACCATGTGTGACTGGTACTAAGCATTCAGAAAGGATCCTGGCTCAGACCTCACCTGGATAACATCTCCACGAGGTGCCGGGGGAGGGGGGGGAATTAATCCTCCCTGGTTGCATCTACACTGAGACATTTCTGAATATTCTCCCACCATCGGTCTAGTAGAAGTGCAGATTCCCAGGTGGTAGCAACAGCAGGGATGCACGTGTATAGCAAGTGCTGGTGTTTCCAACACCTGGGTTGTCTAACCCTGCTTAGAACAGATCTAGATCTAGATGGCATGGGGATAAAAGCACTGCTGGCCAGTCTACTCTAGAGCTCCTGCCAGTTTTGGTGTGTTATGGTAGCACCTAGAGCAGGGGTGGGCAAACTTTTTGGGCTGAGGGCCACATCTGGGTGGGGAAATTGTATGCAGGGTCGGGGCAGGGGGTTGGGGTGCAGGAGGGAGTGTGGGGTGTGGGAGGGGGTGCGGTGTGCAGGAAGGGGCTCGGGGCAAGGGATTGGGGTAGAGGAGGGGTGCAGGGTGTATGAGGGGGCTCAGGGAAGGGGGTTGGGGTGCAGGAGGGGTGCGGAATGCAGGAGGGGGCTCAGGGCAGGGGTGTAGGAGGACTTTGGACTGCAGGAGGGGGCTCGGGTTGGGGTGCAGGAGGGGTGCAGGGTGCAGCGGGGGTTCAGGGCAGGGGGTTGGGGTGCAGGAGGGGTGCGGGGTGCAGGCTGGAGGCTTAGGGCAGGGAGTTCGGGGGCAGGGGGCAGGAGGGGTTCAGGCTCTGGCCCGGCACAACTTATCTAAGCGGCTCCGGGGTGGCAGCAGCATGTACCAGGGCCAGGGCATGATCCCTGCACTCCTGCCCTGTCCCCGGCCCCGCGCCGCTCCAGGAAGCGCTGCGGCCCCTAGAGGGCAGGTGGAGAGCTCCGTGTGGTTCCATGTTCCTGGCCAATGGGAGCTGCGGTTGGCGGTGCCTGGAGGCAAGGGCAACGCACGGAGCCCTCTGCCCCCCGCCTGGGGGCCATAGGGACGTGGTGCCGGCCACTTCTGAGAGCGGCGCAGGGCCCGCAGCGCCACGGGGGGCAATCCCGTGGGCCGGATCCAAAGCCCTGAGGGGCCGGATCCAAAGCCCTGAGGGGCCGGATCCAGCCTGCGGGCTGTAGTTTGCCCACCCCCAGCCTAGAGGCTCTGAGATCAGAGCCCTATTTCATTAGGCACTGCACATGGAGACAGAGACGGTCCCTGCCTCGAAGAGCTTACAGTCGAAATGGAGATGACAGACAAATCAGGTGTAGGGCCCATCTCCCTATACAGGAGGGGTTTATCTGTGTGATTCACGGGGACCAGAGCGGCATTGAGAGAGTAATTTGCCCAAAGTCATGCAGAGGGTCTTTATTCCAACCTGTGACTAATCACGAGATCAACCACATTCTCGGGGGTGGGGGGATTTCAGGAGATGTCTCAGGGCAGCCAGAGCCCAAGCAGAGCTGGTTTGTGGGGAAATCTCACAATTTTTTTTCAAATTCCTCCCCCTGCCCCCCGTTTTAATTTTGAAAGATCAAAACCTTGTGCCCAGCTCCAGCCCCAGGAACCAGCCCCTCCTAATGGATGGCGCCAACTTGAAAAAAAGGGGCGCCCGAGAGGTGCCGTCTGGGACACATCCTGGCAGGTTCGGCCTCGCTCGTAAAATCAGCAATGAAACCGATTTGAACACTAGGAGTTCTCCCCGGATTAGTCCACTGCAAGAGCTGTGCTGGGGGAGCTTTCGGCCAGCACCAGAGGCTGATATAACAATGCCAGAACTGAGCGAGGTTTTGGCGAGCTTTTCAAACCGTGGATGAAACACACGCCTGAGCCGATGTGAGTTTAGCACCCAGTCAAACGGGTGCTCAGAGCCCTCAACGCCAGGAGCTAGCTTAGCAGGGAGACAGACAGGACCCTGAGACCGAAGCCTTCGACGGCAGGTGGAGACGATGTCTTGGACCAGCATCACTTTGGCCTTGCCAGGACTCAGTTGCAGCCAGGTGCTCTTCACCCAAGAACTGACTTCCTGTGGCCATTCTAGTAGCGACCACGGTTACGTTAGCTGGGCGTACGGCTGAGTGGTGTCAGCATCCTATCGGCAGCTGAGCCTGGGGGTCTAAAATAGACAGTTGGAGGCGGGGTGGGGGTTATGGTTCATATTACCATATAATATATGGTGATGCACTCTCAGCGGAGGGTGGGGTCTGGACAGCGGAGAAGCAGTAGGAATCCCACATCTGAATCTATCAATCACCCTCTTCCTTCCCCCACCAGACCGGGTAACCCCCTCCTCTGCGGACCCCCTAGCCGTGTCCTGATCCCCAGCAGTTCCCAGTCCCTAAAGCTCTCCCCGCTCCTCTCCTTCACCCTGCAGCAAAGGGCCTGGGGACACCTTCCTGACCGGCTGGGCAGCAAGTAGAGAATTCAGTTCTCCCATCTGAATTGTTTCACATCCCAGCTGGTGCTGAACAGCTGTGACGTGGTGCCCAGGCGACACCTACTGGCCACTGGGAGCTAGTGGCATTGCTTGCAGCGTGTTACCCTGAACTGTGCATGCTGGGAATTTCTCAACCTGGGAAAGGCTATTGTCAGGTGTCCCCCACTCAATCTGTTGACCCCCTGGTATCCTCCCCGCCCCCCCCCCCGATCTGTTGACCCCAGGAATATGTGCTTCATCTCAGCCAGGAGCATACGCAATGGGGGGCTCTTAGCGCCGGATGCAGGAACTCTGTGTATTGAGCAGCTAGGAGATCGTTTTATCCTCCCCCATGTTCTGGGTTACCATTTTCTCTTTTATAATCCCAGCTTCCTCCTGGCACACACACACACGGAGCAGCCCTAACCCAGCGGGGGGCTCGTACCCCCCCTCGCCAGGTTGTCCTCCGACGTAGTCCGAGGCAGAGAGGGTCGGTTGGAATTAAGACAGCCAAATAACCTCTTTCAAGACAAAGGATTCACAGTGTTGACAGTTGTGAAGACTCTGAGCTGCCCATTCGATTTTAAGATTGTTCAGAGGGTGTTTAAACCCATTCAGACTGTTCCAACAATACTAGATCCAATGAGAGAGCCCCGGGACGCTCCTTCCAGCCCTGAAGAGGAGACAATAGGAAGTATGTTGGGCCAGATTTATCCCTTGGGTAACGCGGCCAATTAAAACACATCAGCCCCACAATTCAGGCCTCCCTGGATTTTCCAGCAGCGAGATTCCTCCCCTCAGTCAGAGAATCGCTCCTAGCTGTAAAAGTTCATTAGAGGAACACAATCTCCCGGGTCATTGTACTGGAACTGAATGTGGTGGTGAAGAGGTTGGCCCACCAAGCACCACGCCCACCCCCTGAGAAGGGGCAGGCAAACACAAGGGAACTGGATGGGGACACCAAGCGGAGAACCCCGGAGAGCACCTGCTGCTCCATTGAATAGTCCACGGAGTCAATGGATGCTGTCCAGAGCCAGTGAGGGACCAGAAGTGGACCTGACAGTAGCACAGAACGTCTCTGGAGGACTTTTGCCTCCTAGATTGGTAGATGGCATCCTGGCCAGTACCAGGAAGAGATTGGCGAAGAGGCCTATGGGCTCTGTGGAGCTCCAGATGGGGGGCGTGTTCAGGAAAAGCAGAGAGAGAACCTCAGCATCAGGTTCTGGAGGACCTGGAAGAGGGGCTGCGACCTGGCACACTGAGGGTCGGGCACTAGGATCTCTTCGCTGCAGGACAGCCAGGTGCCTGGAGCCTGTGCTCCAGAACCATGCCCGTGCTCATGGCTCCAGGACAGTAGCCGTCAGATCTCCCCACCAATGAACCTCAGCCGTGGCCACCAGGGCAAGAGAGGGCAGCTTGGTCTGCACTGCCCTTCAGTTCTTAACCAGGCTGCTGGGGCGGGCATCTAATGGGGTGCTGACCTGATATCTGTTCAACTAGCAACAGGACCCATTGGCCATCTCCAGCCATTCAGCCTGGTAATTAACGTTTGGTCCTTCCCGAACTAGGCTGGATTTAAACCAGCCCCTTCGAACTAACAGGCTTCACAGCTCAGCGCTGGTCACATGAATCACCAGCTTTTCAGCCGGGAGGTTTCTTTAGCCACTTCTGCTTTTGCGGCATCTGAAGAGGAAATAACTCATCAGGCCTCATTCCCATAGACGGGCACCTGCCAGCTACGCAGCTTGAAAGACTTACCCTGCCGCAGGGACGTTCTGTTAGAGTCGTCCCCTAGATTAGGGGTTTCTGGGGCTGCTCCCCAGCCACTTACAAAGACCACAGCTTGAAAGTTAAGAAGGGAAGAGACTAGCCAGTAGTTAGCTGGGCCACCTCCTAGAAAAACCCAGCAGCTACGAGGGCAGAGGGTCATGGTTCAGTAGACGGCATTCTTCTTCTTCTTCTTCTTCTTCTTCTTCACGTGATGGTCCTTATTGTATTCCACTGAGACTTATGTACATGCGCTATGCGCCGCAGGTCTGAGCTTTTGAAATGGGGTAATGAAAGATCCCATGGCCCTCTTCACAAGGGGTGGGCTGTTAGCCTTGGAGAGACTGGCCTGTGTAGACCATGTCAAGCTATGGCTGCAATCTAAAAGAATCTCTTCTAGCGCTCAAGTGGAGCTGTGTTTTCAGAGTGGAAGATCACAAGTTCAGTTCCTGCTGCATTGACCTCTAGGCTATTAATTGGCCAGTGTTCCCTGCATACATATGCAGCCAGGGATTGTAAAATGGATCCAGTATGTCACGCCTGTTTCTAGCCAGGGCTATCCGTCTCTCACTGTGAAATCTTGAATTCTGCCTCTTGTTAGAGAACAAATGTCTCAGGGTTGAATTTGTAAGACATGCGTCTCCCTTGTAAATATATGTATACTTTGACTATGCTGTTCAGCCATTGTATGTCTCTGTGAGCTTTATAGAATTTCCAGCAGGGTGGCATCCCTGGTAAACAAGAGAGACAAAGCTGGGATGCAAGCTGTGTGGAAACCTATTTGTTTGTGTCTAGAGTTTGTAATTTTATTTACCAAATGCCTCTTGTTTAAGACTCACTAATTTCATATTTCATAATGTTCCTGTAGTAAGATGAGGCTCTGAAACATAAGTCCTTGTATCAGAGGCCTGGTATGAAGCCTAAGGCCTGAACTAAAGTAATGGTCAAGACTTTGCTAACATAAAGAAAAGTTAAGCTGGGAACCAGAGGCAGTGTTACCCGGGATTCTTTCAACCCAAAGCTCTTGGCAACTTTTACTCTGTGCGAGGAGGTGTCAGGAAATAAATCAGGGGAGACACGGCCGTCCGACCGATGGATGGCTGGCACAAACAGGACAACACAAGAGTGCTTTCACTTAAAGCTAAACTTTACTTAGACTCAAGCACTTACACACGTCCGCAACAAGATTAGTAAAACACCCCCAACCCTTGATAATTACCAAAGATGAATGTGGCTCTCGAGTGGCACAGTGGCAGCCCATCTGCCGGTGGGGAACGCAAGATGCATCCAGAGGGAGAGACCAGTCCCCAAACGAGTCCCCTTATTTATACATTAGTAATAGAATGACATGTCCCTTAAAGACACCTTGTTAAGTAAGCAGTTGCAAGCAAGAGGTTCCTTCTGATTATTGATTAACCAGGTGTGGGTTTTTCCAGAACTTGCAGCCTTGAGACCTCAATAGACATTCCTAGGGCATAGCTCACTCTTTTAAAACGCATGTATCAGCAACTTCAACACAATTCTTATCAGGAAGGATGCAGGGTCAAGCTGCCCTTTCTGTGGCACCCCAAAACCCCCTCCCCTCCTACCTTGGTCAAGCTGAGATTGCTACATGGCCACTTTACAGCTTGCTGACTAGGCTGTCTTTAACAATATGCCAGAGTGGTTTCAAGCAGGGCCGGCTCCAGGCACCAGCCCACCAAGCATGTGCTTGGGGCGGTGCCTGGAGGGGGGCGGCGCGGCGGGGCGCTCTGGCCCGAGAGTGGGGCTGCGACTGGGCTCGCCGCCCTCCCCGCGGCGCTCCGGCCGCCAGGGAGAGCAGAGAGCCGTGGCGGGCTCGCCGCCCTCCCCCCGGCGCTCTGGCCGCCGGGGAGAGCGGAGAGCCCCGGCCGGGCTTGCCGCCCTCCCCCCAGCGCTCTGGCCGCCAGGGAGAGTGGAGAGCCCCGGCTGGGCTCTCCGCCCTCCTCCCGGCGCTCCGGCCGGTCGGGGATTGCTCGGCGCCCTCCCCTGCCGCGCTGGGGGGCGGGGGGAGGGAGCGGCGGGTGGCTTTTTTGCCTAGGGCGACAAAAAAGCCAGAGCCGGCCCTGGTTTCAAGCACTTTACTGGTTTGCCAAAGTCTCCCTGTGCAGCAGGCCCTACTCACGGAAGCTGGCAAGACGAAGGCTGATGTTGCAAATATACATATACCTAAAAGGTACTAAGCATTAGTTATATAAACATGTGCCAGGATGGTACCAGAACATTCCGTTACGAGCACATTCCACATAGATAACAAGGAACAGGCTGACCCATCCTAAAGACAGGGGCAGGAAGGTAATAGGATAGAGTCGTTTTGTTCGAACCAACATGTACAAGGTGAGAGGCGGCACCCTAACACATAGAGGGGTTGCACCGCTATACGTCAGGAGTGATGTGTAACTTATTTGTACCTGTGTATAAAAGTGTACCCCTGAAGAGCTGTCTTTGTCTGGCCTAGGGGGCAATGGAGAGTCCCACCACTGACTGAGCCAGTCCATTGTCAGGGAGCACATATGTACTAGCAGAACTGTAGACATCTGATCCGGGGAGCTAGAGACTATGTTTCGTTTGGCAATAAACCTGGCCAGGTGCCTTCGTACCTTATCGGAGTCTGTGGTCATTGGGGGTTCTCTCGGGGTCTGCTGTGTCAGCGATCTGCAGAGCCGGGGCAGCGCACAGAGGGAACACACATGGAGCTGACTGGTATCAACACTGAACAGAGCAGAGCACCACACCAGAGACGTCTGACGACAGTTCCTGAATACCTAACAGTGGGAGGATTTAGTGTGAGAAACTGTGGGGTTTCCTCCTCCACAGGCTCATGTCAATGGATTTTACAACCATTTTAGAATATAAAAGAATGCCACCTTGCTTCCCCCCTAGAATTGAAATCAACCTACAGAACATAAGAATGGGTCAGACCAATGGTGTGTCTAGCCCAGTGTCCCGTCTTCTGGCAATGGCAGGTGCCCCAGAGGGAATGAACTGAACAGGGCAATTATCAAGTGGTCCGTTCTTTTTTGAATCCTGTTGTAGTCTTGGCCTTCACAACATCCACTGGCAACGAGTTCCACATAGGGTGACCAGATCATAAGAGTAAAATATTGGGACATATTGGGGTGCCGTCAGTGCTGCCCACAGTCCAACCCTGCTCCTCCCAGGCTCTGCCCCCACTCTGCCCCAGGTCCCGCCCCCTCCCCACTTGGCCCCCCTGAATATCGGGACAAATGGGGTCCCGATCGTACATTGATCGGGATGCGGGACAAAGGGTTAAATATCGGGACAGTCCCGATTTTATCAGGACATCTGGTCACCCTAGTTTCACAGGTTGACCGTTGCGTGAAGAAGTACTTCCTTATGTTTGTTTTGAACCTGCTGCCTATTAATTTCATTGGGTGTCCCCAGTTCTTGTGTTATGTGAAGAAGTAAATAACACTTCTTGTCTTCATTTTCTCCACACCGTTCATGATTTTATAGACTTATATCATGAGTCTTATATCATATTCCCCTTTAATCATCTCTTTTCTAAGATGAACATAGAATCATAGAAGATTAGGGTTGGACGAAACCTCAGGAGGTCATCTAGTCCAACCCCCTGCTTAAAGCAGGACCAAACCCAACTAAATCATCCCAGCCAGGGCTTTGTCAAGCCAGGCCTTGAAAACCTCTAAGGTCTCAATCCTTTTAATATCTCATACAGAAGTTGTTCCCTACCCCTAATCATTTTATTGCCCTTCTCTGTACCTTTTCCAGTTCCTATATATATATATATATATTGAGATAGAGAGACCAGAACTGCACATGGGAGTACATTACATAGATTTATATAGTGGCATTATGATATTTTCTGTCTTATCTAACCCTTTCCTATTGGTTCCTAACATTCTGTTCACTTTTTTGACTGCCACTGCATAATGAGCAGATGTTTTCAGAGAACTATCCATGATAACTCCAAGATTTCTAGTTGTTGAGTGGTAACAACTAATTTAGATGCCATCACTTTGTATGTATAGTTGGGATTATGTTTTCCAATGTGCATTTTTTTGCATTTATCAATGTTTCCAGTCATTCAGTTTTAGGAGATCCCTTTGTAACTCTTTGCAGTCAACTTTGAACTTAACTATTACCACTACAAAAGTGATTTTTCCTCCTGCTGATAATAGCCCACTTTAATTGAATTGTCTCGTTAGAATTGGTAAGGCAACCCCCATCTTTTCATGTACTCTGTATATATAGCTTCCTACTGTATTTTCCACTCCATGCATCTGATGAAGTGGGTTTTAGCTCACGAAAGCTTATGCCCAAATAAATGTGTTAGTCTCTAAGGTGCCACAAGTACTCCTCGTTGTTTTTACTGATACAGATTAACATGGCTACCCCTCTGAAACCTTTGCACCATCTGCAAATGTTGCCATCTGACTGTTCACCCCCTTTTCTAGATCATTTATTAATATGTTGAACAGCACAGCTCTCAATGCAGATCCCTGGGGGACATCGCTAGTTACCCCATCCATTGTGAAAACTGACCATTTATTCCTACTCTTTGTTTCCTGTCTTTTAACCAGTTACTGATCCATGAGAGGACCTTCCCTCTTATCTCATGATAGCTTACTTTGCTAAAGCGCCTTTGGTGAGGGACCTTTGTCAAAAACTTTCTAAAAATACAAGTACACTAAATGCACCGGATTACCCTTGACCACATGCTTGTTGACACCCTCCAAGAATTCTAATAGATTAGTGAGGCATGATTTCCCTTTACACCTGCCAGCTTATAATTAAAGAGCTAAAAGTGGGCAGTGAGCGAGCCCCACTAAAATGAATCCCTTTTATAACTGTTAGGTTAGCTTAAAAAAATGGTTCTTGCAAAATTATGGTGATCACACGTAAAAATAGCTTTACCTGTTCGCTTTAGGTGTTTATCTGGTCCTCCTCACTGCAGTACGTATCACATTCATTCCTGAATTTATCCTCACAACAGCTCTGTGAGGTGGGGAAATATCATTAGTACCTCCGTTTTCCAAAAGGGGAACTGAGACACAAAGGCTGCGTTTACACTACGAGCTAGGGGTATGATTCCCCTGCTCGCGGACACATACTTGTGCAAGTTTGGACAGGTTGGTACTTGGTATGGCTAAGCCAGACCTCAGCTGCCACTACCCATGCTACCGAGGCTACGCTGCTATTTATCCTCCTGTTCGCTCAATAAGCGCTAGCGCTAGTATGTGCAAATGAGCAGCGGACTCACACCCCTCGCTTATAGTGTAGACAGAGCCAAAGCAGTGTCGGGCCAGATCTCTGAATGAACTCCTAGCATTCAGGCACCCATTGTGTCTTGCGCTTCAGACACAACAAAAATCATGTCAAGAAATCACAGAGGCACAGTGGGGTCCCAAACAACTGTGTTTGCTCACTGCACACAGCAGCTCGATACACACGGCTGCCCTGGCTGCCTTCGGGTGGGTTCTAAGATATAGCACACAGAGAGCACCGCGAGAGGGTCTCGGACTATTTACAGGGATATCGCCCTAATGCTATCTGCCAGAGCACCAACGGGAAGTGACTGCATTTGTAGACGCGCTCAGCCCCCAGCTGTTCTTAATGAAATCAAGGCTGCCGAGTTCTTTTGAAAACTGGCCTTGTGACTTGCCCAAGGCCACACCCATCCCTCCCGAGTCCCAGTCCCGTACCTTAATTGCAAGACCATCTTTCCTCCCCACACCCACCAGGCCCTCTTCCTGGGGACCTCTGTATTAGTTAACAAGAGCAGATGATCCAATTTCTAATGAAGATCCCATCAAAATCCCCCAAATTCCAGGGCCTCTGAAATCCCCCAAAATCCCAAAGCTCCAGGACCTCCCTAACACTCCAAGATCTTTCAAGGTCACTTGAAGACTTCCATGAAAACCAGCAATGGAATTGGAACCCATAGCTACAGCACTGAGGAGAATATTCCCGTTATATGAATAGCCTCTCTTTAGCAATGCTGAGTATTTAATCTCCTCGGAACAGACAAACTTCCTTGTTACAGCTGATGAAGCAGGGGCTGGTCAGCAAGTCTCTGCTGGCATCACCTCTTGGCTGAGAAGAGTTACACGGAAAACAAAAGAAGTAAATGTCGGCTAGCCATCGGTGTATTCCATACTTTTATGGCTAAGCTGCTCCCTGATTGGCTGAATCACACTCATCTTGTACCTGAAGCCAATCAGATCGTAGTTATTCCTAAACAGTGCACTGTGCATGTCACTCCCCGGAAGCGACATCCGCCAAGCACAATGAACAATGACATCTCCCTCCATTGTTGGCCTCATTGTAACAGAATGTTGTCAATCAAAAGAGCAATGATCCAGCTATGCTTGGGCATTCCTTTTCCATAAATGCTCTGGCTCTGCGTTTCATTGCTATCAGCCAAGGACCGTCCCTGTGGCAGGGATTTTCATCCACTATTTTGGCACAGCTCAAAAGGCCCCAAGCGGCCAAAGTCTTCTTTCGACACCTAATTTTACTCCAGCTGACTGAAATGACCCGAAGTCAGGTGGCTGCTACTCACCTGTCTGTCCTCTCCTGGACTCATACAAAAAGGAAGTTTGGGGAAGATTTTTTAGAAAGTTGTTCTGCTCAATTAAAGAAAGCCTGGTTTTCTTTTTTTAATCAAAGGTTTTGATTATCTCTAGCCCACGTTGGCTTTAATGGGATTTGTGGGCGATGCTGATGGAAAACCAGACAAAGAAAAATTAAACTTCGAGTGGAAACTTCATCCCTAATGCTAGTTTATCATTTTTTGTTGTTGGTGGTGGTGGTTCTCAAATCACTAGGGGATAATTATATATTCCTATTTAGTATGATGGGATGTTAGAGAAATAATTCCGTTGAAGCATTCTGGTTGCATCATAACCAAGGAAAACAAAGTCCAAAGTAAGTGTGTGTGTGTGTGTGTGTGTATGTGTGTGTGTGTGTGTGTGTGTGTGTGTGTGACCATTTAAAAATAATCAATCAAGGTCTGCTCTGTGTGATAGATGGCACAATTTGTCTCCATGTGCTTGAGTAAAATTTCCCCACTATTGAGGTGATATGTTCTGATTAGTGGTCTCCACCCCCAGAAGTTGCTGCATTTTAGTAGTATTATATGTACATCATTTGTGACATGGTCTGAGATCTTTCAGGACAAAAACGAAAATGAAATGAATAGACAATTAATATTCTGAACCACTTAAATACAATAAGTACATTTTTTTAAACTTTGAAATTGAAGGATAAACTTCCCCAGTGTCGAGAAACAAACCGGACACTTTAACCAGATGAGGACTCATCCTTGACAAAAAGAAAATTTTTGAGACAGGTGAAATGTCCATTGAGGTGAGTGGGAAATATTTAAAGCAACTCTGTCGGGTCAAATTTGGCCTTGTATTTTGTTAAAATATATATCAACAGTCAATAGAAACATTTCTATTTATTTTAAAATGCCAGTGGAAACAGCTTTTAAAGGAACATCATTTCCCTGTAGTGCTTACAACTGCAATATTAGATCAGTGGTTCTCAACCAGGGGTACGTGTACCCCTGGGGGTACACAGAGATCTTCCAAGGAGTACATCAACTCATCTAGATATTTGCCTAGTTTTACAACAGACTACATAAAAAGCATTAGCAAAGTCAGTACAAACTAAAATTTCATATAGACAATATATTATACACTGAAATGTAAGTACAATATTTATATTCCAATTGATTTATTTTATAATTATATGGTAAAAATGAGAAAGTAAGCATAAAAACATAAGAACGGCTAGACTGGGTCAGACCAAGGGTCCATCTAGCCCAGTATCCTGTCTTCCGACAGTGGCCAATGCCAGGTGCCCCAGAGGGAATGAACGGAACAGGTAATCATCAAATGATCCATCACCTTTCGTCCATTCCAAGCTTCTGGCAAACAGAGGCTAGGGACACCATCCCTGCCCATCCTGGCTAATAGCCATTGATGGACCTATCCTTCATGAATTTATCTAGTTCTTTTTTGAACCCTGTTATAGTCTTGGCCTTCACACCATCCTCTGGCAAGGAGTTCCACAGGTTGACTGTGCACTGTGTGAAAAAATACTTCCTTTTATTTGTTTTAAACCTGCTGCCTACTAATTTCATTTCGTGACCCCTAGTTCTTGTGTTATGAGAAGGAGTAAATAACACTTCCTTATTTACTTTCTCCACACCAGTCATGATTTTATAGACCTCAATCATATCCCCCCTTAATCATCTCTTTTCCAAGCTAAAAAGTCCCAGTTTTATTAATCTCTCCTCATACGGAAGCCATTCCATACCCCTAATCATTTTTGTTGCCATTTTCTGAACCTTTTCTAATTCCAATATATCTTTTTTGAGATGGCACGACCATACCTGCACACAGTATTCAAGATGTGGGCGTACCATGGATTTATATAGAGGCAATATGATATTATCTCTCCCTTTCTTAATTATTCCCAACATTCTGTAGCTTTTTTGACGCTGCTGCACATCGAGCAGATGTTTTCAGAGAACTATCCACAGTGACTCCAAGATCTCTTTCTTGAGTGGTAACAGCTAATTTAGACCCCTTCATTTTGTATGTATTGTTGGGATGATGTTTTCCAATGTGCATTACTTTGCATTTATCAACATTGAATTTCATCTGCCATTTTGTTGCCCACTCACCTGAGAGATCCTGAGAGATCCTTTTGTAGTTCTTCGCAGTCTGCCTGGGACTTTAGTATCTTGAGTAGTTTTGTATCATCTGCAAATTTTGCCACCTTACTGATTACCCCTTTTTCCAGATCATTTATGAATATGTTGAATAGGACTGTTCCCAGTACAGACCCCTGGGGGACACCACTATTTACTTCTCTCCATTCTGAAAACTGACCATTTATTTCTACCCTTTGTTTCCCATCTTTTAACCAGTTACCAATCCATGTGAGCGGCTTCCCTCCTATCCCGTGGCAGCTTACTTTGCTTAAGAGCCTTTGGTGAGGGACCTTGTCAAAGGCTTTCTGAAAATCACGACAGTGATAAATACACTATATCCACTGGATACCCCTTGTCTACATCAGGGGCGGCTCTAGCTTTTTTGCCGCCCCAAGCATGGCAGGCAGGGAGGTCCCCGGTCCCACGGATTCGGCAGCATGCCTGCGGGAGGTCCGCCGGTCCCGCGGCTTCGGCGTATCCGCCACCGAATTGCTGCCGAATCCGCGGGACCAGCGGACCTCCCACAGGCAAGCCGCCGAAGGCTGCCTGACTGCCGCCCTCGCAGGGACCGGCAGGGTGCCCCCCACAGCTTGCCGCCCCAGGCACGTGCTTGGAGCGCTGGTGCCTGGAGCCGCTGCTGGTCTACATGCTTGTTGACCCCCTCAAAGAATTCTAGTAGATTAGTGAAGCATGATTTCCCTTTACAAAAACCAGGTTGACTTTTTCCCAACAAATTATGTTAATCTATGTGTCTGACAATTTCGTTCTTATAGTTTCAACCAGTTTGCCCGATACTGAAGTTAGTCTGATTTTGCCAGGATCACTTCTGCAGCCCTTTTTAAAAATTGGAGTCACATTAGCTATCCTCCAGTCATTTTGTACAGAAGCTGATTTAAATGATTGGTTACAAACTACAGTTAGTAGTTCTGCAGTTTCACATTTGAGTTCCTTCAGAACTCCTGGGTGATACCATCTGGTCCTGGTGACTTATTGCTGTTTAGTTTATCAGTTTGTTCCAAAACCTCCTCTAATGACACCTCAATCTGGGACAGTTTCTCAGCTTTGTCACCTAAAAAAGAATGGCTCAGGTTTGAGAATCTCCCTCATATCCTCAGCCGTGAAGACTGATGCAAAAAATTCATTTAGTTTCTCTGCAATGACCTTATCGTCCTTGAGTGCTCCTTTAGCACCTCGATCGTCCAGTGGCCCCACTGGTTTAACAGGCTTTCTGCTTTTGATGCACTTAAAAAGAAATTGCTATTACTTTTTGAGTCTCTGGCTAGTTGTTCTTCAAATTCTTTTTTGGCCTTCCTAATTATATTTTTACACTTCATTTGCCAGAGTTTATGCTCCTTTCTATTTTCCTCACTAGGATTTAACTTCCACTTTTTTAAGGATGCCTTTTTGTCTCTCACTGCTTCTTCTACATTGTTGTTTAGCCACGGTGGCACTTTTTGGGGTTCTTTTACTATGTTTTTTTAATTTAGGGTATACATTTAAGTTGAGCCTCTGTTTTGGCAATTTCTCAGTAATAATGTGCTGTGACACTTTTTTGTATTTTTATGACTGATTTTGTAAGCAAGTAGTTTTTAAGTGAAGTGAAACTGGGGGGGGGGGTGTGAAGAGGAGGGGACACGCAAGACAAATCAGATTCCTGAAAGGGGTACAGTAGTCTGGAAAGATTGAGAGCCACTGGATTAGATCATTGGGACTAGGGCATGGGTATCCGGAAATGAAATTGACTAAAATGTGACTGACTATTTTCATTGTCAACCTCTCTGTGGTTCTTTTCATACCGCTCCTTAAATATGGAGCATCTTCCCCAAACTAGTCCAGTAAGTCCTGTCCTATCAGATCCTTCCTCTCAACCCACCGCTGCTGTGATGCCTACAAGAAATCATCAGCGGAGAGTGGCTAAGTGGAGAACCAGTGGGCATTGCTGATCTTTAGATATTAAAATACAAAGGAAAATAACTCCTGAAGGCTTCAGAACCACTAAACTGTGCATAAAGCCAGACTGTGTAAACATGTGGCCTTTTTTCTAATACCCTTGTTTCCCCTCCCCTTTCCATATTGTCTGATATGCATTTGCTGCAACTGTTTGTCTTAAGTTAGGCCCTGATCCTGCAAACCCTTATTCATGTTCTTAATTTTTCACACAAGAAATGACATTAAAAATCATATGTTTAGAGCAGGGTACAAACAGGGCATGTTTGCAGATCAGGGTCCCAGACTCTTCAAGACAGGGACTGTGCTTTGCTTTGTGTTTACACAGCATCTAGGACCAAAAGGGGTCTCCATTCCGACTGGGATCTTTGGATGCTTCTAAACTTCTTTCAGGTTTAATCATTTACAGCTGGTTATCTTGTAACCCAGGGAAGACATTTTCTTTTTAAAGTATGTTTCAAAAAGATCTATTCAACTTGAGCATTAATAAACTCATCAAATGACACACTAGTAACAAAAGAAAAATCCATATACATCTATAAACATAGTGCCTGTTCAATGATTCAGTAATGGATGAATTACCAACGGCCCCCCACTCCAGAGATATTCAACTTGCTGCTTTTTGCCCTAAACACAACTTTTAGCTATGGCACTGTCCCTTTAACTTGTGTTAAAAATGTGACAGTTGTGAGAGAGAGAGAGACTTCCTCAAATCATCAGACAGTCTCTGCTTAGTAAGACCAGCCAGCCCCACACTGGAGGAGGAAGGAAAGAGATGGTGGCTGATTTGAAAGCGCCATAACCTGCCACCGGCTAAGGACACTTGATGCTAAGCAGACCGCACCCCCTAACACGGGCACACGCCTACATGTCCCTTGCACTGCCGCCAGGGACCGTGCCAGGTTCAGGTTTCCTAGGTGATCCTGGTGCAGCAATGGCATTACCGGGGAAGC
Source organism: Chrysemys picta bellii (assembly GCF_011386835.1). NCBI lineage: Eukaryota > Metazoa > Chordata > Testudines > Emydidae > Chrysemys > Chrysemys picta. The sequence goes on from NC_088811.1 coordinate 17,028,253, forward strand.
TCTTGGACTGGATTAAGAGCTTGAGTGGCCCCAGATTTCTCCCTGGGCGGTCTGGGCCAGGGTAGCGGTTGATTGCCTGGGGATCGGTTTACAGCTCGAGTTGGGGACAGCTGGGGGAGCCCCTTGCCTGTGGCTTGGAGCTGTCTGGGGTTCCCCTGACCCCGCCCCCATGCTCATGTCCCCTGTAGTGTGGCTGCAGCCCCCGGGCTAGGGGGGAGGAAAATGGAGGGGGGGGGGTTTACACTAGGGGGAAAATGGTCCAAAACTTCCCTTTCTAAAAATAAAGGCGAATTTCAACCCTGAGCTGGCCCCACCCTGGGGGGCAGTTTGCTGCCGCTGATTGGCTCCCTGTGGGTCCGGGGGCGTGTCTGGGAGCAGGGATAAGCCGGGGCTCGCTGCTGCGGGAGCCGCGGCTGGTTCGGACTCACCTGGCGGCAGGTGGGGGCAGGACACGCGGGAGGGAGGAAGGAGCGAGCGGCGGCGGCGGCGGCGGCGATGCTGCGGGATCGGACTCTCCGGCTGCAGTATGGGAGCCGCATGGAGGCGGTGTGCGTGCTGGGCACCCAGATCTCCGCCGACGTGTACGGGTGAGTGTCGGCCCCCTGGCACCCTCAGCCCGCCCTGGGCAGCTTCCCGGCACCCTTCCCCTGCCGCATTCCCCCCCCCCCCCCCTGTGTGCCCCTGGGCACCCTTCCCCTGCCACATCCCCCTCCCCCCAACTGTGCCCCTGGGCACCCTTCCCCTGCCACATCCCCCTCCCCCCCCACACTGTGCCCCTGGGCACCCTTCCCCTGCCACATCCCCCTCCCCCCCCACACTGTGCCCCTGGGCACCCTTCCCCTGCCACATCCCCCTCCCCCTCCCCAACTGTGCCCCTGGGCACCCTTCCCCTGCCACATCCCCCTCCCCCCCCCCAACTGTGCCCCTGGGCACCCTTCCCCTGCCACATCCCCCTTCCCCCCCCAACTGTGCCCCTGGGCACCCTTCCCCTGCCACATCCCCCTCCCCCCCCACACTGTGCCCCTGGGCACCCTTCCCCTGCCACATCCCCCTCCCCCCCCACACTGTGCCCCTGGGCACCCTTCCCCTGCCACATCCCCCTCCCCCCCCACACTGTGCCCCTGGGCACCCTTCCCCTGCCACATCCCCCTCCCCCCCCACACTGTGCCCCTGGGCACCCTTCTCCTGCCACATCCCCCTCCCCCCCCACACTGTGCCCCTGGGCACCCTTCTCCTGCCACATCCCCCTCCCCCCCCACACTGTGCCCCTGGGCACCCTTCTCCTGCCACATCCCCCTCCCCCCCCCAACTGTGCCCCTGGGCACCCTTCCCCTGCCACATCCCCCTCCCCCCCCCACTGTGCCCCTGGGCACCCTTCTCCTGCCACATCCCCCTCCCCCCACACTGTGCCCCTGGGCACCCTTCTCCTGCCACATCCCCCTCCCCCCACACTGTGCCCCTGGGCACCCTTCTCCTGCCACATCCCCCTCCCCCCACACTGTGCCCCTGGGCACCCTTCCCCTGCCACATCCCCCTCCCCCCCCACACTGTGCCCCTGGGCACCCTTCCCCTGCCACATCCCCCTCCCCCCCCCACACTGTGCCCCTGGGCACCCTTCCCCTGCCACATCCCCCTCCCCCCAACTGTGCCCCTGGGCACCCTTCCCCTGCCACATCCCCCTCCCCCCCCCACTGTGCCCCTGGGCACCCTTCCCCTGCCACATCCCCCTCCCCCCCCCACTGTGCCCCTGGGCACCCTTCTCCTGCCACAGCCCCCTGTGTGACCCCAGCCCCTGGGCACCTTCCCCTGCGGCCCCTGCTGTGCCCCTGGGCACACTTCCCCTGTTGCAGACACTCCCTGTGCCCCCAGCCCAGACACCCTTCTTCTGCTGTACCTAGCCCCCCCCCCCCCTGCACCCAGGGCTGGTGCTACCATTAAGGCGAACTAGGTGGTACCTAAGGTGCCAAGATTTGGGGGCGCCAAAAAGCAGTGCCCCCAATTTTTTTTACAGCGTTCCTCCCCGAGCGTGCGATTGCCGCTCCACTTCTCCCACCTCCCAGGCTTGCAGCGCCAATCAGCTGTTTGGCGCCACAAGCCTGGGAGGAGAATTAAAGTGGGGGCGGCGTGCTCGGGAAGGAGGCAAAGCAGAGGTGAGCTGGGGTGGGGAGCTGCTGCGGAGGTGCCTCAGGCCGGGGGTGGGAGGGAGCTGCCGCACGGCTCCCTGGGGGATGAGCTGCCGTGGGGGGTGCCTCGGGGGTGGCGTGGAGCTGCTGCAGGGCTGGGGCGGGGGGTACAAGCCTTGGGCGTGAAACTTCCTTGCACCGACCCTGCCTGCATCCCTTACACTGAAGCACCCTTCCCTTATTGCACCCATCCACACACTGCCCCTGCAGTATTCCCTTGGCACCTCTCCCTGCTACACCCACTATCTGCACCCAGGCACCTTTCACCTCCTTCCCTCCTGAACTCAGCCAGCGCTCACTGCTCCCCCGCAGCCAGGCGTTATTTTTCCTTTGTAGCTGCCAGTCTGTAATGCCCCCATCCTCCTTTCTGCAGCTCACCTGCCCTGTTATGGGTTTCCCGCCCCTTTGCACCCATCTCCCCTCCCCTAGCAAGCTCCTATTTAATGAATCTGGTCACAGAAATGCTACTTAACCAATGCCTGGGGGATCGCAATCCAGCATGTGACACACGGGGGGGCATGTGGGTGTCAGTCAGTCACGGCCCCAGGAGCAGCTGGTGCCGGAGTCAGATTCAGTCCTGAGCCCTGGATTCCTTCACTTCTGATTTTATTGCTGCATGTGCTGGGGCAGGAGGTGGTGGAGTGGTTTGCCAGCTCCGGAGCAGGCCCGACCCAACCTTGCCACGTCCCTGGGACTTTCAGTGTTGTAAGATGCAACTTTAAAAAAATCAAGTCTCTTCACTTGTATCTTAGTGGCCATCAGAGATGTCTGCGGGGCGGGGGGGTGAAAGCTATGTCAACGGGGTGGTGGCTGTGGCGTGAGGTTCTTTGTTGTATAATATAAGGAGCAAGGCATCCAAGGATCACAACACATTGAACCTTGGTGGAGACACCAGCTGGCTTTACACACACACACACACACACACACACACACACACACACCTCTCTCTGTGGAGCACTCTGTTCCCATGGGTGTCGCTGGCTGGTTGTTCCCGTCCCCCACTGCTAAACGGAGCTGTTTGCAGGAAACCCAATCTCTGCTTCCCTTTCCAGGACACTGATACCAGCCGCTCCTTAGGTTGAATGTGGCTTGAGGAAACACACGACTCCGACCTTGGCAACATGAAAGAAATTTGCACCTGTGCAAACAGATTGCTGCAATTACCCCAGGGCAAAGTCTTTAACACAAACACACTGCACTATGCAAGGGCATACAGCAGTGGGGCAGCGTAATCCAGTCACCAAAGCAAACCGCACAGGCATAAACCCCCAATTTGTGCCGGTGCAGCATGTCCTCTATGAGAGGGTTGCGTCACAGTAGTGACTTGCACTGATGGGAGTTTCCTTAACTTAGAGACAGCCTTTGTGTCCCGTTGGTGGATCTCGAAGCCCTTCAAGTATTCATTAATACCCACCTCATGGCAGCTCCTTGCACTAATCTAGTGCTCTTCATCAGTGGATCTCAACACACTTTATAAAGGAGTTCAGTATCACTATCCCCATTTCACAGATGAGGCAATTGAGGCATAGGGAGGGGAAGTGACTTGTCCAAGGTTACAGAGAGAGCCAACCGCAGACCTGGGTATAGAACCCAGATCTCCCAATTCCCAGTGCACTGTTCTGTCCGCTAGGTCACACTGCCTCCCTGAGGCCAGTATTAATCCTCATTTGCCAATGGGTATGCTGCAGGGAGACTTCCCAGGCTGCCCAGCACTTTCATGTCCCTGGGCGCGGCCAATACACCACACCGTGCAGCAGCAGGCTAAAAAGACTTGTAGATGCTTTAAAGGTGTGCACTCAGACAGCCTCAAATTTGTAATTATGGCTGCAAAATTCAGATCCAGTAATCACCAACACCCTGGTTATTGGGGGTGGTTCGATATGGGATTTTGGTTCAGCTTTTCAGCGTTGAGGCAAAGCCACAAAATTCAGATCTGGGGTGTCCAGGTCCAGGTTCTGTTCATTGCCTCTGAAGCTTCTGGTCCTGGCCACTGTTGGAAGACAGGACGCTGGGCTGGCTGGACCATTGGTCAGACCCAGTGTGGCCGTTCTCTTGTGTCCTATCTGATGCATGCTCGGTCTGAGGAGTGTGCTCTGCCTTTGCAGATGGATAGACTCAGTGATCTGAATGGTCCTCCATCCATAACGTCTGTGATCCTTATGGAATTCTGATGGCTTTATTTACGAGTTACATATTATTTCTAGGAAGATGTCATGCAGCTGGTAGAGCTATGCTGCAAAACTCCTGGTCAGCAGGTGGTAATCTGGGAAGGGAATAAACATTTAGCTGTCCCTTTTTAGTCCATGAGATATATTGTCTATATTTTTAACAGCCAGCCATCAGCTATGAGCTCTCTTAATCCAATATAAACTGCTGTTGTCATTGTAAAACTCCTATTTACAGCTGATGGTGCTCTGTTCCTCCTTCAAACAGCACTTTTCCTGGCCCTCTGCCATGGTGCTGGCAAATAGTCCCTTAGGCTTTAAAAACCGGGCCGATGTGAACCCAGGGAGCAGAGCTTTAAAGACTTTAGAGATACATATTTGCATGAAGCGAAGCAGCTGCGCTGGGCACCGTCTGTGAATGGGTCAGATTTGTAGACCCTTTGCGTGGACAGTGGAAATGCGATGTTCTCCGTCAGAAATGGACCCATGGTGTCCTGAAACGATCAGGGGAAAATGTGGTCCTACAGTAACACTCTACATCATGTTGTGAGCGTCTAGAGAGTGATAAATAATAGCCAGCATGGATTTGCCAAGAATAAATTACGCCAGACTTTCCTTTTCTGAGAGGGAAACTGGCCTAGTGGAATGGGAGGAAGCAGTAGACATGATTTATCTCCATTTTAATAAGCCTTTTGGCTCAGTCCCATGTGCAGTGTTGTTGTAGCCATGTTGGTTCCAGGATAAAACTCTCCAGCAGGAGTTGGTCCAATTAAAAGATGTTACCTCCCCCACCTTGTCTCTCACAGTCCCACGTGACGTTCTCCTAAGCAAAGCAGGGAAATGCAGTCTAGGTGAAACTACTATAAAGTGGGTGGACAGCTGGTTGAAAAACTGTACTCAAAGAGGAGTTGTCAATGGTTTGCTGTCAAACTGGGAGAACATATCTAATGGGGTCCTGCAGAGGTCTGTCCTGATCTAGTACTGGTCAATATTTTCATTAATGACTTGGATAACAGAGGGGAGAGTATGCTTATAAAAATGTATGGATGACACTGACCTGGAAGGGGTTGCTAGCACTTTGGAGGACAGGGTCCAAATTCAAAAGGACCTTGATAAATGGTAGAATTGGTCTGAAATAAACAAGGTGAAATTCAGTAAAGACCAGTGCAAAGTACTGTACTGGAAAGGAAAAAATCAAATGCACAGCTACAAAATGGGGAATAACTGCCTAGGCAGTAATACTACGGAAAAGGACCTGGGGGGTTGAGTGGATTGTAAAGGGAATATGAGCCGGCAATGTGATGCAGTTGCAAAAAGGCGAATATTCTGGGATGCATTAACAGAAGCGTTGTAGGTAAGACACAGGAGGTATTGGTCCACTCTGCTCAGCACAGGTGAGGCCTCAGCCGGAGAACTGTGTCCAATTCTGGGCGCTACTCTTTAGGAAAGCTGTGGACAAATTTGAGCGAGTCCGGAGGGGAGCAACAAGAATGATAAAAGGTTTAGAAAACCTGATCTATGAGGAAAGGTGCAAAAACTGGGCATGTGTAGTCTTAAGAAAAGAAGACTGATAAGTCTTCAAAGATGTGCAGGGCTGTTCGAAAGAGGACGGTGATCTATTGTTCTCCGTGTCCACTAAATCAAGAGGTTTAGGTTAGATATTAGGAAAAGCTTTCTAACTTTAAGGATACGTAAGCACTGGAACAGGTTACCTAGAGAGGTTGTGGAATTGCAGCGTTTTGTTGGCCAGCTGCTATTGGTAAAATTCTGACCGTCCCTTCAGAACTTATTTCAATAAATAAATAATCTCACTGACGATAAAACCGGGAAAAATGTGAGGTCGGAGACGGCAGTGTCGTGAAGCAATCCTGCCAAGCTCATACGCATATGGGACTCGTCCTAGGAGTGACATCATGTGTAGAGTCCCCCTTGGCTGGTGATAGCCGAAAGGCTGCCATCTTTTGTTTACGGTCCAGACGCTCAGTCGTATAGTGCCTTCACTCCTGTTTTCCTTCGTTTTCTTAGGTGTTTGTGTGTTTTCTTCTTCTGATCTGTACATACGGACAGTTGTGTGTTTTAGTGCGCACGCCGCTTTCTGCGCTAGCCGTGCTTCACGTGGTTGAGTTTGCAGGGGATCGTCTTCTAGACTTGGGTCGAGTGTGATCTTGAGGAGGATAAATTTGTGTTGGCTTTCCTCCGTCAGTTTCGGGAACCTTCACAGTAAATATCAGAGAGTGCTGATGAAAGGATAAATAGAGGGTTTTGAGAGAAGTTGAAGGAAGATGTATCAAAATATTCTGAGTACTCGGTGAGCAAGTTATTTCAAACTATGTGCATATATGATTTATAGGCTATTAAAGCCTACAATCTTCATTATAGTTGCTTGAATATAGGCTAGTTTTTCTCCCTTTCTCAATGCCTGTCTAGAGATTACCAGTCTTTTTCCTGGAAAATTCTTTCTTTCTCTTTCGCGCATATAGCTTGTTGTCACTCTGTGTGTCCGAGGTGTTTACTTGAGATTAATTAGTGGCCCTGGGGGAGACCGAGGATAGAGAAATGAATGCAGAGATCTCTGCCTAGCAAAAGCTTTTCTTGCAGCGATCTGCCCAAAGCCTTCTGTGCATTAAAAGTGACAAACTCAGTTTATCAATCGAGGACGTCATCCGTGACTTTGCTCTCCAAAAATCATGAAAGAAAATGTGTTTAAAATTAATGTGATGTGCAAACAGACATATGGCAGGTTGCTTCCAATAAGTAAGCTGTTCTGCGTAACTATAACTGCTTGTGTGTTCCTGTAGACAAAAAGTTTTCATATCTACTAATTAAGAAATCAGAGACGAAACTGTGTTAATTTGAAACTATCTTGTAATGCAAACAGGCATCTTGCAAGATGTGTTTTAGTTAGATTATTATTCCATTTTTACAACTTTGCCTTTGTGTTTATATGCAAATATAAAGCTTTCATGTTTTATTATTTTCACAGAAAGGACATTGAATATATAATTATTTTTTTGTGGTATGGGACCTCTGACACGTGACATAGTTTAGGGCAGGAGTAGGCAACCTATGGCACGCATGCCGAAGGAGGCACGCGAACTGATTTTCAGTGGCACTCACACTGCCCGGGTCCTGGCCACCGGTCCGGGGGGCTCTGCATTTTAATATGATTTTAAATGAAGCTTCTTAAACATTTTAAAAACCTTATTTACTTTACATACAACAATAGTTTAGTTATATATTATAGACTTATAGAAAGAGACCTTCTAAAAACGTTAAAATGTATTCCTGGCACGCGAAACCTTAAATCAGAGTGAATAAATGAAGACTCGGCACCCCACTTCTGAAAGGTTGCCAACCCCTAGTTTAGGGCTTCAGAATGTCCTAATCAGGCCCTGTCAGGGCTGGTCCAGGTATACATGGTCCTGTCTCAGCATGGGAGGCTGGATTAGATGGCTTCTCAAGGTCCCTTCCAGCCCTACAGTTCTAAGATTCTCCCTACCCAGCTGGTCCCCATCACCATTGTACCCGAGTGCATCCTAATGATTAATGGATTTTTCCCCCCCCCACTTTTTGCAACACCCCGTGAGATAGGGAAACCGATCAGGTGAGACTGAGTGACTTGCCCAGCGTCGCACAGGAAGTCGAAGGCTGAGCTGGGATATGAGCCCAGGTCTCCTAAGTCCCTGTCCACTAGACCACGCTACCCCATCGAGTGAAGTTGTGTGTATGTACCAGGGTCTGAGGCTTTTTTAAAGATGCTAAAGAATGTGCTTGGGATCCTAGATATTTGGAGGATGTTAAGGGGTTGGTTTGAATTCAGTCCATCACTTCTCTGCTGAGAATTAAAGAAATAACAGTACTTCATTGTCCAGATCATAGGCCCCGACTCTTTGGGTGCTCTGGGGCTGGAGCACCCACGGGTTAAAAAATAGTGGGTGCTCAGCATCTACCAGCAGCCCTGCCAATCAGCTCCTCCCCCGGCCCTCCCACCCACCGGTGGCCCCTGCAATCAGCGCCTCCCCCTCCCTCCCAGCACCTCCTGCCTGCCTCGGATCAAGTGTTTAGCAGCATGCAGGAGGTGCTGGAGTGGGAGGAGCAAGGGTGGGGCATGCTGGGGGAGGGGGCAGAACGGCGGTGGGGCAGGGGTGGGGTCTTGGGGGAAGGGGTGGAGTGGGGACGGGGCCTGGGGCGGAGTGGGGGGTCAAGCACCCATAGGGGAAGTGGAATGTTGGCACGTATGGTCTGAATGAAATCCACGGAAGTTTTCTCATCAGCTCCAGAAGGCTGGGCCCTGTTTTCTAACCACTTTTCACACCATAGCTCCTGTGAAAGTCGATGAGCAGAACTTCACTGTCGTTTACAACCGCCCCAGCCTGCTCCAAGTTCATGGCCACTCCTTGGAAATCGATGGCATCACCTCAGTGTTTAGCAGAATCCAGCCTGATGGTTTTCGCTCCCCCTGCAGTTTGTGCAGTAGGAGCCTAACCGCTTGCAGGGCTCCACTTGCACCGCTGCTCTTGGCAACGCTGCAAAGAGACTTTTCCCCCCCACGACGAGGCACAATGGAATCGCTGTCGCTCTATTTCTGCTCCATTGGACGTCCCGAGTCAGTGGGGAGAAAATAATCTGTCTGTTTGTCAGAGAAGGGCGTTTCTATAGAACTTTTGTCTATTGGGGTTATTACAAACACATGGTCAAATGCGCATTATGAATTTTCGGATTTGACCGGGCTGGGGGCGGGGTTGGCAGCCCAAAGAAACAATTGATACAAGCAGCTGTCTAAACCTGATGCTCTTCTCATTCCCTTTTTCTCTTCTCTTTTGTATCTCTGTCTGCCCCTCCACGTGGTATCAGCAGTCGGGTGAAACTGACCGGGGTGGTGTAGTATTTGTCCGTTTCACGACCCAGGCAGGTAATCGATGTTGTGGCTTAAAAAGAGGAAAAACAAAAGCTTTGTTGACACTACAGCTCCCTCCAGTGATAGCTGGGGGGGGGGGATTTTCACCTAAAATCCCTGACTGTAAATATGATTTATTTACATCGCCATAGACCATTGTGCTAGGAGCTGTACAACAGAGAAATGGTCTTTGCCTGAAAGAGCAGACGATGTACGTGTCAGACAAGAGACAACAGGTGGATAGGAGGCCAAGCAGACGGGGTTTCTCCACAAAGTTCGATGGGACTAGTCCGGTGAGCACGATTTGGCCCAGGATGGAGATTAAGGAACAGACAAGTTCTTAAAACCTGCAGAGGGGCCAATGGGTGGGCAGAACAGTGTCTGCTCTGAACGTTTCTGAAAGGCATCCTGCTCCTCTGAGCTTTATGAAGGCCCTGTAGCCTATTCACCTGGAACTTCCATACACGACCTTCCTGGAGGCCATGACCTGGGTGTCCCGAGTCTCCGCCTGTCCCCTGGAGAGCCAGCAAGAGGGCTTTCCTGGTGAGCATTACGGAGGGATTCTGGCCTCCGGCGACTCTATTAAGATAATGAAAACTCATTTGTTGAGGAATTGGCACTGCTGCTGACCTGGTATTTATAAGCCAGAATTTAGCAGCTGAAGCTGCCTCTCCAAATTTTCACGCTGCTCAAGAAAGCCCTGCCCCAGGGCTTCTGTAATTGCCAAATCACGGTAAGCTGCCTTTCAGTGCACAGGCCTGCATTTGCATGTGAATTTCAAGGGCATAAAGGATCACTCACCTGTGCTAGCTGTTTGATACAGCTCAGGCACCAGGTGATGTTTTGTCAATTGTCACGGCCCAGTAGTTTATAATATTAGGTTGTTTGGGGATGGGAGTTGTTTTTTTAAATAGGTTTTTAAAAAAATCAAGCAAAGTAGCGAAAAGGCCATTGCAGAGGGAAGACGGGGTGGGGAAGATGAATGGGAGGGGGGGGGTGAAGAGTTAATGCTGTGGGGTTTTTCGGTACATAGGAGTTTGGGCAAATGACACTGATTTTTATGGAGACTTGGATTCCTTGCTACAAGGACCAGGTTCTCGGGAGTGAAGATTCAGATGTTGGCAGCAATGAGGGGATTGGGAAGAAGGTACTCACGTTGGGAGGAACCCTTAAAATGCTATTTTTCCCTTGGAGTGTTTTCCAGCAAGTTTCATGTCCTTGCCTGCCTTGATTCTAGTCTTTGGTGACGGGACACTAGGATCAACTCCAAGCGCAGAAATGGAAAGCTTCTTTTTGCACTGGTGGCACTAAACTCTGCTAGAAACTGGTGTTTATAGTGACTTGGCCTGCTTTGCACAAGAGTTTGCACTAGTATTCCTGTACTGATGGCTGGAATTGGGGCAAAAGCCCATGGTCAACGAGGCCTACGCTGCTAAAGAGCCCTTCCCTCTGCAGTTCCACCTTTGTAAGCACCTGCCCGTCCTGTTGTGCTGAGCTCAGCTGGCCTCCAACTCTGCCAGAGGTTCTAGAAATCTGCACCTGACCTGGTTGGTCTCTCTTACTGGAGACTGACTGAATTTCCCCCAGTAAATTGTAAATGGAAAAGAGATGTCCTCAAAGGGACGGTCCCAAGCGGAGACCTTTCCAATGGCAGATCTTGCTGAGAAGGTCAGAAGGACGTGCCGAGGAGTGACGGACAACTCCATGAACCAATCCCCTGCCCCTCTCCTGGACGAACCAGAAAATGCTCCTCAGAGGGCATCGCGACTCCAAAGAAATGGTGTCAAGATGCCTAGGCCCAGGTCTTGCCTATCACCCAGGCCTCCTAGAGATGTGCAGGGCATCAGCTCGGGCTTTATGGTGCTGCCTCTTTCCTGGCCAGGTCTGCTCTGTTGTCAGGCCTCCCAAGGGGGTGGAGGAGGGGAGGGTGCGGGTCACTGGGGAGACAAGGTAGCATCGCCCTTCACTCTGCTGCAATGCACAGGGCCGAACGTGTCTGAAAGCAGAGAAGCTCCAGTTACTAGGCATGAGCCGCAGGATTAGTTGCTTTGGTAACTGAGTTTCTGGTTACTTGTTGCACCACCGTGGGCTGGTTATAGGATTCTTTCGCAGTGACCCGCAGCAGGCGAGGGGTTACAACGTGACCCGGGACAGCTGAGGTCAAGCTTCGTGCTCTCCTGCAGCAATGGGTGGCCTGGTTCATCAGCACGTCCCCCTAGCTTGGCTTTCTGAACATAACCGTCTCTGCATTAACGTCCCGAGCGCGTTTTTGGAAAGAGCCCATAATAACTGCATCTAGACGCTTACGTTGCCAAAGCAATCCGCTCTTTGGTATTATGAAATCTGGTCCATTCACTTGCTAAGGCAGAGGTGGGCAAACTCTGGCCCGTGGGCCAAGACCATCCTTGAGCTCCCGGCCTGGGAGGCTAGCCCCCGGCCCCTCACCCACTGTCCCCCCTCCCCCGCAGCCTCAACTTGCTGTGCCGCCAGCGCTCCGGTAAGGGGAAGGGGAGGGTGGGGGGTTAGATAAGGGGCAGAGGGTCCTGGGGGGCAGTCAGGGGACAAGGAGCAGGGGGCGGTTGAATGGGGCGGAGGTTCTGGGGGGCGTGTGGATAGGGGTCGGGGCAGTCAGGATAGGGAGCAGGGGGTGGTTGAATGGGGCGGAGGCTCTGGGGGGGGTGTGGATAGGGGTCGGGGCAGTCAGGATAGGGAGCAGGGGGTGGTTGAATGGGGCGGAGGCTCTGGGGGTGTGTGGATAGAGGTCGGGGCAGTCAGGGGACAGGGAGCTGGCGCGGTTGGATGGGGGTGTGGTCCCGGGGAGGTGGTGAGGGAACAAGGAGCAGGGAGGGTTGGATGGGTCAGGAGTTCTGAGGGGGGCAGTTAGGGGGCAGATGGGGGCGGGGGCTGTTTGGGGAGGAACAGCCTTCCCTACCCACCCCTCCATACAGTTTCAGAACCCCGATGTGGCCCTCAGGCCAAAAAGTTTGCCCACCCCTGTGCTAAGGGGATGGGGAGCCACAGTGCGGTCAGCAAACAAGACTTATTCTAGTAGAGATGAAACCAAAAGCCCTGATTCAAACATGCACCCCCCAGACGTAGGAATTCAAAACCCATATCCAGGTCTCCTAGCTGCCCTGTGTCTTTGTAATGGGCTTGACCAAAACCCAGCACCTGCACTCCTAACACGTGGTGGGGGATGTTGGGGGGGTTATTTCTCCAAAGGGCCGATCTACCTCCCCGTGGGTTTAGGAGCAGGTGTTCAGAGTTTGCATGTTCTTTTGTGAATTTTGTAGCTCTGACCCATCTCATTCTAACAGATTCCAGGTCCCCCTGAGCAGGGCAGGTAGCATCTTGTAGAAACACCTCAGCCACACCTGTGTATATTGACTACCAGTTATGCCGGCATAATTCATGTCGCTGAAGGGGGTGGAATAGTCACACCCTGTAGCCTGATTTGGGGTGTGTTAGTAGTGTTAATTTAATTATTTAATTTTAATTAATAATTATTACGGATATTAATTAGTATGGGTTTTGGCTCGCCAATTTGTTTGATCAGAAGATAAAGTTCGTCCTGAATCCGGCGTCACAGAGTTTATAAAAGGAACTTCGGGGGTATGACAGGAAGGTCACACTGAGACAGATCTAGTCATAAAGACCTTTTATTAAAATCAATGAAAGAGTAAGCAAATGGGAAAACAGTTAGCATTACAGAGTTACACCTGTATTACTGTTATTCAAGAGACACATATGATAATGCCATATTCAATAATGCAATATAAGCTGCAAACGTGATTAATACTAACACTCTGTTTTAATAACCTGGTGTGGGAAGATACAACGGCAGCACCTTGGGCGTTTTCACGCCTCTGGCAGAGGACGCTAATGCAGAGCGGTTTATTCTCTGGCTTAACCTATTAAGCTTGAACTGAAATAAATGCAAACTCAGTCTAGTTACCTTAAACTTACAATTTGCAAGAAATAAAATACAGCCTATTAATAGTTAATAGCCATCGGAGATGGGTCGCATCGATACGTAGTTGAGGCAATGAAGAGTCGACAGGAGCAGACAGGTGGGTCGATTGCCTGCCTAATGGTGAGCTGCCTTGCCTTGTATAGGGTATTAGTCGGAAATCCTTCCTCTTGTGCCCAAATTTCATTCTTCCCCCACGGAAATGTTAGGGTACACTTAGCCCATAGGCTAGTATGAATGTGCGTATGGGTGACAGATCTGTACGCATTTGTGGTGTACTGGTTAGATTTGTGGGCAAAAATCCCCTTTTTCCACCCTTTATTGTTGTTGGTTCAGGCAAAGGTCTCTAGACATCTGCGTGTGTGTTTTGTCTAATTTTACCCTTTCTGGGTAAGGGTCCCAAAATGTGTTAACTTCGCATTAGCTTAACGTACAGGGTTTGGGCCTGTAGGTAAGTCTCTTGCCTTATAAGCCTAATACATCAAATACTCAAATTTATAAGAAAGATATATTTGTACAGACCAGCAGATTAATCCTTAGGGCTACAACCCCTGACCGACGTCAGTTTTGCTGACAACTGGTAGTGTAGATGTGGCCTCAGTTTCCCAGACCTGAAGATGAGCTCTGTGTAAGCTCAAAGATTATTTCTCCTGGGTCAATAACCGCTATTACCTCACCCGCCTTGTCTTTCTAATGCAAGGACAGTCTTCTGGAAGTGTTGGCCCCTGGGGAAACAGTGTAGACTGGTTTGAGCTGGTTCAAGATGGCCAACAGACAAAGGAACTAGAACTGCCTAGGGCCGGTCTCCAGGGTAAGTTTAAAAACCCACGGCTGGCCCATGTCTGCTGACTCAGGCCGCGGGGCTGTTTTACTGCAGTGTAGACGTCCGGGCTTGGGCTGAAGCCCGGGCTCTAGGACCCTGCAATGTGGGAGCTCAGAGGTCTACACTGCAACTAAACAGCCCCGTTAGCCCGAGTAAGCTGGCACCGGCCAGCCGCTGGTTTTTAACCACAGTGGAGTCTAGACACACCCTATGACTCTCCCCCCTGGCCGGGTTTCGGAGCCCGGGCTCCAGCCTGAGCGGGAGCATCTACACTGCTCTTTTCAGCTTTGCGGTCCAAGCCCCACAAGCCCGAGTCAATTGACCCAGGCCCTGAGACTCGGTGCAGCGGGTTTTTCTTTGTGGTGTAGACAAACCTTCACACACTCTCTCTGAGAACTGGCATGATTCTGTGACCAGAGACGGACCCCAGGAGAAGTTGTGAAATACCTTAAAACCTGCCAGAGTTTCCACCTGGACAGGTGCTGCTCCCCCATCTTTGGGGACCATCGTGTGAATTTAATGAAGGGTTTAAGCATAACGATGTTCTGCTCTGTGGGGGAGGGGTCCCGCAGCTCCTCCAGGAGCTAAAACGGGGGGTAGAGGGAGGATTGCCCCAGGATTGTAAACCGCTCCAGAGAAATTCCACCCCAGGCGGGGCTTTGCATAGACTGGTTAAAACTGGGTTTTCCAGTGACTAAGAGACAAAGAAAGGGGTTTAGCTGTGCAGACCCTGCAAGGAGAGAGACCCACTGTGACTTGGGTGCAAGACCTGTCATTTTGCAGTGTGGACACAGCTCAAACTGCAGACCCGAGTCAGAGGGTTTGCGTAGTGCAGTGTGGACGCATTAGCACGGCTGGGCGACCCAGGTCCAGCAATTGTAAGCCCAAGTCTACAATGTAGTGCGGATGCTCAAATGCGGGCTTGGAATGAGTCTGCAAGCTCAGGTCCCACAGACCCGAGTTCACAATGTCATTCTCACGTACCCGCAGGTACTTAGTCTAGCTAGCCACCTGGTCTTAAGTCAGACTCGCAGGAAAAATAAACATGAAGCTATTTGTAAAGAAGGGTAGGCTATTCCATTTATTGTGGCACCCTGTCCAACAAACCCTCTGATGTTCTGAAACATCTCCTGCCGAGAGAAGATGGCTTCCCTCTAGCCCCGTGCGAATATGCTACGTTTGATCCTGTATTTATTGGGCCGAAAGGAAATTGAATCTGTCTCCGCTGGTATCGCCCTGCTCTTAGAGTGTTGCCCTTGGGTTATTTTAGCAATAGCGAGGATGAGGCAGCTATGCTGGGCATGTGAAGAGTTCCTACGTGTCAGAATTCACCGGCATAAGCTGGGTTGACATGTGTCTGCTCCTATAAACCCGCCCATGATATTGACACACGGAGCGTTTTGCGGCTCGGGCTGGGCGTCTCACAGGTTCACCGCCGCCTACCCAGGCCTGGTCGCGTGAGGTGTCGGGGAGTGGAGTGGCGCTGTGCAGTTCTGAGCCAGCTGCTTGACACATGACCCCACTCATTACATGCCTGAAGGTGCAGGGGGCTGAGATCTGCCCTCCCACTGGAAACAGGGACTGGGGAGGCACCTCACAAGATCAGGCCCCATCTGAAACAACAGACAACTCAACAGGCTACGGGGGTTCCTGCTTCCAAGTCATCAGGTCCGGCCCAGTGTTGGTATCCTGGATCTGACAGTGCAAGTGCTCCACCCAAGGACCTCCTGCAGGATCAGGCCCCTGACACGTAAAGTATCTCCAGGGTTTGCTATCGTGCCTGTCAGCGTGGCATCCCAGTAAGCTAGATCTGCTTGGTGAGGTCCCTGGTGGCCATCACGCGTTTTCTCTGTTCCCCAGCGGAGGGGGCTCAGCTTGGGATGGTCTGACGCCTTCTGGACCTTGTTCCGCACTCAGCAGTGACCCGTGACAGAGAACAGTTTGCGTCTGGGGCTCTCGTTTTGTCCTGGGCTTCGTGAGCTTGCTTTGTCCAGAGGACTGCAGAGGTCTTGGTGGAACGCAGACTGAGATGCGACCGCCGCTGGGAGCTAAGCGCTGACCCTCTGCTGGTCTCCAGGATCAGGACGTGGGCCCTGACCTGGCCGTGGAAGCCGACAGGCAGCCAGTGGAGGGACTGAAGCAGAGGGGCGATGAGCTAGCGTCTCACTGAGGAGCGGGCTGCTGCTTTCTGCATGTGCTGGGGCCGCCATGTTGCTGGCCCCTTCACACCCAGATACAGCGAGTTGCAGTTATCCACCTTGGCAGCAAAGAACATATGGGTCGTGCTGGGCTGATCCTTGTCAGGCAGGAAGCATTGAAGTTTCCTAGCAAAGGCAGAGGTGGAAGGGGGCATTACCTTGCTATCCAGACTAAATGCTGAAATGAGTAGGTTCCTGAGGCTTATAATAAGGCACACATCCTTATCTAGTGATTTCCATCAGCTGATCTCAAAACGCTTTACAAAGGAGATCAGTCTCATTATCCCCATTTTACAGGTGGGAAAACTGAGGCACGGGATGAGAAAGGGACTTGCCCAAGGTCACTCAGCAGGTCAGTGGCAGAGCTGGAAATAAAATCCAGGTTGCCTGAGTCCCAATCTGGTACTCTTGCCATTAGTCCACACTGCCTCTTAAACAGGCAGCAGATGCCCTCAGTGGAAGGGCAGGACAATGACCTGGCTTGTTTTCCAAGCATTTCCTAATCCGCATCACTTCAGCCTTGCCAAAGCTGAGTTCACACCAGCTGCTCTTCATCCAGGAGTCAATCTCCTGTAAGGACAGAGTCATCTTAGTAGGGGCAGGGATTGCATTGGTGGAGAATGAGCGATACGGCAGGAGGACATCAATAGAATGTTGCCAGTCACTAATTCAGCTGGCCCGTCGCTACTTCCAGTGTCCCGTGGGGAGGGACGGCTGGCACCAGGCACAGCGCCCTCTACTCCCACTATGGCACAGAGGCAGGCCACCCGCACGCTGTGTTTGAAAACAGCAGAGAAGTCTTGTCGTCTTAGCATTGAGAGGTGGCCTCCCCAAATTTGTCAGCATGTACCCACGGACCACCCCAGACTTGCTCCAAGTCCAAAACGACTCCCACAACAATGAACGGCCACATTCTCATTGCTATCAAAGGGCACAGGAAACACACAGGGAAGCCTGCGTGGATCAGTGATCTTGCCCATGGGGCCAGCTCCTGAGTAAAGAGAACTTCACTTCGCTCCGGAGTCAGACCAGCTCCCGGGCTGCAACCTCGGCTCTTCCTACAGCTGGTTCCCTCCTTTTGGTATATATGTTTCCCTTTTAATTTCATCCACAGGTGGCTGCAAAGCCAAAGATCCCAGGGGGAGGAGGGAAAAGGAGTGAGGACGACCTGGATTCTGTTTGCTCACACTGCAGACAGGTGCCAGCAGGCTCCGGCCGGGAAGAGCACTATGGCAAATGAGTTCCTGGAAAGATTTCCTGCTCTGAGCTCCTCCCCCACTTAAAAAATGTGACTTTCACAGGACTGGGGCTTGTGCCAGCTGTATTGTATTCACATTAGCATGGGGGAGCCACAGAATTCTTTGTACATAGAAATGGGTGAATGCACTGAACCTCCTTTGGGATTTTTCAGTGAATTAGCTCCAGTTTCATCCGCACTCCGTTAACATTCACTTGCCACTCAGATCCTAGCGAGCGCCGGAGCCCTCTTGGGAGCAGCAAATTGTTAAACAGACAGTGAGGAATGTTTGCAGAGAGGCCATTTCCGATGCATAAGCAGGAGAATTCACGCTGATCCTAAAGGTATGTTCCTAACCCAGGTTAACATCGCAGTGAAGACATGGCAACTTGGGTTTTAACGTGGGCTGACAACTCGAGTTCAACCCCAGGCTGCCCTGTTGGCTTGAACTCGACCTGCTCACTGGAGTACAAAGCTGAGTCTTCGCTGCTATTTTCACCCGAGTTCAGACCACACCTTTTTCTGCAGTGGAGACCTACTCTAAGGGCAAGTCTACACTACCCGCCGGATTGGTGGGTAACGATCGATCTATCGGGGGTTGATTTATCGCATCTAGTCCAGACGCGATAAATCGATCCCCGAGCGCTTTCCCGTCAACTCCGGTACTCCACCGCCACGAGAGACGCAAGCGGAGTTGACAGGGGAGGAGCAGCAGTCAACTCAGCGCCATGAAGACGCCGCAGTAAGTAGACCTAAATACGTCGACTTCAGCTACGCTAGTCTCATAGCTGAAGTTGTGTATCTTAGGTCGATTTTCCCCCACCCCCCGACTCCTCCTGGTGTAGACCAGGGCTAAGAGTTACATTCAGTGGATCAGAACAGAAACAGGGTTCAAAAAAGAACTAGATAAGTTCCTGGAAGATAGGTCCATCAATGGCTATTAGCCAGGATGGGCAGGGATGGTGTCCCTAGCCTCTGTTTGCCAGAAGCTGGGAATGGGCAACAGGGGATGGATCACTGGATGATTCCCTGGTCTGTTCATTCCCTCTGGGGCATCTGTCATTGGCCACTGTTGGCAGACAGGATACTGGGGTAGATGGACCTTTGGTCTGACCCAGTATGACCATTCGTACATTGTTAAGCATATCCTTAACTTTTTGTCATTGTCTAGAAGGGACTCTGACTCCAGTGGAAGTTGAGGGCCTTCAGCCCCTTGTAAGATCATTGAAGTGAGTGGGAGTCGCGTGGCTAAATCCCCCAAATTGAAAATCTCACCCAATGTGGGTGAAGTGGGAAGCTGTGTGTTTCCTCAGTGTTTCATTCCACTGGGTTTAAACCGCTTGCATTTGTAAGTGATGGGTCGGTCAGGACATGACTGTCACTTAGGAATTTTAACTGGCGTTTGAGATGCCCATTTCGGCTTATGGAATAGATTTGTGAGCCGTTCATTGTGATCAGAGAAGTTAAAAAGGGATTGACTGGATCCTAAAACTGGAGGGAATTTTTCTCTAGATTTTTGTTGTGGTTTGGGAGTTTGGGGGGGGATGGAGGTTGGGTTGATTGGTTAATTTTTGTCAATTGCTTGAAGGGGTGGGAAAAAATGTGAAATAAACATGTTTGTCAACCAACACTCTGATCACTCTGCTCGAAGTTCTTCTTCACACAGCGCACAGTCAACTTGTGGAACTCCTTGCCTGAGGAGGTTGTGAAGGCTAGGACTATAACAGGTTTTAAAAGAGAACTGGAGAAATTCATGGAGGTTAAGTCTATTAATGGCTATTAGCCAGGATGGGTAAGGAATGGTGTCCCTAGCCTCTGTCTGTCAGAGGGTGGAGATGGATGGCAGGAGAGAGATCACTTGATCATTACCTGTTAGGTTCACTCCCTCTGGGGCGCCTGGCATTGGCCACTGTCGGCAGACAGGATACTGGGCTGGGTGGATCTTTGGTCTGACCCAGTACAGCTGTTCTTATGTTGTGTGCCTTTTTCCCACCCTCTCTTTTGTCTGTTTAAATTGTAAGTCTTTCAGGACAGGGACTGTCTCCTAAGTGTTTGTACAGCGCCTGGCACAATGATTGGGGTCTGTAAGCTGTCCTATAATATTAAAACTTGCAGTCACTTACAACTAGCTGACATTCCAGTGTTAATCCTTTTCTAGACAGAAGTCTTTAATTGTGAGAGACTGACTGGGTCTCTCTAGTCTTCCCCTGTCCTAAGGGTCTTTCGGGGGTCTCCAGCTATTCATGCAATCTTTGCCTTCTCTAGTACGTACAAAATGCCCACGAGTCGTTCCAAAAAGACACCTGGCATTTGTCTAAGATTTCAGCCTTTGAGCCTCATGGCTTGTTATAACTGGGCCTGGCTGGAAGAGAGGTCGTGATCCAGTTCACGTGCATCGCATTAAAAGGCCTGGATATTAAGGATCAGGTTGGTTAGTGTTTTTTAAGAGCTCTTACAGCTAGTTCCTGTCTATGAAATCCCTAATTTTAGCCAGGGACCTGAGAGCTCTTGCAAAGGTGGGGAAAATGACTCTCTTCATTGTACGGATGGGGAAACTGAGGCACAGGGGGCCAGATTTTAACGGTACTTAGGTGCCTAATACTCTTTGAAATCAGGGGGATTTAGATACACAGATAACCTCTTGGGGCCAGATTTTTAAAGGTAAGCGACTTCTTCAAGATCACCTAGCCAGTGGCAGAGTGGGGAATAGGACCCAGGGCGCCTGGCTCCTAGCCCCTTGCTCCAGCCGTTGGGGTAGGCTGCTCCCATCATGCACACAATGGAAGGTCTGATCTTTTCTTATCGGGGCAGCCAGAGAGAAGGGTTCATTTGAACTGCAAAGAAAGGCATCCTGCTTAGGCATCTGTGGGCAGCAAGGGAAGTGAAGGGAGGCACCATGCTGGCATGACCAGGCGTGGGTCGTGATCCGTGGGCTGGTCAGTATTTTCAAACTCGACTGTCTAAAACTGGGCAGCTAAATCCATGTTTCGGCACATGAGTGGCCTGACCTTTGGTGGTGCTGAGCTGTTACTACTCTATTGACTTCAATGTAAGCACAGGTGTGCTCAGCACCTCTTCAGGTGCCACTTCTGTAGGTGCCTTCGTATGGATTTAAGTGCTTAGCGGGAGGCACCTGCCACCTCTGCTGATGGGAGCTGCGGGCGCTCTGCCTCTCTGAAAATCAGGTCGCTACGTATGAAAATGCCGCTGGGATGCACGTCTGCAGTGATCACTGAGCCACCTTTTCCTCTCGCCAAAGGTCAGGGGTCAGCACTGCCGGGTAGGGGACAGTGACGCATCTCCGATTCTTCTCTCCACCGCCCTCTGACTGATTCCCCCCCTTCCCCTTCTCTGTTGCAGAGCGGCTCCCGCAGGGGCTGTGTCGTTCAGCGTGAAGCACACGGCCGGGGTTCAAGTTGAAGTCGTTACCAATGACCAATCACAGGTGGCCCCCGCAAATGGAGGGAAGCAGTGGCCTCTCAACCACGGGACGATCCTGAAACTCAGCATGAACAAAGCCAGCACAGAGGCCAACGACAACAAGGTAAAGGAAGTCCCGGCGAGCATCCTTGTATCCTGGGTACTCGCTTGGCTTGAGACAGGAGCAGGGATGAGATATCGTATGGGGCACTTGCATGTCTTGCCATGGGCGAGCTAGGATCAAGGGGAAATAGATCTTTGTGGGCAGGTACAGGTTGGTGTTAAGTCTCACTCCTTGGTGTGGTGGCCAGAGCAAAGTCCATCACATCCTCTCCCAACGACAGAGGGGCAATAGATGGACCTGCGTGGGCAAGGAGAAGCAGCAGGAGACTAGATATCCCAGGAGGATTCTGGGTTTGAAGGTGCCCTGAGAACATCTGTCCTAAACTGGACAGAGTGTGCCTGGGTGTTGTCTCCACCGAACTGACACTGTCAGGTAAGGACATTGGTGTAGAGTGGCCTCTTCTCTCATGTCCTCAGCCAGACTTGGAAGCTCTAATGTCACAGGAGGATGCTCCACGTTGTTACCGAAATATCGGGTCCACCTAGCTGAGAGCCAATAACAGCCAGACAGGGATAAGGAAGAGTTGCTTTATTCTGCAGAAGAAAGGAGAGCTTTGCACCTTAGTACAAAAACTCTGTCTTACACACATTTTACAGATCCTTTATACACATTCAGACAAAGGTCCTTGCAGTGTTAACACTTGATTGGTGGTTGTCAGACCCGTGCTTTTGCTATCTGGTCAGTGAAAACCGGCTTGGGACCAGCTCCAACTACCGTAAGGCCTTGAAGGGAAGACAGTTGAAAAGTTCAGGCTACTGTGTACTTGAAGTGTCTGCTTCCCCCTTATGGCCCTGGTTGACATAAAGGCTGCTCTGTTAAGGGGGGGTCACTAGTAACTTTCACAGTCCCCCCTTCGGGCCTGACAAATTCAAAAATTGTCAGGCCCGTTATGCAATTTGCGATCAAGCTGGAGGGACAGATACTGGGTTTTCTTATGGACAGCAGAGCTTTTGATCATAGCATTACACAGGCATTTGGCACATTGTATCATTGTCCAAACAACACATAGAAAGAAAAGAATCCATTTAACAATTGTTTGAAAGAGCCCCGTAAACCATGACCCAAGGTCTGGAAGGAGGTCCTCAAAACTAAAGGTGTGATCAAGAGATACAGCATGGAAAACAACAGCAGCATTCTGTTTATACATAGGTCATTCTGATATCTTGTTTTGCTCACTAATGTAGACTCTTAGTCTACATTCCATATTATCTACACAAGGTCGCAACAACTTCTCACACAGTTCTTTCCCACTCGCCTCACACATTCCTTGCTTCTACAAATCTCACATTATTAGGGTTACAGTTAGCCTAACTCTTGCTAACGAACTGTCATGCATTGCATCCCCTTCCTGTCCGTTCTTTCTCTGCTTCCACAACCCCCCCTTTTGTATACTAGTACAACAAACATTTTCAAATCTCTATTTGCATTAAGTCTTGGAATTCAGATTTTACTTCAGATGCTTCAACCTAAAGGGTTTTGATTGGATGTAATGACAATGCATGATGAGCATGGACATGAAAGGTATTACTATTATTACGTCTTTTACAACAATAACATAATCCTAAGATAACTAATAACAATACAAGCAATAACATTCCCATAGCAATACTATAATGGGGTTGTTGTACAGCCTTAGTCATAAAGCACAATACATCATACTTAGTACATAAAATAGATACTCTATCAACAGTATGAAAGGCATACTTTTCAACTTGATATATATTTTGAAGCATGTGAATTTGCCCTTGTACTTCAGAGATTTTCTGAATCTCTGGTAACAGTGAAAACAAATTCTGAAATCTATCAGATACTAAACTAGTCCAATTAAAGGGTATCTGGAACTTAAGGGCTACTTGAAAAACTCTATCTGCAGGCCAGTAAATGATATGGTTGCCTGCAGTGGTAGTGAGATTAAAATGTATGTCTTGCGATATGGTGTCATTAACATAAACACAGCTATCATTAGCTTGAAAAAATAAGTGTCCTGTCAGGGCAGTTCCTTGTCCCCTACCCTCCCAGCAAACGTAGTCATGAAGAGTAACAACTTCTCCTGGCTTCAGTTTACGGATACACTGAAGCTGTGGGGGTTCTAATGACCAAAATGTCCATTGACTCCCTAACCCCATCCAAATGTCAGATGTAATCCCAGGAGCACTGACTAAAAATCGATTGGGCATACCAGGAGGTCTAATTTCCCAGATGTCTTGGTAAATTACCCAATCCCACATGCATCCTCCCCATGGACCCGGCAGGATTCGGTATGTGGGAGCCCACACCCCCCCCAACCGGTCCATATGCTTGGAAGGAGCACTGAGAATGTCTGCACTTCCACCCAGAAAGTCTCCAAGTATGTCTCCATGGCCACAGATCAGATGGTACTCCTGATGTGTCTGTAAGGGCAGTGGGCCAAGCCTGATGCTCTAGATCATTCCGAATGGCCATTAGCTGGTCATTCAGGAAATCCTGAATTTCTGAACATGCTAGATCCCACTGCAATGCCTTCCCAGCCTCAGTGATATTCAATACCATCTCTGTCAGCAACTTCTGGGTCATAGAACTAAGGGCGGAGATAACATGTAACTCACCAATTCCAGCCTGTACCTGGGTTAGCTGTGCCCCAATTTCTCATCATGTTCTTGGTTCTTAAAAATATTCCAAACTGCTGCTGCACTTTTGGCCCCATCCCATAGGGATCCAGTCAAGTCACTTTTCTTTCTAGAGGAAATAACCCAAACCCTCTGTTGTGCTAATCTAATGGCAGCCCCCTGTGAGCAATTTGGGTATGTAGTGGTGATCTGGAAACTGAATAAGGGTAATGAAAATTTAACAGTCCCTAGTGTAGTGTTAATCACAGTTCATTGATATCCTAATACATTTCTTTTTGGTGTAGTATTATACCACATTCCCAAGCATGGGTCCCACAAGTTTCTTCCTGCCAGTGTATAATTCTTTGTTTCTTCACCAGGGTCAGTTCTTAATGTCTCTTGTAGTCAGGAATCCCTGGACTTTGTGGTTTCAATGAAGCAAGTGTTCCTTCTTCTCTTCTCTTGAAACAGTGTGATTTAGCATCATACAGGGGAGAGGTTACTAGCACATCACCCTGTAATGGTTTTGCTTCTTCTAGAAAAATCCAGAGGCACAGTAGGTCTGTCAGTGGACAAGGGAGAGGTTACTAGCACTTCACCTTGTCTTTTTTCCTTTTTCCTGCTGTCCAGAAGGCACAGCAGAGCTAGAAGGAGAAATAGGCTTATCAGTCGGAGAGTCCTCCCGAGGTGGAGGGGTCTTTTTACAGTGAGAAGCATGGGTCCAGGCAGGTAGTCCTTGGCACTTCACAGCGGTGTTGGTGGTTAACAGGACTTGGAAAGGGCCTTTCCAGTGTGGAGCCAAAGCAGTCTTTCGTTGATGAACTTTACATAGACTCAGTCTCCTTGTTTCAATCAATGGCAGGGCTGCTAGGGTCTTTGGGTAGCACTTCTTTTATCTGTGAGAAAAGAAACCTAACACATTTCATTAATGCCTGGCAGTGTTTTGCAGATCTCATAGTTGCTTGGGCACATTCAGGCCCCCCTTTTCTTGGCTATCAGCCAAGTCTTAGCTGTGGGCAGTGTCCTTGGATGGTGCCAGCATCTTATCTTTGGACTGAGCTTGCTGGCTATTTTTTTTCCAGTTAACTCGTTCTGTTCTTTTTCCTGCTTCCCTTCTTGGCTTCTTTTAACCTACAAAGGAAACTTCCACTCTTCACTCATACACCTTCTCCCAAAAATGAACACATACACAATTGCCATTATACAGTACATTAGTCTTATTACTCAATGTATGCCATGTACACCCTTCCAGTAAAATAACTTTATTACAGAGCTTTGGAGCAACAAACCAGGACAAGCACACCCACCTTTGAGGAGTCCACTCGGTACAACCTCTGGTGTCCAATAGCTTTCCTCCCTCCCCAGCCCTCTGGCTAGAAATCTGAGGGATTGTGGGTTCGAGTCCCATCTGGGTCGCCAGAAACTGTTACCGAAATATCGGGTCCACCTAGCTGAGAGCCAATAACAGCCAGACAGGGATAAGGAAGAGTTGCTTTATTCTGCAGAAGAAAGGAGAGCTTTGCACCTTAGTACAAAAACTCTGTCTTACACACATTTTACAGATCCTTTATACACATTCAGACAAAGGTCCTTGCAGTGTTAACACTTGATTGGTGGTTGTCAGACCCGTGCTTTTGCTATCTGGTCAGTGAAAACCGGCTTGGGACCAGCTCCAACTACCGTAAGGCCTTGAAGGGAAGACAGTTGAAAAGTTCAGGCTACTGTGTACTTGAAGTGTCTGCTTCCCCCTTATGGCCCTGGTTGACATAAAGGCTGCTCTGTTAAGGGGGGGTCACTAGTAACTTTCACAACGTGTCTGATTGGGGGCCGGCTTCCTTTTCACTTTGCCACGGTGGTCACCGTTCTGTCGTATATCAGAGGGGTAGCCGTGCTAGTCTGGATCTGTAAAAAGCAACAGAGTCCTGTGGCACCTTTAAGACTAACAGAAGTATTGGAGCATAAGCTTTCATGGGTGAATACCCACTTCGTCAGATGCATATAATGAAAATTTCCAGAGGCAGTTATAAATATGCAGGCAAGAATCGGTATGGAGATAACGAGGTTAGTTCAATCAGGGAGGGTGAGGTCCTCTGATAGCAGTTGAGGTGTGAACACCAAGGGAGGAGAAACTGCTTTTGTAGTTGGCTAGCCATTCACAGTCTTTGTTTAATCCTGATCTGATGGTGTCAAATTTGCAAATGAACTGGAGCTCAGCAGTTTCTCTTTGGAGTCTGGTCCTGAAGTTTTTTTGCTGTAAGATGGCTACCTTTACATCTGCTATTGTGTGGCCAGGGAGGTTGAAGTGTTCTCCTACAGGTTTTTGTATATTGCCATTCCTGATATCTGACTTGTGTCCATTTATCCTTTTACGTAGGGACTGTCCAGTTTGGCCAATGTACATAGCAGAGGGGCATTGCTGGCACATGATGGCATATATAACATTGGTGGACGTGCAGGTGAATGAACCGGTGATGATGTAGCTGATCTGGTTAGGTCCTGTGATGGAGTTACTGGTGTAGATATGTGGGCAAAGTTGGCATCGAGATTTGTTGCATGGATTGGTTCCTGAGTTAGAGTTGTTATGGTGTGGTGCGTGGTTGCTGGTGAGAATATGCTTAAGGTTGGTGGGTTGTCTGTGGGCGAGGACTGGCCTGCCTCCCAAGGTCTGTGAAAGTGAGGGATCGTTGTCCAGGATGCGTTGTAGATCACTGATGATGCGTTGGAGAGGTTTAAGCTGAGGACTGTAGGTGAAGGCCAGTGGAGATCTGTTGGTTTCTTTCTTGGGCTTGTCTTGCAGCAGGAGGCTTCTGGGTACACGTCTGGCTCTGTTGATTTGTTTCCTTATTTCCTTGTGTGGATATCGTGGTTTTGAGAATGCTTGGTGAAGATCTTGTAGGTGTTGGTCTCTGTCTGAGGGGTTGGAGC
The DNA here is from genome assembly GCF_011386835.1 of Chrysemys picta bellii. Lineage (NCBI taxonomy): Eukaryota > Metazoa > Chordata > Testudines > Emydidae > Chrysemys > Chrysemys picta. The sequence goes on from NC_088811.1 coordinate 17,054,780, forward strand.
AGATGCGGTTGTACCTCAGCGCTTGGCTGTAGACGATGGATCGTGTGGTGTGTCCGGGGTGGAAGCTGGAGGCATGAAAGTAGGAGTAGCGGTCGGTGGGTTTTCGGTATAGGGTACTGTTAATGTGGCCATCGCTTATTTGTACGGTGGTGTCTAGGAAGTGGACCTCCCGTTTAGATGGGTCCAGGCTGAGGTTGATGGTGGGGTGGAAGCTGTTGAAATCATGGTGGAATTCTTCCAGAGTCTCCTTCCCATGGGTCCAGATGATGTCATCAATGTAGCTAAGGGGCATGAGTGGACGAGAGCTGAGGAAGCGTTGTTCCAGGTCAGCCATAAAAATGTTGGCATATTGTGGGGCCATGCGGGTACCCATGGCGATGCCGCTGGTCTGGAGGTATATATTGTCATCAAATTTGAAATAATTGTGCGTGAGGATAAAGTCACAGAGCTCAGCAACAAGTTGTGCTGTGTCATCATCAGGGATGTTTTCTGGGAGGTCACCAATGCCTTGTAGTTTTCTCAGGAAATCAGTGATGTAACAGAGATAGCTGGGAGTGCTGGTGGCATAGGGTCTGAGCAGAGAGTCCACATATCTGGATGGTCCTTCAGTGAGTGTGCCAATTCCAGAGATGACGGGGCGTCCAGGATTTCCAGGTTTGTGGATCTTGGGTAATAGATAGAATAACCCCGGTCAGGGCTCTAAGGGTATGTTGATTTGTTCCTGTGTTAGTTTAGGGAGTGTCCTGAGTAGATGGTTCTGTCGTGTCACATCTTTGATTGAGGTTCAGAAATAGACAATTTGATGTGCACACGTAGCTTAGGTGGTAGGGGGTCAAATGCAGACTCAGGAGGCTCATGGTCTGAGTTCGGGGTGAAGAATGCGATGTAAAGGCACAGGAAGAAAGGTTCATAGCACCGGACAGAAGCAAGCACCCTCCTGTCTGCGTGTGCCCATCATTGTGCTCTAGCTGCCAAGGCTCTGGCGCCATAGGTAACCACGTGGGTGGCACCTGGCACGGTATCTTGCTGTACTAGGATGGCCCCAAAGCCATCACATCTGTCTCTTGCTCAAGGGTCTGTCTGAAGACATGCAACCATAATGCTCCACTCGCTGTACTTCTCACTCAGTGGCCAGGCCTGGTGGTGCAGAAACCAGCAGGAAAAACTACCAGAGCTGAGCATTCCCGAGACACTGTCAAGCTGGTTGGCATCCTAGGGAGCTGGCAAGCGGTGGATGGCCGCAGTCTTGCTAGGAGTTGGTGCTGGTCTTATGTTTAAAGTGTTTCACTCACCCACCGAGGAAGCAGTTAAAATACTTGTGACCGCGGGAGATGGTTGCACCCCAGGACCGGTAAAGAGCAGTTTGCTGACAACGCCTAGGCTGAAACTTGTTTTGTTGGTCTGTTCATGAACAACTTGCACATGAGGGGGTGAACGGACTCAACTGATCAGATCAATTCATTGCATGGGCTCCTCCGTCCAACTCTGTAGGCTGGCGAGCAAACTTGGGGAGTTTGGGCTGGACTGTGAAATAGACGCACGATCTGGCAGTTCGGATCGTGGAACAAAAAGGCTTTTCATTGTAAAATCCTTGTGCCTAAACGCCTGCCGCTCTAGCGGCTCCCTGTCTGACTGCAGTCCTGTCTCTTTGGAGAGTGGGATTTTCAAAAGTGCTGCCCGACCTCCGCTCCCATCGAACTCGGTGATAAAACTCCCATTGATTGCAACGGGAGCGGAGTTTGGCTAACGCTGAGCTCCTTAGCCAGGAGGTACATCCCAGTGGGCCCCACAAGGTAGCGAACAGAAGATGGCAGCAAACCCACTTCTACGCTCACCCTTCCACCAGAGCCTCCTCTTGCTAACAATGTGAAGTGGGTGCTGTTTGTTGAGAGAAGATGTTATACCCAAAGTCCTTCCTCTTCCTGGTCCCCTCTCCTTCCATCCGTCTGTTACTTAATTCTATAGCAGTCGGCCCCTGTCTCTTCCTCGTCAGGAACAGGACAAGCTGAGACCTGGCTTCATGCAAGCCCCTTCTATCTCCCTGCTGGCCTCTGTCTCCCTGGGACCCTTTCAGAGTTTGGCTTCATCTTCCCCATTCACCCAGCTCTAAAGATGGTGCTTCCCACAAGCAGGCTAAGTCCTGAAACTGAGCACCTCACTGGCCTTTGATTCACACCGAGGTCAGGAAGCTGTTCCTTTTGCCTCCTCCCCAGTCCCATTCCTCATGCACGCAGACTTCACACTACGTGGCCGCTTGGCTTCGCTCAGCAAGAAGGAGCCCTGTTGCCGAGAGCATTGGGTTTCCTTCCATGTCACCCTGGGGAATGGAGACCGCCTTCGGGCCTAATAGCTTAAACCTTCTCTCTCAACATGGGTCTCTCATTTGGCAACAAGACACTAACTGCAGCTGCTGCCGCATACCAGCCAAGCCGCTGGATCCGAGCGAGCCGGCTTTCTTGTCGAGGGGCTACGTGCCAGATCGCTGAAGTCTCATGACCAAGTCTGGCGTCTGATCCCTTACAGGAGCGGCAGGGCAGGGCAGAACGCTGGGCTAGGGACTGGAGATTGGGCTTCCAATCCTGTTCGGTTCAGCAGTGAATATGGGCTTGATGGGGTGACTAGTCCCCAGTTGAGTGCGTGGCCCTGTTCCTGCTTAGGAGCACCCTGCCCAGAAGAGCAGGGATGCCGCAGGTCAGGACTGCGGGATTTGTCCTTGTCTCTGAGTGCTGAGAGCAGGCACAACAAAGAGCGGAATTCATGGGTTTGCTGCATCGCCTTTCTGCTGAGCGCTGTGGCATATGCCCAGTCACGGGGCCTTCCCAGCAGGCAGAGAGACCGAGTAGCCAACGCTACATCCTACCTCCGCGGCAGCCCTGGTGCGGGGGACGTGCCCTGGGAGACGGGTGGTTGCCAACAGCATGTTCCTATATATTGGCCATTCCCCAGGAGCACAAAGGCCCATAACAGGCTGGGGCACTGTTCAGAGCCGCCTTCCGAACTTCTCTGGCCGGCACCGGAGATTGAACCGGCTGCCCCAAGACGGGGGGAAAACTCAAACCGCTACATCCCCACCCCCCCATGGCTGGGCTGTGCATTGGCACCAGGGTGCCTCTCCCCAGTTTGTGCCCCAACACAACAGATAAATATAATTCAGACACACGGTGCCCTGGGGGGCAAATCGGACCCGGTGCCCTTCCATGGAGGCCCATGGACTGAGTAGAGGCTGCAGAATGCAGCTGCAGATGCGTTGAACCCAAGCCAGTGCCGTGTGTGACCTTCCGGAAGAGAGCTCTGTTGGCTGATTCACGTTCGGCAGCCGCGGAGCCGTGTGTGCCGGCAGGAGGCGAAGGCTCGGGTTGCTGGGACGTCCCAGGCCTGGGAGAAGCATCGAGCCGAGTGGGAGAAGGCTCCCAAAGGGCGAGGTAGGGCTGGAGTGGGAAGAGGGGAGATCAAAGGTGAGGATGAGCCACTTGAACTTGACACCGAGGGCGAGAGGAAGCCAGTGGCGAGCTTCCGGGAGGGCAGTGACGTGGTGGCAGCTAATTGTCGCAGCAGCGATTTGGATGGATGAGAAGGGAGCAAAGTTTGGCCAGAGAGGAGCAGGGGCAGGAGTCACGGCAGGGACAGACCCAAGCCACAGGCAGGGATTGGAGCAGAAAGCTGCACTGGGAGAGTGGCACCAAGGATCGGGCCCTGCGTCGCTCTCCGGCGCCCGGGTGTAAATGTCCAGGCCCTGTCCTGCCCACCCCTCTCCCTCACTAGCCTGCGTTGTGTGTTTCCAGGTAACGGTGAACTATTACGACGAGAACGGAGGGCCTCCCATAGACCAAGCTGGTGTCTTCCTGACGGGCATTGGTAAGTGCAAGTGCTTTCGGGGCAGACCAAAGCCAAGCATCTTGTATCACTTAAGTTTTAGGTTGCAAATGAATAGAGCTTTTCTGAGCTCCTTAAAGGAATCCGCTCAGAGCTGGGAACTTTGGAGCGAAATGAAAGTCTGGCAAGCAAGGGGGCAAAGACCAAGCAAATCCAGCAGTGCTGAGCTTGTAGTCAAAGCGATGGCCCGCACTTCACCTGCAAGGAGTTACCATGCTGCTCTGGACACGTGTAAGAGTGACGGGGCTTCTGGCCTCTTTAGGCTGCTGGGTTTAGCAAAACAGTGCCAGTTTTCCTTTGGGTCCAGTGACGGCGCTGAGAAGGAAGAGGGTGGCCTTGGAGGCAGGAGTCCATAGTTCTAGTCCCACCTCTGCCACTGGGTCGTCTTCCAGCCCATGGCTTGTGACCGCACAAGCACCGAATTAGCGGCTGGGTAAGTGATGGAGCCAAGCATCCGGAGACGTCCAGCCCGTCCACCCGCCGTGAAGATTCTGAGCGCAGCCCGTAACCAGAGGGTGCGCGGTTTGGTCTTGAGTCCCACAAGCACCGGTGCCGGCTTCCTCTTTCCCCACGGGGGCTCAACCCCTGCTCAGCCTCAGGCCCTGCCCCCACTCCACCCCTTCCCCCAAGGTCCCACCCCTGCCCCACCTCTTCCTGCCTCCGCTCCACCCCCTCCCCCAGCACCTTCTGCACGCCGTGGACCAGCTGATCCTGGCAGGTGGGAGGCGCTGGGAGGGAGGGGGAGGAGTTGATCAGCGGGGCCACTAGTGGGCAAGAGGTGCTGGGGGGTGGAGGGGGTGCTGGTTTCCAGGGGGTGCTAATTTTTTTTCTGTGGGTGCTCCAGCCCTGGAGCCTGTTCTAATGACGAAGGATGTTTCAGCTCTTAGGGCTGGCCTGAGGGGCATGCAAGACCTGCTGCAGGGAGACGAGGGGACGCAGATCTGAGCTGTCAGTCTGTCAAGAAATGCGCCATGGATCCAAAACTTACTGTCCCATCGCCTCCTGCCGCTGTTCCTAGGCTTCGTCTACACTACCCAGCTTTTAGTGACCCGTTTTGTCCTTCAATTGCCAGTGTAGACAAAGCCGTAGGAAGTTTGTGGCTGAGGTACTGTCTGAGAGGCACAACAATTTCAGAAACGGGGCATCTTGATTTTTAGCCAGCGGTTTCGATGCGTCTTTGAGATGCAATTGGGAAGTCCGCTGTCTTGCTAGTCGGCTGCATGCAGTAATGAGGCCAGGGCCCACTGGGAATTTTTGTCTGACCCACTGCCTGGTACCTGCCTTCCTGGTCAAAGAAGCATCTGAGATGGAGAACTCTTAACAGAGGCACTTATGTGGGTGCAATTCTCCCCCACCCCTCTGCTGTGTCTGAGAAATACACCAAGGCTCACGCAATCCACAGCTGTGGAGACCGTTACCGCTGGTGTTGGGCTTAGCAAGGGCAGGAAGAGATTTCAAACGGTAGCCCATTTAAACCCATTTTTATCTTCGTCAGAAGCTGGATCTTGCATCAGGGTTTGTCTCTACATTGATACATAGTCCTTCTCCGCGCTGGGAGCGGTCTGGACATTGGGAAGCCCTGAAGTTTGAGCTAATGCTTTGCTACCTCCCTGATGCTAACTGGAGACAGGTTAAACGGCCGAATTTCAGTCACATTTCCAAAATCCTAAAGTGCAGTGGGGTTTGCTGGGGAGGGATAGCTCAGTGGTTTGAGCATTGACCTGCTAAACCCAGGGTTGTGAGTTTAATCCTGGAGGGGGCCATTTAGGGATCTGGGGCAAAAATCTGTCTGGGGATTGGTCCTGCTTTGAGCAGGGGGTTGGACTAGATGACCTCCTGAGGTCCCTTCCAACCCTAATATTCTATGATTTGCTCACCTTGGTATATAGGTGTAATGCAGACAGACCCCAGTCATCAGTGGGTGGAATTGAACCTGGGACCTCTGGAGCTAAACACATGCGCCTCTACTGCATGAGCTAAAAACCACGTGCTTCTTAGTTAAGGCTGTAGCAGACTCATTAATCTCCAAGTGGTCTCAGTGACATTGGGGGGGACAGAGCACTGCACCCAGGAGCTGTGTGGGTTCCATAGGTAAGAAAGATGGTTCTTGGTCCAGGATTGGATCATAGAATCATAGGGTTAGAAGGGACTTCAAGAGTCATCTAGTCTAACCCCCGGCCAAGATGCAGGATTTGTTGTGTCTAAACCATCCAAGACAGGTGGCTCTCCAGCCGCTTTCTGAAAACCTCCCGTGAAGGAGCTTCCGTCACTTCCCGAGGCATCTGTTCCATTGTCCTTCTGTTCTTACAGCTAGGAAGTGTTTTGTGAGATTTAATTTAAATCTGCCGTGCTGTAGTTTGAACCCATTGCCTCTTGTCCTGCCCTCTGTGGCAAGAGAGAACAATTTTTCTCCATCCTTTTTAGGGCAGCCTTTTGAGTGTTTGAAAACCGCTGACATGGCCCCCTTAATCTCCTCTTTTCCAAACTAACCATACCCAGTTCCTTCAGCCTTTCCTTGTGCGGCTTGAATTCCAGCCCTTCGATCATCTTTGTTGCTCATTTCTGGATCCTTTCCAGTTTCTCTCCATCCTTTCTATACAGCGGTGACCAAAATTGGACACCGTCCTCCAGCAGAGGCCTAACCAGCGCCGAGAAGAGCGGTACTATCCCCTCCCGTGACTTGCATGCTATGCCTCTGTCAGTGCAACCTAAAATTGCATTTACTTCCTTTGCAACAGGATCGCATCGGTGAGGTGGTGATCCACCACAACTCCCACCTCTTTCTCAGCCGTGCTGCTGCCAAGCCAATTCTTCCCCATTATGTATGTGTCATTTTCTCTCCCTCTCTCTCTCATGCACGCACGGCTTAAGGATGTTTGGGTAGTTAAGCACAAATTACCAGAACAAATTACCTAGGGAGGCTATGGAATCTCTGTCTTTTTCTTTAAGAGCAAGTATTCTTTGTGAGCCTGTCCAGTTAGGCAAGCTCGGCCACTTCTGTGATTGAGTCACTTGTCTGCGACTCCAGAGATCTGAGTTCAATTCCTGGCTTGGCCATAGCCTCCCTGGGTCACCTTAGCAAGTCACTTAAGGCCAGGTTTTCAGCTGAGCCCACACTGAGAATTTCCAGAGCTCAGCACCCATCATCGGGGTCAGATTTTCAAACAAGCCAGCAGCTCCCTGGGTGATGCAAATGGCCAGGTGTTTTTTAAAAGGGCTCAGCAAAGACGCGTGCGCCCAAGCACGGTGCTCTTTGGAAAATCTGGCCTCTCGCTTTGGTGCCTAAATGGAAATTGAACGCTTCAAAATCTGGCCCTGCCTGTGTGTGCCAAGCACTTCCAAAAATACAGGTGGGAAACGTTCTGTGCCTCAGTTTCCCCCCCTGTAAAATAGGGATCATTTTCTCTGCCGGTCCTTTGTCTGTTTTGACTCTTTATCCTGCAGGGCCCAGATCCCCAAAGGTATTGGGATGCCTAGGGTGATCAGATGTCCCGATTTTATAGGGACAGTCCTGATTTTGGGGTCTTTTTCTTCTATAGGCTCCTATTACCCCCTCACCCCCTGTCCTGATTTTTCACACTTGCTGTCTGGCCACCCTAGGGATACCTAACTTTCATTGAAAGCAAGGATCTGGGTCCAAGCTCCTCCGGGCAGAAAGCATCTCTGAGATGTGTCTATAGAGCACCTACCACCAGGGGGCGCTGATCTCAGTTGCAACTTTTAGACATGTCTGAAATACAAATGCTTGACTTTTTCTGCCTGGCCTGGATGCTGTCCCCGCAGACGCACGAGAGCGAGGAGGAGTCCGCATTTAACAGCGTTGTCGATTGATTTGCTTCTGAGTCCCATCTGCAAAATGCAATTCAGAACCTAGCCGTAGCATCTGGTTTGTGCAGGGCTTGTGCCGAGGAAACGGCGGTAGTTTGTCTTCACCGTCTTTAGCTGAGGTTCTGTTGCTTTCGGCGCTAGGCCTAGAAGTTCCTTTTCTCGTGTAAAATTCACTCAGAAGTCACTGTAGTTGCCCGAGTTGTTTCTACTGTTGCCTTAGCAGCAAAACAGCGTACGCAGGGACAGAATTGTTTCACATGATGTCTCGAAATGTGGCTGGAAACCTGATCTACTGGAGCCGTCTCTCCAGTACCCTGCAGCCGTGGAAAAATGACTCCCTCGCAGCATGTGTGCAAAAGGGGACTGGTGGCGAAGAAGCAGTGAGTTTGAACGGCAAGGCGGAGAGCAAACAAAGGTTGTGGGAGGCACTGGGGCTTTCATTAAACACTTTGGAGCTATGACTTCTTAGGAGCAGAATAGTGTGATCGGCCCCAATCCATTTGCCTATATAGAGGGGAAAAAATGTGTTGAATACTGCTGCTAATACTGAAAATCTAGAATGCAAGTATTACCGTGATCAATGTGACTAAATAAACTAATGCAACGTACAGTGAAGGTGATCTATATTCATGATCTACAGTTTGATCTACTAATAGAGATGGGCTCTCTTATTTGTAAAGTGGTAGCGCTTTCCGGGCCCAGTCAGGATCGAGGCCCTGTTGCTGTTTGTGTTCATAGACTATCAGGGTTGGAAGGGACCTCAGGAGTGTTGTACAAAAACACACAACGAACGGCAGCCCCTTCCCCAAAGGCCACTGCAAAATGATGGCGCGTTTAGATCTGAGATTCTTGTGTCAGGCCGGTAGCTACAAAATAGGGCCCTGATCCTGTAGAAGGGTCTTTCTTGACTTCAGCAGGGCTCCACACAGGTGCAAGCGTCCATCTGCACACACCCAATTGCAGGAGTGGCACTCTAAGGGCCTGATTCTCTACTGGGAAGGGGTCATGGGGGGCCCCCCACTTTTAAAAGAGCTCTCCCACTTTTTACCAGCCATAAGGATGAGCAACGGGGAGGGGCCTCAAAGGAAGGGGCAGCACAAGGGTGGAGGCTCGGGGGAAGGGGCAGTGCGAGGGGGTGGGGCCACGGTTCAGGAAGCATTTCCTCCCCCCTTCTTTCCCCCCTGCCCCCCCTCCCCCCGGTTAGGAAGCTTCTACTGCCCCTGTTCTCTAACCCTTAGTGGGGCGAGGGATCTCAGTGGGACAGCTAGTGCAAGGCCTACATGTAGTTTGCAGAATCTGCCCTACACAATGGAAGGCAACGGGAGTCTTGTAGGTGATGCCCATAGTAAGGAAGCACCAGAGAGGAGTGTGAGGATGAGATTTTTATCTTCCTAAGCCGGGAGCTGACCTAAAGGCTGAGTGAAGACGCAGCCAAAAATTCCTGTCCTAACGAGGGGGTTGGTCTTGCCCTGACTCAATAGGTGCTGTTTATAACAGCAAGACGCCTTTAAAAAGAAACACCCTCAGTGCAAATACTGATGCCACACGACGTGTTGAAATAGGGAGCTAGTGGCAACGCTAGGTGCTGAAATCCAACACAGCGCACCAACAAACCACTGGGTTTGCTACCGTGAAACTGTTTGGGAAGCGCCACCGGACTCAGTGGGTGCCGTTAGCAACCACGCCTGTGTCAAATACACTATTTTGCTAGCGCCGGAGGAGCAAGGACTGTCGTTCTGTTTGGTATCCGTACAGCACCTAGCACACTGGGGTCCCGGTCCATGGATAGCTGCAGATTCAAGCAGCTTGCTCCCAGAATCAGGGACTCGGGGCTACTTCCAAAACCCACCGAAGTCAGGGAGAGTCTTTCTGCCCATTTCAATGCACTTTGGATCATGCTACAGGAACCAGATTCTGCTCTTGTTTACACCAGTAGACATCCGAAGTGACTCCACTGATTTCCATGGAGTTGCTCCTGCTTTATACCAGTGTAAACTAGAGCAGAATCTGGCTCTTCTAGCATGAGCCGAAGTGCGTTGAAATGGGCAGAAAGACTCTCCCTGACTTCGGTGGGTTTTGGAAGTGGCCCCAAGTCCCCGATTCAAGCTGCTTGAACCCCACTTTGAAAGCGAAGGGGGTCAGGGTGGTGGTGTCTATGTAAAAATGGCAGGACCCTCTGAGCAGGAGTTTTAAGGTTTCAAGTGGTGGCTAAGGAGCTGGCAAAGGTTCTGTACTTGGGTGGGGTCAAAGGGTCTCCTGGGGTTTGTAGCAGAATCCTAGGGCTGTCCATGTCTCTGTGCACCACTGATGCATGACCAGGACATGGGGTAGTGGTGGTGATAGGACCATAGAGTGCCACTGAGATTTTTCTGTAGAACTTCCTACCGCACCTCCATGGCTGTAAAGTGCCATCTGCATGTGTAGTGATATTGGGGTTGCCAACTTTCTAATCACACAAAACCGAACACCCCTGCCCTGCCCCTTCTCCGAGGCCCCACCCCTGCTCATTCTCCCCCGTCGCTTGTACTTCCCCACCCTCACTCACTCACTTTCACCGGGCTGGGGCAGGGGGTTGGGGTGAGGGCTCCGGCTGGGGGTGTGGGCTCTGAGGTGGGAGATGAGGGCTTTGGGGTGCAGAAGGGGGCTCCAGTAGGGTTGCCAACCCTCCCGGTTTCGCTGGGAGTCTCCTGGATTCGGGCTCTATCTACTGGAGACTACTGAAGCCAAACCAGGAGATTTTAGTCCGCTTAAAATCCGGCGTAGCTAAGGCAGTCTCCCTGATAGCCCTGGCCCCATGCCACTCCCAGAAGCCCGGGCATGTTTCTGTGGCCCCTGGGGTAGGCAGGGGTTCTCCACGCGCTGCCCCTGCCTGCAAGCACCACCTCCGCAGTTCCCACTGGCTGGGGACTGCGGCCAATGGGAGCTGCAGGTGTGGTGCTTGCAGGCAGGGGCAGCGTGCAGAGCCCCCCATGCTCCCCCAGGGATGGCCGAGCTGCTTCCGCAAGCGGTGCGGGGCCAGGCCGCTGCGCTGCCGACTGGGAGCCACCTGAGGTAAGTGCTGCCCCGGCTGGAGCCTGCACCCCTCACTTCCTCCTGCACCCCAACCCCAGCCCGGAGCCCCCTCCTTCACCCAAACTCCTTCCCAGAGCCTGCACCCCAATCCCCAGCCCTGCACCCACTCCTTCACCCAAACTCCCACCCTGAGCCCCCTCCTGGAGCCAGCATCCCAACCCCCTGTCCAGCCCTGAGCCCCCTCCCAGAGCCTGCACCCCTCACTTCCCACGCATCCCAAGCCCCTGCCCCAGCCCTGAGCCCCCTCCTGTACCCAAACTCCCTCTCTGAGCCTGTACCCCAATTCCCCTCCCACACCGCGATCCCCAGCCCTGAGCCCCTCCTGCACACAAACTCCATCCCAGAGTTTACACCCCACACCCCATCCTGTACCCCAACCCCCTGCCTCAGCCCCAGCCCAGAGCCCTCACCCTCTCCCACAACCCAACCCCCTGCCCCATCCCGGTGAAAGTGAGTGGGGGTGAGGGAGAGCAAGTGATGGATGGAGGGGGGAAGAAGTGAGAAGGGTGGGGCCTCAGAGAAGGGGTGGGGCATGCAGCTTCGAGAAGTTTCATGTCTCCGGTGGGGTCATCAGTACGTGCCTTTAAATATTCACTCCCGGCTTCAGTTTCTCGTGTCACGCTGAAAGAGCAAAGCCACCCTCCTGCCCCAGCTGGTTTGGTTTAGGGCCAGCACGGTACAGTACCAAGCCGGAGATCTGGGTTCTCCAGCGCAAGCCAGCACAAAGGGCCGCAGTATGGAAACAGGAAGCCGCACTCCTGGGCCAGAATTTCACCTCTCGTCAGCCTGTCCGTCCGGGATCTGTACCACTTGCCTTGTAGCCGAGAGCTTGGGCTGTGCCTAGAGCTGAGCGAAATCTTTTTGGCAAATGGAAATTGGTCCAAAAAATGCATCTTTCGGGGCACCAAAACTGTTCATGAATTTGGGTCAAATTTGGTGAACAGTTTTGGCCAAACAAAGCCTTCGACTTTCTTTTCAGACATGTCAACGTTTTCCGGAGCTGAAGAAGAGAGCTCTTTGTAAGCAGGAGCTTGTCTCTCTCACCAACAGAAGTTGGTCCATAAAACCCCCATGAGGTTGCCAACTTTCTAATCGCACAAAACCGAATACCCCTGCCCTGCCCCGCCCCATCCCAAGGCCCCACCCCTGCCATGCAGCTTCTCCGAAGCCCCTCCCCTGCTCGCTCCGTCCCCCCTCCCTCCATCGCTCGCTCTCCCCCACCCTCACTCACTTTCACCAGGCTGGGGCAGGGGTTGAAGTGCAGAAGAGGGTGAGGGCTCCGGCTGGGGGTGGAGCCGGGGATGAAGGGTTTGGGGTACAGGAGGGGGCTCTGGGCTGGGGCAGAGGGTTGGGGTGTTGGGGGTACCGGGGCAGGGGGTTGGGGTGTGTGGAGTGCAGGGTCCCGGCGGCACTTACCGCGGCTCCCAGGAACTGGCTGCCAGGTCCGTGCAACCCCTAGACACATGTTCAGCCAGGGAGACTCCACGTGCTACCCTTGCGCCCGCAGGTGCCACCCCCTCAGCTCCCATTGGTCACGGTTCCCAGCCAATGGGAGCTGCGGAGCCGGCACTCTGGCGCGAGGGCGGCACGTGGAGTCTCAATGGCTGCCCATGCGCCTAGGGGCTGCAAGGACCTGGCGGCCGCTTCCAGGAGCCACGCAGAGCTAGGGCAGGCCGGGAGCCTGCCTTAGCCCCAGGCCCCCTCTGTGCCGCCAACTGGACTTTTAACGGGCTGGTCGCCATTGCCAACCGGAGCCCCCAGGGTCCCTTTTCGACCGGGCTTTCCGGTAAAAAAACGGATGCCTGGCAACCCTACTCCCCCACCTTGTCTCGAACCGACGCGGCTACAACAACGCTGCCAATGTCAAAATGAACCGTTTGGCTATTTTGTTTAGAAAATAGCCATTCAAAACGACATTTGAAACGTTTCATTCAATGCAAACAAAATGTTTCCGTTTTCCCCTTTGGCGAGGAAGAACAGGGGGGAAATCATTTTTGGTTTGAAACTAGCTGAACTTTTTTTTCCCTGTTTTTCGGTTTGGCCACCAAACGGAGAAATCAATTATTCGCTCAGACCTGCAGGCTGACTGGAGGCAGCAGCTTTCCAGGGGTCAGTGGTCGTAAACCAAGGCTCGCATGGAGTGTGGAGGAGTGAAATAATATCTGGGGCGGGGGGCACGAAAGGAGATTAGGCCTTTCTAATGGGACAGCTGAAGCCCTTCCTACCTCAGCGAGCTCTCACACTTATGAACTGCACTTACAGATCTTGTGCAAGGGCAGGGCTCTTTACCAAGGTGAGTATTATTTTCAATTTTACAGATGGGGAAACTGAGGCACAGAAGGGCGGCGGCTTACCCCACGTCACACCGCAGAACGCAGGCATCCTGACGCCCACTCCCCTGCTGTAGCCACTGAACTGCATATACTCCTTGATCTCAGAGTGGTTCTAGCCCTTGGGCCATGTCCTACCAGAAATGATTCCAGCCTAGAGAGAATCTGGCTACTGGACTGCACCAGAGGGAGGGCTTTGAGAGAGCCGGTCCTGAAAAGAGACGAGGGGAAGAGAAGAGCCAACTGCTCCTCAGTTTCTTTCTCTTCTGCTTCTCTGAAGTTCCCTGGGCCCGGTGAAAACAATCCTTGTGACATTTCCCCTTAATCTGCCTAACACCCTGGCAGAGCACATGACAGTGCTGGTTTTATTTTTGTGCACTGAGCCGTAAGCGAGTGCCTTTGGGAAATGTGCTGTTCAGCAGGGCAGCCACAAAGGAAGAGGCCTGCACTGGGCGCCAGTGAGTGATGGCTCCAAAGGGGCAGTTTGCAGGGGGCAGGGTGGCCTGACAGCTAGAGCACTGGGCTGGGACTCAGGAGATGTGGGTTCTAGTCCCAGCTTTGCTCTTAGCCTGCTGGGTGACCTTGGACAGGTCACGTCCCCGCTCTTTGCCTCAGTTTCCCCATCTGTAAAATGGGGGAAATGATACCGACCTAGTTTCTCAAGTGCTTTGAGATCTAGTGCTAGTAAGAGCTGGCTGCTGGAAGACAGCTAGGGTTGTTGTTAAGTCATAGACATGGGAGTCAGAAGCCTTGAGTAGTATTCCAGTATGACCTTGGGCAAGTCACTTTAACCTCCCTGTGCCTCAGTTTCCCCACTTGGCCAATTAGTATAGTCATGTGATAGCCTCACAGCCCCCTTGTGAGATGGGTAATTTCATTATAAAGCACTTTGAGCCCCCTGAGTGGAGATATTGGAGATGTATAAAGCATCGTTAATGTCTGTGTGATTCTAAGACCCCTACACCCTACGCACACACCTGCCCTTCACCCCGCCCAGTGCCAGCAAATCACTGTCTCCATCTCCGTCCGCAGCTCTGGTGCTGCTGGGCCACTGCTGGCTCTGAAGTCCTGCTTCGCCATTGCCCTTGCGTGTCACGGGGGCACTTGCACCTGTGCAAAATGCCCTCCATGTGCATGGGTGTAAATGCTTCCGCAAGGAGCAAAATCAGTGGCACGTCGGCCCCTGAATGCCCATCCTGCCCTCCCCTGCTCAGGCAGGTGCACTGCAGCTCCCCCTCTGGCTTCCCAACTCACCTAATGCCGCGGCGACTGGGGAGTCATCAAGAGGAGGCAGCGAGACCTAGCGGGGCTGGATGGGGCCCTGTCTGCATCACTTTGCATAGGGCTCTGCAAACTGTCCTGTCAAGAGAGGATGCTGCTACATCAGCACCGGGCATCACCTCCACAATTTCTCCGCTACTGAGTCAGGGAGCGGCCAGGGAATTCACCAGTGTCTCTTGCCTGATGATGTGATGCCAATATTGGGCCCAGCCCTAGCGTGGCTGCTCTTAATGAACAGGCCTAGCACCCATCCCTGGAGGGCTCCGAAACCCAGGTGAGATTGGTCCCCTGAATGAAGGCAGAGGGGTTCTCCTCCCTGCCAGCTGCCGATGCAGACTTGGTCTCCCTTCAGGGCTTAACTCACTTGCTTCCCAGGCGATTCAGAAGGGACGTCCACAGTTCATGAAGGCTGTTGATACATTAGGGAGGGTTCAGAGGAGAGCCAGGAGGGGATTGGTCCTGCGTTGAGCAGGGAGTGGGACTAGATGACCTTCTGAGGTCCTTTCCAACCCTTAGAGTCTCTGATTCTATGAGAACGACGGAAGGATTGGAAAGCATGCCTTAGACCGAGCCCAAGTCGCTCAGCTGAACGATTTACCAAGGGTCGTGCTGGATTCTCCATCACTGATGATTTGTAGATCGAGATTGGATAGTTTTTGAAAAGATCTGCGCTGTGCATTATTTTAGGGACGGACTCTGGCCTGTGCTGAACAGGAGGTCAGACTAGATGATCACCGTGGTCACTTCTGGCCTTACAATCTGTGAATCTATAAAATGGGTTTGTTACGTCCACTGAATATTAAGTTCCATGAAGACTGTTTTATTGCCCCTTCTGCCCACTGCACCAGCCCTCAATTCTTATTTGCACTGGTGAGCAGTGATCTGACCAGATGTGTTGTGTTCCTAGGAATCTCTCTGGACGTTGACGCAGATCGCGACGGAGTGGTCGAAAAGAACAACCCAAGGAAGGTAAGTTTGCCTTTGGTTCCATCATGCTAGTGTGTGTCAGCAGGGCGCTGCGGACTCCAACAGGCCTTTCCACGTTGTGTTTTTTAAAGGATCCACTTGTTCCTGGCCTCTTAGGAGACTTTGCGAAATGTGACTCCTGGGCCTGGGAGTGGAGCCTGGAATGACATCGTTGTTCAATAAACTTGTGACTTTCCTTCCCTTAGAATCTGTGTTCGGCCCACGATGCCCACGTACAGCCCAATGCAGGCACAGCCTTAGTCAATTGCAGTCATCTGACGCAGGGTTTAAATTGCGCTTTAGGCTGATTGTTCTTCCCCACAGGAAGCTGGGGGCGGCAGAGTTAGAGAGAAGCTATGTTGTTTTCCACAGAGTAACAGCATCTGACATAGAACACAACGCGTCTGACACAGCCAGGAGTGGCTGCAGCCCTACACAGGGCTGGCTTCCAGGAGCTGCCAATCATGTGGTTGAGGGGGAGATACATCCTGTGTGGTAATACGCTTGGATGCCTCCGCGAGGGATAGATCAGGGTAGATTAGATGCTCTCACGCATTGTGACACATGAGGCAACCCCGTGTTTCCATCTCCATCTGTCTGGTGGCACATTTCTCGCTCCATTATAGACTGTTTCCATGACAGCGATATCTTTCTCAATGGTTTTTTTATATGTCATCTGTTGTCCTCTGCTTTTGCATCTTCCACCAAGTGGTATCCAGTCAGGGACTTGTCTAAGCATCTGGTGGTTTGACATCAGTACAACATGCCCAAACCACGTCCGCCTTCTTTCTCGAATCATTGTCTCTACAGGCTGTTGGCCAGTCCTTTGTAGCACATCAGCAGTAGTTACTTTTAGCCCACCAGTGGACACCACGTATTCTTTGCAAGTATCTCTGATGGAATGTGTTAAGTTTCCTGTTGTGGGCTTCTAGTATTTGCCAAGTTTCAGACTCATATGACAGTATAGGTATCACCGTGACATTGTATAACTTTATCTTGTTTCTTGTGTGAATCTCCTTATTTTTTCAAATATTAGCCAGTCTCAAAAAAAGCACCATTTGCCTTTGCAATTCTTGCTTCCATGTCTTTATGGAGTTGGCCAGCAGCACAGATTGTGATCCCAAGGTAGACAAACTCATTAACCATGCTGTTTTCTATGCTGTCAATCACATATATACCATCACTGCTAATTCCTCTTTCAACAATCCTGACTTTCATTTTCTTTTGGCTGATTGTTAATCCTACTTTGGCAGCCTCACGCTTGCAATTGACTGGGGTCTTGTTCATGGCATCAGCATCTGTGTCCAACAGACCAATGTCACCTGCAAAGTCAAGAACTTGAAGTTTTCCTCTATTCCAGATAACTCCTGTATCTTCCTTTGATGTCGCTCGTCACATCAGGTAATCCATCATAATGCAGAAAAGAAAGGATGATAGGATTCAGTACTCCAGTGATATCAAAATGATTGGTCTCTCCATTTTGAACCTTCATACTCATCTTGACCAGTGACAGTATCTTTCTTGGAAGCCCATATTGTCACAAGATGTTCCATAGTGACTCTCTATGAATGCAGTCGAAAGCTCTGGTGAAATCTATGCCGTTCAAGCCTAATCTTCTCTGGCAGACTGGCCCTTTCTCAATCAGTTCTCTCTCAAGGTAAAGATGTGATCTGCACACGATCTCGTCACTCGGAAGCCGGCTTGCTCATTACAGTTTTTCATCTATGACCAGTTGATGCTGCGCGGGATACCTGTCAATGGACTAGCCTGAGTGGAGAGAGGTGCAGTCCGAGGCCTGGATCCTCACCCACATAAATCAGCACAGCGCCACTGATTTCAATGGAGCTATGCTGATTTGCATAGATTGAGGATCTGGCCGAGGTCCTGAAGGCCTGAAAGGATCTAGGCACCTAAATCCCTGGTTTAGGTATCTCAGTCCCAGGGTGGGGACCACTGTGATGCACAGAATTCCTGCTGCAACCCTGGAGGTGCCTAAACTCGGCCCTGAGTTTTTGCAAAGCCCCCTCAGCGCCTATGTTTCTGCCTCTGGCCACGGGCACTGCTGCCCCCCGTGAGCACCCAGGCACTGATCTCCCGCCTCAGCCCCAGAGCGATTCACAAACCATGGGGAAGGGAGTGTTCAGCTGGCTAGGGGCCCGATCCAGTAGGGAGTGCGCAGAGGCCACCTACCGGATCGGGCCCCTCAGACAAGTGTACACAAACCAGCGTGGTGTGAGGAGGGGAAGAGGAGGCCTTCTCCCATAACATTTAGATGAGTAATTAGGGTACCCATCTGGGAAGTGGGCGACCTCTGATTCAAGTCCCCTCCACCTGCAGTTTTGAACAGGGATCTACTATTTCTCAACTGAGTGCTCTAACCACTGAGCGATGGGACAGTCCATTGTTCTGTCTTTTAGAGCGAGGGAGAGAGGCCAAGGCTGGGAACAACTTTCTGGTTTGGGTGGGTGCAGCGCCCCCCCAGGATCCAGTCCCTTTGTTCCAATGACTCTCAATTATTTATCCACCATGCAACAGCTCCCACTGGAGAGACTGAGGGACCTCCCCCTCCACACATAGAAATACCCTGTAGCCCAGTGGTTAGAGCTCGCACCAGCAAGGTGGCAGAACCCTGTTCCAGTCCTTTCTACCATCAGGTAGAGGGGATGTGACCTGGGGGGTCTCCCACATCCCAGGTGAATACCCTACCCCCCTGGGATAAATGATATGAGGGAAGTATCAGAGGGGTAGCCGTGTTAGTCTGAATCTGTAAAAAGCAACAGAGGGTCCTGTGGCACCTTTGAGACTAACAGAAGTACTGGGAGCATAAGCTTTCGTGGGTAAGAACCTCACTTCTTCAGATGCAAGACTCTTGCATCTGAAGAAGTGAGGTTCTTACCCACGAAAGCTTATGCTCCCAGTACTTCTGTTAGTCTCAAAGGTGCCACAGGACCCTCTGTTGCTGATATGAGGGAAGTTATCCTCTTTCTTCTCCACCCCCTGATTGAAGCACTTAGCACCACGAGAGGGGCAGGGCTTAGCGTACACCCCTCTGGTTGGCCTCTCCTATTGGCTAGCTTAGGCGGCTCCCTGCCTCATGTGCTGGCTTTCGTGAATCGCCGTCTAAGACGCCCATCTCTCCCCATTGGTTGTATCTGAGCGTAGACCCCTAACTCCGGCTTTTTGTATCGCGGTGATTTCCCCAAGCACCCACAAGTTAGGTGCGGTGACCTGCCAGGGTAGCTCTTGAACCAGTGCCGCGACACCAGCAGTTAAATGGCCATGGATGCCCTGCCTGTGAGGGGGGCTCCAGCCCTGCTGGGACCAAGCTGTGTTTTGATCAGGGCTGCCGAGAGCGGGTTCGGGCCCCGGTGAAAAAATTTTTTTGGGCCCCCCAGCAAGGGCGGACCAGCTAAACAGGGCCGACGAGATGGGGGGGAAGCTGGGGAAGCCAGGCCGCGCACCCCCTTCCAGACCGCTGGGCCCCGGTCATTTGTACCGGCTTCCCCCGCCTCTCGTCGGCCCTGGTTTTGATGTCATGACATTGAGCCTTTTCTCTGTCTGTGATCGCATTCCCCCTCCCTGCCAAAGATGGGGAGTGCGGAGAACATGGGGGGCAAGGAGAAGAGAAGTGAAAAGTGGGGGCACCATGCCCAGCCTGATGCACGTGACAGCCATCTTGCTCGCCTAGCCTGTTCCTTTGCGGGCACAGACGAGCAGGGAGCAGTTACCCTCTCAGGAGGGACTGTGGAAATAGGACTTGGCCCTCAACTTTTGTCCCCTCGCCACTGCAATGAGGCGTGTGTCCTTTGGGAAGAAAGGGAGCTGGTTCTGAACCACAACCCCGACCTTCGCGATGTGCCTCCGCTGGCACCAAGTCCTCTAACTCACGCCCCTCTGGTCCGTGAATACCTTTACTGTAACAACGTGGGTGTTAGCAAGCAGAATGGAATTGGAAGGCTGATTCTGAGAAGGGGCTGCTCGCCGGGTTTACGGGAGCTGCATCTGCTTGAGACCCGCGCACCTTAATCCCTGGAAAAGGATCCAAGGAGCCGGAAGCTGGAGTAAGTTCTACCTCCTTGCTCGGCTGAGCAGCGCCAGCCTGTGGAGACCTCAGTGACAGGGTCGCTTTCACCATTGCTATTTAAACCAGGGCTGCTAGAGTCAACTGAAGCTGTGCGAGGCATTCACATAAAATCAATCATTTTACCTCCTTGGGAAAGACTGGGACATTCTGTGCCCACGGGGACCCCTCCATCACCTAATCCCCACCTCTCCCATACCTCCGACCTTCCCTGCTGAGTTATCGATCTGTTGCAGCAGTTGTCCGAGCTGTTGTTCATGGACTTACATCCTTGGTCAATATCTCTGCTGGGCTACAGTTTATCACTGGCTGGGGATTAGCAATGGGCTTCCACTGCAGAATTTGAATCTAGATTTTGGACACGTGAAAGTCCAGTCGTGCTTGAATCATGGACTTTTGGTTCTGGTCTGTCTCATGTGTTTAAGCCAGGGGTTAACTAACCCTCTCTGTTAAAATCCACACTCTAAAAGCATAGGTATATCGGTTTTAAAAAAAATAATCTGTGGCCTGCAGAAGACTAGGCGGTGGTCCCTAGAATGATGCATCTTGAGAATGAAGCAGTAAGGGATCAGGGGGGATAATTCATAACAGGAAAAACAATCCATTGTGGCTAGTCACTTCTAATGCTTCTAGAAGCACAGAGCCCTTCCCGGCAGGTTGTTTGCAGCCCTCGTCTCGAAGTCATTGCATCGTGAGTGGCAGACAGTTGAGTAGATGTCACAGTCCCCCAGGAAATGTTTCCATAGCTACCTAGTAAAACAAATGCTAGAACAGAGGAATCATGCAAACAGGTGTGTGTGTGTGGGGGGGGTGTCTCTGTCCTTGTATCCCCCTCCATCTCCCAGGAAGCTGTGCTCACACACAAGTCACCATCGCAATGTACATGTCACGGCAGAACAAGTATAGTGCAACCGAGTCTGCAAGGCAAATTCATTTCCTTAACAGCCAAATCAGAGCCGCCTTCTCTCCATTGCGAGAAGGCCTCCGCGTGGTGCTATCAAGCCACTCGGTCTTGGGTTCAAAAAGCATTATATTCTTCCTAGGCAAGTTCCTCCTTGCAGTCTCCATGCAACGCATGTGTAGTTCTCCAACTTGTTCAGAGGGTGCATCCTTTAGCTAGAGATTCCATTTCCCCCCCACACACCATTTTCCAGCATTGCAGAGCAGTTTAGGACTGGAAGGGATGATAAAGATAGATGACTGCGGTGGCTGGCGATCGTAGCATGGAGGAGAGAGTTTCTCTGCTCACCTAGGCTGCTATGGGTTTTTGGAGATGCTCTTACTAAAAGTGGCCCTTGATTTGTTTGGCACAAACTGGGGGCGCATGTGTGCAGACACCATTCTTATCAGTGAGGATTGAATGCACAGCCTCGAGCACTGAAACCACAGGCCTCCAACCCCGGGAGCTAAAGGAATTATTCTTTTCTATGAGTAACAGGCTTATAGTCAGTGGGGTTGGCCACTAGAGGGAGACATGGGAGCACACACCCTAAGCCAGAGTGTTATATTTTCAGGGAACATGGACGTGGGGCCCAGACGGGCAAGGAGCCATCCTGCTGGTGAACTGCGACAAGGACAACCCATTTATCTCTGGACTGGATTGCGACGATGAAAAAATATTCAGCAAAGAAGGTATAAGCAGACCCCTGTCCTTTATAACTCACAGCTGGGTAAAAACTCTTTGAGGGGGGGGGGGTGTTGGTTTGTTTTTAAATGTCCTTTTCTTTGTTGCTAATAACAACGCAGGTTATCAAAGCAGGGAGAATTTTTAAAAGCTAATTTACCTTCACTTTTCATGCTGCTGTCGCATGAAAGTTTCTAGACACTAAACCTGCATTTGGGGCCAAATTTGACCCTTCAGTGTCCTCTTAAAGTGAGGTTCTATCCTGGAAAGCATTGACTCTGGACTCTGCATCCCACGTGTGTGAGGCAGGTCAGATCAGTTTAGGGCTGAGTAAGTTTTACTTTGTTTAACAACCCAGTTGTGAGTGAGCTGGCTTCTCTTCTGGCTCCTGCATCACAAACAGACTCCTTAACTCGGTTCCAAGGGCAGGACCAAATTCCCGTCTCGGTTTGTTACATCCGTGTGAGCCAGTTGCCTCGGTGAGGTTGCACAGGGGTAAGAGGACAGCTCCTGATGACAGTGGAAGTTACGCTGATACCACTAGGGGCAGAATTTGGCCCGCAGAGTCTTTATGACAAGTGACGATGTGAGAAAAGGGAAGAACCTGGCCACACTTTCAGAGCCCAGGGGGAGTCTGCGTCCAGAGCGCTCCTCCCCACCCCCCAATTCTGGTGATTGTTTCTCCAACATACGTGAAGATTCACAGGTCAGTAACACCAGGGAAGGGCAGCATCTCCCCTGCACAGCAACCAGAGAACTTGTGAAGAGCAGATGCAACTCGCTGGTTCCACTTACTCCAGTAATAACTGGCTGGTGTAATCAAGGGGGAGACCCCCCCATTGCCTACCAGCCGCTGTAGCGCACATGTTGACCTGCCGCTCACTTGTGCCTCGTTACACTGGACAGATGTTACTGTTTTTATTTTACTGTACAGCAGGCTTCTCTGTGAGCGAGCTACTGGCAGTCTCCCTCTTATTACTGGCAGCCGTTTGCATCAGAAATGCTGAATTCCGACACTCAGGCCATGGAGCTGCTGCCCAGGCTAAAGAGATTGGTCTGCCCCTGTGTGGTTCTCATCATTCGTTTTGGGGCTTGGCAGCAGGACGGTCGCGTGTGTGACCATGCGTCTCCAAACCAGGGATCGGATGCACACAGCAGCGCATCCTACTGCCGCACAGTAATGCTGTGATCGCCGTCTGCCTCTCCAGAGTCATCTGCGCAGAAGCAAGCGGTTCGTGAATTCGCTGAAACTTTGAGTGTCTGCAACTGTCTTTTGCTATCGGTCTTTTCATGGATCACCTAGGGACGGTGCTCTGGTTTTCCCAGTCTGACCCATGCACCCACCTCCATATGTTTCTTGTTCATTAATTTGCCACACACGGTTGCTAGTCGATAACTTTAATAACCTCGGGAGCGGTGACAATGCTGGGTCCGATGTCCTGCCTTCATTTGCCTTTGTTGTTGTTTTTAGATTTGCGGGACATGTCTCGGATGATCTTGAGAACCGAAGGCCCCCAAAGACTGCCTGCTGGGTATGAAATGGTTCTCTACATTCCTATGTCTGACTCTGACAAAGTAGGAGTCTTTTACGTGGAGAGTAAGTGGTTCCTCTGTTCTTTCTCTTCTCCTTCCCCCTGTTTCATGATGCTTGTTATCTCTCTCTAGTGCTGCAACCTCTTCTTTTCCTTTTCTCTTGTTTCCTGTATGCGCTTTGTTGAGGTTTTCCAGGCACACCCCTCCCACTAAAACAATCGACCCTTTGGGAATCACTCACCCAGCGGGCAGTAGTTCACTGCCCCAGCACGTCTCTGGTGGCGCCATCATTTCCCCCAGAATTTAAAGTTTACTGTCTTGTAAAAGAATACCTGATTCTGATCTTGCTCAGGCTGGTATCAATCAGGAGTCCTTGGAGTTACACTAGTGACAGACCAGACTGCCGCCCTAGGCTTCTAGCATTATAGTTGCAAAGATAGCTTTCCCAATGGTGACCCTGAAGCCATGCTGTCTGTCCGATACTAGAGATGTGCCTGTCTCAAAGAGATGTGACAGAAACAACAGCTCTGGGAAGTGGGAACTGCCTCCTCCTTCCCAATGGGGTGTTAACTCTGAAGCGTTATGGTGAGCCAAGCAGTGCTGACGTTTACGTGTTTCCCCGCTCGTTAGTTTAGCAAAGCTAGTCGACTTCTCTCAGTTTGTGGGTGGAGTTTGGGAACAGTCCCTTCCTTTCTCTGCCTCCATCTGACATATTGGGAGCAAAAGCAGCACAAGATGTTTTGTTTCCTGGGATCTCATGTCTGCTTTCCCTGAGGGTGGATTTCGCCCTCAACGAAAGTGAGGGCCTAGGGATAACACTGTTGGACACAGACATGGTGAAGGTCTGTGTAAGATTCCCCCCGACCCCACTGCTCATACCCTGTAGTCTCAAGCTGTAGCACTGCTGTTGTCCCAGTCAGGGCTGGAATCCTCACCATGCCAAGTTAATCTACTAGACACTAGGGTTACTGTTATTTCACAAAAACAACAAGGAGTCCGGTGGCACCTTAAAGACTAACAGATTTATTTGGGCATAAGCTCTCGTGGGTAAAAAAAACCTCACTTCTTCAGACTTTATTTCACACTTGTCTATGGTGTGCCTGGTGCTTTACACGTGTGCATTTTGCTTTACACAGCAAGGAGACACACTGACCTTGTCCCAGTCTAAGCTGATCACAAGACAAACCATCGCGGGTAATAACAGGCAATGGGGATAGACAGATAGAGGAATGGACTCAGAATCAGGTTCTGGGGTCCTTTGGGTGCCCAGGTGTGTATTATGTTTATTCTTAGAGGGTTTTGTTTGCCTTCTAAGGCAAACGGTTGGTTCGTACTAAATAACCAGCATGCTTTGCTGTAGCCCGGGGTGGCTAAACTGCCGCTCGTGAGCCACAGTTAAAGTGCGGCTTGCGGAGCCCCCAACTACCAGCCTCGGTGCGGACTTGGGGCTTCTGCCGTACGATGGTGGGGCTAGGAGCTTCTGCCCAATGGCGACGGGGGTCCCGGCGCTTCTGCCCCACGGGAGGCACCTGCCGGGGCTCGGGGCAGAATCCCTAGCCCCACCACCCCACTGCAAGGCGAGAACCCAGGCAGGCGCACCCTACCAGTCTGAAGCCCCAGGAGGCACTCCTGGATCTTGAACTCCTGAAGATTATCATATGCAGCTCAGAAAGCGTGGCCACCCCTACTAGTTGCTGGGCCCTCTCCCATCTACTTGAACAACCAGGCTCTTTGCTGCTTAGCTTAGGAGAATTGAATGGATCTTAGCATAAGGCACCACCCACCCAGCTCACCCCCTTCACCTGTGCTAGCACCTTATCATTCGATGAGCAATCCTGTGGTGACATGAATGTATCTCCCACTGCCACACAGCCAGGGCAATGTCCGCCGGGCGTGCCATGCTTAAAGCCGACGACGACCTTCACTTCCTATTGGAGCTGGGAAATGGTGAGGCCTTTCCCCCCAGGGACGTATTCTGTCTTAGCTCAGTGCAATGCAGAGCCAGCGTCCACCAGGCCAACTACCTGCCCACCATTGAGAGCTGCCAGGGAGTGAATGAATGAGTGATGAGTTGATCCCACTCCCTTGCCAAAATTCCACTCTGAGTCCCCTGCCAGCTCCCATTGATGTGAGCACTGGTGAGCGCTATGTGTTCTCTCTCTGGACATTAATTAAACACGGCAGTGTTACAGAGAACAGGGCCGTTAGCATCTCTGGCAAGTGCCTATGTCCTAATGTTTCTCCCAGAGCTGGCCGTTCATACCAGGGCAGTGCAGTCAGTTGCAGATGCCAGAGCATATTTGACTTGGGCTTTGGGCTGATTTAAAAAAAATCAGTGTCTGCATATGATTGGGTTCCAATTAAGAGCCAACGAGAGACTTATCTACCAGATCGTTAACTGCCACGAGCCGTATCACCCAGATGAAATTGTATTAGATTGGGAGAAATAATCTAGCAAAGAGGCTTTAAGAAAATCATTGCCAGGAAAACAACAAGGAGTCCGGTGGCACCTTAAAGACTAAAGATTTATTTGGGCATAAGCTTTCGTGGGTAAAAAACCCACTTCTTCAGATGTTGTTTTTGTGGACAGAACAAAGAGTAATGATCTCAAGTTGCAGTGGGGAGGTTTAGGTTGGATATTAGGAAAAACTTTTTCACTAGGTGGTGAAGCACTGGAATGGGTTACCAAGGGAGGTGGTGGAATCTTCTTCCTAGAGGTTTTTAAGGTCAGGCTTGACAAAGCCCTGGCTGGGATGATTTAGTTGGAGATTGGGCCTGCTTTGAGCAGGGGGTTGGACTAGATACCTCCTGAGGTCCCTTCCCACCGTGATATTCTATGATCCAGACTAACACGGCTAGCCCCAGTACTTGATTGCCAGGAAAAAGTCTCACCATGATAATCCCTTTTAGGTAGCACGTTTTCATTCATAGATCTTAAAGTGCTTTACAAAGAAGGTCAGTATGAATATCACTCTTTTACAGATGGAGAAACTGAGGCACAGAGAGGGGACACAACATACAATAAGTCAGTGACAGAGCTAGGAGGCGAGCCCAGGTCTCCTGAGTGCTAGCCTCGTGCTCGAGCCACAAGGCCAGGCGGCTTCCTTCTCAGAGCTTTCGTTCATTGGGACCTTGCTAGAAAGCCAGCCCTGTCCATTAAAACAGGACCCATGCATTCTGTTTGAAATGCTTGTCCTGGCTGACCTCAAATTCTCTGTTGCTTCTGAGTAGTTCAGACATGGAGTGAAGCTGGCACAGGTGTTTCGCAGGGTGTTGAGTTTCTTCCATGTGCATTAGAATCATTTCAAAACAATTGAATAATATAATACGTGAAAGGAAATCCACAGTGTTTTCGAGGCTGGCTCGTTGCTCTTAAACTTGCAGTTTTGAAGCGCCCTTTCTGGGACACGGGATTTACCCAATCTTTATTATCATTTTGATTTGCTTTAAGGTAAGGCCGCTGTGCTGGGGCATACATGTAATGAGTTAGCCCCTGGCCCAAAAGAGAGGATTATGATTCCTATTTTAGCGATGGCAAACTGAGAGGTTAAGTGAGGCTTCCCAGGACACACAGTGAAGCTGTGGCAGAACTGGGATTTGATCTGAGCAGAGCTGGGCAAATCACTGATTTTTTGATTCGGTGGCTGAAACCAACCCCCCTCCCCCAAAATTGTTTTGGGTTGAACGAAACATTTCATTTCAGCCTAGGGTGTTTGTCCTCCTTTTCTGTGTTTGTTCATTAAATCTAGCTGCCTTTCTAAATGCAATGTGGTGTTGAAATGTATCGTTTTGAAAACAAAATGTTTCGAGGTGCCTTTTTTGGTGAATAATGTATTCACCGGAAAAAAATCCACCCAACTCTAGAGCCAGTGCCTTAACCACAGGGCCATGCTTCCTCTCTCTACGGCTCGGTCCAAGATTCCATAACTGGCTCACCGTGGTTGGCTTCCGTGTCCGGATGCTGGGTGGGGCTGATGGCCTGTAATATACAAGGACAGACCAGCTGATCTGGCAGTCCCTTCTGGCCTTAAACTCAGTGATGCTGTAAGAGTATTATCCTAAATACCTGAAAGGATAAAATGCACGCCCTGGTCGCAGTGAATTAAGGAGTAGCCACAGTGGCTTCTCTTGGGCAGAGAATCATAGAAGATCAGGGTTGGAAGGGATCTCAGGAGGTCATCTAGTCCAACCCCCTGCTCAAAGCAGGACCAATGCCAACTAAATCAGATGAGGTTCTAAAGCTGAATTTGGTGGTGTCATCTGGGACCAAGCCTGAAACGTCGCTGGGATGCGGCTTTGATCGTGCCTTCGAGAGGCCATAGAGCACAATCAAAACCCTGGAACACAAAGTACCTCTAAAACCTGGCCACAGAGCACAATCAAAACCCTGGAACACAAAGTACCTCTAAAACCTGGCAGTCGCAATGCTGAAAGAACAGTTAAAACAGAGACGGGGTTTTAACTCTGCAGCTTGTAGGAAAACGTCTGTATGAGGCTGGGGTGTGTCAGCACATGACCACACCACAGCTCTCAAGGGTGCGGAGAGCCCTGCCTCTCTGGGACTGAAATCGAAGAACTTGTCTTGGCAAGATTGCATGGAGCCATTCCCTTAGCTCAAATGACAGTGCACTGGCCTGGAGTGCTGGATACTTGGGCTCCTAACCCCTCCACTTAATTAACTTATTAACTGGCTATTTAAAAGACAAGCGACGGTCTCTGGTTGTATCTGTGGAGCACAGGGATTTACTCCTGGGGGAATTCTGCGCCACAAAATTAAAAATTCTGCGCACAATATTTTAAAATGCTGCATATTTTATTTGTCAAAATAACACAATATAATCACGCCAGTTTCAATTATTTCAAAATACCTGTCAGCCAGTATGTCTGTAACAATACAGACAAAAAAAATTCAGGAAATGTTTTTGGACAAATAGCTTTCTTACTAGGCATATTAATACAGAACCTTGAGTTCATTTAAACTACAATACAGAAATGTATTTCTTGCACCCCTCAGAAGCAGTGCAAAGGCTTGGGGGAGTCAAGGGTAATGGAGGAGCTGAGGGAGAAGGAAGTAATTACTGGGAAGAAGCCTGAGAGTGAACCAGGAGGGTTGTTGGGTGTGGGTGGGAGAAGTATGGAACAGTGTTTTTTTTGGGGGGGGGGGGGATTGTTAGGGAGGTGAGGAGCCTCCCCCATGCAGACCCTGGCAGACCCCTAACCTCTCCCATTCACTATGGCACATCTGCCCTTGTCCTCATGTGGTCCTGCATCCCCACTCCCCTGTCCCCATGTGGCCCTGCAGCCCCGTCTCTACCCCAGCCCTTGTATCCCTGCACCCCCCTGTCCCCATGTGGCTCTGCAGCGCCCCTCCCATTCAGCCCCTGGCTCAATGCTGTCACCTCAATAGTTCTTGAGCCCGCACTCCAGTGTGTCCCCCCACTAGCCCTTCTGAACCCCATTCTGTGTTCCCCCCGCAACCCTGTGTGCCCCACTCTGTCTGTCCCATGCCTCCTCACCTGGCCCCACTGTGCGGACTGCAGCCTCTCTGCTGGCTGGCTGCCCTCTCTTCTGGCACCACAGCAGCCTCTGCTGGGCAAAAGGTGTAACTGCAGCATCTCTCCAGTAGAATCTATATTCTGCAGAGAAAAAAAAATCTGTGGGGGACATGAATTCTTTGTGTCTGCAGTGGTGCAGAATTCCTTCAGGAGTAGCAATTGGTCTCAAATTATGGCCTGGAGCCACCAGCAATCCCCAGAGTGTTGCCATGCGGGTCATAGAACTAAAGATGCAAGCATGGACCTCTTAAGTGTGAGAGGGGAAGGGAGCCCCACAAAATTACATAGCTGGAGAGAATGTGCTACAGGAAAGTCCCATTTTTCTAAACATTCCTTCTCCCCCACACCTTTTTTTCTTCTAGATCCTTTCTTTGGTCAGCGTTACATCCATGTCCTGGGTAGGAGAAAGCTGTATCATGTGGTGAAATACACAGGTGGATCTGCAGAGCTGGAGTTCTTCGTGGAGGGTCTCCGCTTCCCAGATGACACCTTCCCTGGGCTGGTCTCCATCAATATCAGCCTTCTAGAGTCATTAACTGAGGTTGTTGGGCATGGTAGGGAGGGATGGGGCATGATGTCACCTGGGAATAGGATGTTTAATTGCATGGGTTTAGCAACACTGTAGACATAGCAAGCTGTGAAATATCAGTCGACTGGCATGATGCATCCTTAGGTAACTCAGTTGACATCAGGGAGATTAATTTATTTCAGTAACCATTGGAAGCCCAAAAACAGGTCAAATGTGCTAAACCCAGGGATGTTTGTGAATTACATTTCCTTCCAGATGCACTCTTGTGCCACTCTTGTCTTACAATAATCATTGCATGGGGACTAGATGTCTCAAGGAATCAGTAATGGGATATTGAGGCTTTAGCCTGTAGGTTGCTCCTTCAAATCCAGTCCAAGTTGGTAGGGCCTGAAAGGTGTTATGCAGACTTTTCAGAGTCCCATATGAAGTGAGTTTGATGGGTCTCAGTTCAGTTTTTCATGAATAGACTCCATATCACATATGTCACCATAGTTGGCACTGGTTGGCTCCCTCACTGGCAGCCTCACCAGAGAGGCCAAGGAGTGACTGGGCCCTAGACATTAAGTCGCTGTTATCCCAGCCTTGAAGTGATCATTCCAACTGAGCTTTAACGCAGTGGTTCTCAAACTAGGGCCGCCGCTTGTTCAGGGAAAGCCCCTAGCGGGCTGAGCCGGTTTGTTTACCTGCCCGTGTCCGCAGGTTCGGCCGATCGCGGCTCCCACTGGCCGCGGTTTGCCGCTCCAGGCCAATGGGGGCTGCAGGAAGTGGCACGGGCCGAGGGATGTGCTGGCCGCCCTTCCTGCAGCCCCCATTGGCCTGGAGCGGCGAACCGCGGCCAGTGGGAGCCGCGATCGGCCGAACCTGCGGATGTGGCAGGTAAACAAACCGGCCCGGCCCGCCAGGGGCTTTCCCTGAACAAGCAGCGTCCCTAGTTTGAGAACCACTGCGTTAAAGCACATTGGGTGGACAGCTTGTGGATATCACTTTAGACCACGGCCTTGCACCGTGTGTCATCATTTATCCCCCAGATAAAGCAGACGCAAAATGCTACCAAATCAGGGTTTGATTCTGACCACTGCCCCCCCCGGGTAAATCAGGAGCACTTCCACTGGAGTCTTGCCCATGCAAAACTGGCGTGAGGGAGATTGGAATCAGCCCCCAAGAATTCTCTGCACCCACGGCCGGCTTTAGCAGGTGCGGGGCCCCACGCCGGGACGCGAATTGTCTCGCACCTCCCCCCGCCCCGACTCTGCCCCCTCCCTGCCCCATTGGATCGCTCCCCAAATCCCCGCCCTGGCCCCACCCCCTCCCTGCCCCATTGGATCGCTCCCCAAATCCCCGCCCTGGCCCCGCGTCTTCCCCAAGCACGCCGCATTCCTCCTCCTCACCCCTCCCTCCGAGGCTTGCGCTGATCAGCTGTATGGCGGCACAAGCACTGGAGGGAGGGGGGAGAAGCAGGACGCGGCTTTTTTTTTTTCCTCTCCGCCGGCAGCTCCGGACGTTGTGGGGCCCTCTTAGGCGCGGGGCCCCATTCCGGGGAATCGGCCGAATCGGCTTAAAGCCGGCCCTGTCTGCACCCTCACACCCGCGGCAGAGTTCTGCAGTCACTTTGCATAAGGCGGGGACGAATCAGGTTTTCAGGCTCCAAGGCTGCTGTGTCCTTCAGCACTAAATTCTCACCTGGGCAAAGCAGATAAGGTCTCTGCAAAGCAAAGGGCTAAATGTGTAAATGTAACGTCATGAAATCTGTGGTGGGAAGGGGAGCCTGCACCGGTTCTTAACGCTCTGCTGTAGGAGTGTTTCTATTTTAGAGGGAATGATGATCCATGCCAAGACCACAAGGGATTTAATGTTCCATGTCTCAGTGGGGTTGCGACAGGAGCAGAGGGAGATATATAACCTCTCTCTCCAGGGGCTGCACCCCAGTAGTAAACTCCTCCTCCCACCCTCCCTTTGAGACTTACAGGCATTCAGGTTAATTTGGGGTCTTCCCCAGCTGGGTCCAGCTAGACGCTGGTGCGAGCCATCGTCTTCCCCATTAGAGCTGTTATGTAACAGAAGAAGGAGCTGGTGATGTTAAAGCTCAACACGTCACTTAGCACATCTAATGTGCCAGCTCTAAATTGGCCCGGGCCTGAGAGATTTATTTCAAAGTCCCTTTTTTTTGTTTTAAGTTGTCAGTGTCTTTTTGGAGCATGCTGCACCTGCTTTCCAGTCATTTCGAGTGAGCTGAATTTTATGGAGACACAGACCATCTAATGAAACTTTACCTACCGCCGACAGGCTCAGCCTTTCTCTGAGATCAGAGTGTGCCGCTGCATGTAATATGACATGCATAGGGGGTTGGCTCTGTGATCTCCCTGCTAGGACCTGGCTGTGATGATTTAGTTGGGGTTGGTCCTGCTTTGAGCAGGGGGTTGGACTAGATGACCTCCTGAGGTCCCTTCCAGCCCTGATATTCTATGATTCTATGATTCTATGACCTCACAGCTCACAGAATTGGGTTTACAGAACACAGCAATCATGGGTGTCTTTCTGCCAGGAGGTTAGTAGAGAAGCATGAGGTTAATTCCACTAGGGATGTAAAATGTTAACTGATTAACCTGTTAACAGGTAAGCATTAGTTTTACCGGTTAACCTGCCTTAACTGTTAACCCCTGGGCCGGCCAGCCTGCCAACCCTGCGCCAGCTGTAACAGCCCCAGCCGCACCTGCCGGCCGGATCGGCCCCAGCCCGAGCTGCGCCACCCGGCCCTTTAATCGGTTAGCCATTTAACCAAAATATTTTTCATCGTTTAAATGGTTAACTTTTTAAACAATATCTACATCCTAAATTCCACTGTTGTAAACAATATCTACATCCTAAATTCCACTGCCCACATTCCGATTTGGGTAAATCTGAGGTGCCACAAGCCAGCTGGACCTGGGAAATCTCTCCCTAGGAATGTGCGCTTCCCCGGAATCTCAGTACCCAGACAATATCAGTGCAGCGCGTACTGTAGCTGCATAACACAAATAAGCAGCCGCCTATGGGTTAAGGAAGTCCTAGAGTGCAACGTAAGATCCCAAATTAAAAGGGTACCCATGACGTCCCTGCATCTCTTCGCCTCACAGCACATCTGTTGTCCTCATCTCGGTCATTCAGCTTTCCACCGCTTTTGCTTTATGGCTGCATTGATCCGTCCAACTTCCGGGTTGAGTGAATTACTCTGAAGCTGTCCCTAGCAGATGTCTCTCAACTCTGGGAGTAAGAGTTCAGCACTCAGCAAATCTTGGTTGACCTGTTCACCTGCCTGTTTCACCCGCGGCTGTAGGGGCGCCGGCCTATACATCCGTTGTCTACCCTTTCTGTTCACCCACCCAGGCATTGTTACTATTGAGCTTTGCAGCCCTATGAACGTGCTGATTGTGTACAATGTTCTGCTTCCCCTCCAGGGGATTCCACAAGCTCCGATTTTCACAGACACGGTAGTTTTCCGAGTTGCTCCGTGGATAATGACTCCAAACACCTTGGCACCGGTCAACGTTTTTGTATGCAGGTAAAGAGCCAGTTAAGACACCTCCCTATACACGTGCCAGCTTGTTGCCGGCATGACCACGCATGTCTTGGGACACGAATGATTGCAGGGCATGGTGCAGGTGCAGGCACCACGCCAACAGATTTTGTTGCTCTATGCCTGTCTATATACCCTATTAGAAACCCAGCCTTCTAAAGACTTGAGCTGAGAGCAGTCCCATTGATTTGTTAATCTATTAAGTACTGAGGGTCAGGATGGCCAGATTCAACCAGCTGATTCAAAGTTAAGGATGATGGGAGCGCCAGTACAAAGTTAAGGATGATGGGAGGTCCAGTGCAAAATATTGCATAGTACTTTTCTTATTATGAGGATCTATCCACTAAGGCAAAGCTACTGGACTTCATTCATTCCTAGTTTTTGCAACATTTCCTGCTGCAATTCCACTGAAGTTGAGTTACGCCAGGGATGATCCACTCAATTGGTTATATAAAGTCAAAGGAAGTTAGAAATACTGACGTGGTAGATCCATAAACCTATTCTCGTGTCCAACTGGTAAGGAATCTGTGCATGGTTATTACTGGAGCTGTGCAAATCTCATCCAAAATGTTCTGAATTGTTCCAGGGCCATTCCCAGCCCAGAACTGTTTGTGCGTGGCATTTTTGGTGACAATAACCATAGTATCCGAGGGGTAGCCGTGTTAGTCTGAATCTGTAAAAAGCAACAGAGGGTCCTGTGGCACCTTTGAGACTAACAGAAGTATTGGGAGCATAAGCTTTCGTGGGTCAGAACCTCACTTCTTCAGATGCAAGAAGTGAGGTTCTGACCCACGAAAGCTTATGCTCCCAGTACTTCTGTTAGTCTCAAAGGTGCCACAGGACCCTCTGTTGCTAATAACCATAGTCCCATTCAAAAATGTGTGAGATCTCAAACATCGTGTGTTTTCAGTAGGAAATGAATTTTCATCTGAAAGCAACTTGAAATCTGGATGTGTCCTCTCTCAAGAACAGGTCT
This sequence comes from Chrysemys picta bellii, assembly GCF_011386835.1. NCBI lineage: Eukaryota > Metazoa > Chordata > Testudines > Emydidae > Chrysemys > Chrysemys picta. Next base: position 17,087,981 of record NC_088811.1, read on the forward strand.
ATGTAGGAGCGAAATCTAGACAAGAAAAGGTATAACGCGACCCAGTGGCTGAAAGCTGAATCGTTGTGATCAGCTAGTAGTACTCGGAGATCAAGAAGTCACCCCCTTAATCTTCTCTTTGTTACGCTAACTAGATAGAGCTCTTTGGATCGATCTCTGTAAGGCAGGTTTTCTCATCCTGGAGATTGTCCCAGTATGGCAGAGTTCCCAGCCCAAAATCTAAACCCATCCATCGGAACCCAGCTCGGCAATATGCTGCCAACAGCAGTCGGCTGCTTCAACAGTCCAGCCCTATAGCTGTGGCCAGATCCATACACGTCACCTCTACAGCCTTACCACCGACAGCATTTAACTCCCAGCTTCCATGCCCTTCCCAGTAAGCGTTTGGAAGGGTATATTTGCCAAGGACAATTCACTTTCGAAGGCCTGGGAAGAGGAATGTAATTTCCGGCCCCCTCTCCTTTCTGTGAGCTTCCCCCCCTTCCCCGCCTCCTCTTCCAATCTCTTCCCCTTTCCCTTTGTTTTCACAGTGTGAAGGATAATTATCTTTTCCTGAAGGAGGTGAAGAGCCTAGTGAGCAAAGCCAGTTGCGACCTGAAGGTCTGCTTTGGGTACGTGAATCGTGGAGACCGCTGGATGCAGGTGAGGTGGCGTGGGAGATGGCGGCCGATACAAAGACTTTTCCTTCCTTTAGTACGTTAAACAATTCCAGTGTTAAAACCTGCCAGCCATAAGCTGTTGTTAAATGAGGTTGGTTTGTGTTAGTCGCCATGGCAGGGCTTGCCCAGTCTGGCTTCAGACACTGCCTCAGTTTCCCCTTCCTTAGAGCTCTCCCTCCAGACTCAATCCTTTGCAGCCCTCCTAGCTGGGGCGTCTCACCTCCTGCTCTTTGCAGGTCTCTCTCTCCCAGGCCTTCGACCTGGGAGCTCCAGAGAGTTCTCATCTGCTCTCTTCCCAGCAGCCTCATCGTCTCCTTGGCCTCACTCCCCTTCCTAAAGGCCGGCTGCCCTTATGCCTCCCAGCAGGCCTAGTTCACTCACATGACATCCTTGTCATGTGATCCCCTAAACTCGTGCCCATCATCTGGGGAGTTGGGCAAAGCCTGGCACGACTGCAGCTTAGCCCCCACCCCTTAAAGGGCCAGCTCACCAGAGACGGAATCGTATAAACTACAAAGCTTCTCTTGAGGATGGTCAGTTCCTTATTGGCATGACTGTAGCCTCTAGGAGCCTCGCTGATGGACAGGGCCCCGTTGTGCTAGTGGTGTACAAACACTGAACACAAAGAGGGTCCCTGCCCCAGAGAGCTTACTAGGATCATCTCTGCTTTGGGGAGGGCTCTCTGGGGATGGGGGGGAGGGGGCTCTGAATCCTAACCGAGGTTTGCTGGCAGATCTGTTCCGGGTGCTGCAGGGCTGGATTGAGGGGCACTGTCCAAGTGGGGAGGAAGGCTTGCACAAGACACCTGGCTGGAACTGGGGGCGCCCCGCTTCTGAAAGCCAGACACTCGTTGTCTCCACGCATCGAGGCCCCCCCAAATGAGCGGACACTTGTGAAAATGTAACTCTTCCCCTCTCTGCGCCCCCTCCCTATCTGTGAAATGGAGCCGATAGTCGCCAACCGGCGCTTGGGTGAAAGGCCCACATCCTTCACAGTAACTAGCTGCCTAATTCCTATTGAAATCAGTGGAAGTTGGGTGCCTAAATACCTTGGAGGATCTGGGCCTCAGTCAGTGCTGAGTGTAGGGTGCCCACCCATCCCATATTGGGTGGGACAGTCCCGAAATGCAGCGTTCTAGTCCCGGTCCCGGGCTGAATGACTCCAGGACAGCATTTGTCCCGGATTCCCTGCGGCGCCGCTCTGCGCCTGCCCGAGGCTCAGGGGCAGTGCCAGCCTCATCCTGGTTGGGGGGAGGACTGAGGTGGGCCTTAGTTCCCCATCACCACGAGGCCCCGCCCCCTTCTTCTCCTCTTCCCCTCCCCCCACAAGGCCCCGCCCCTGGCCAGGCCAGAAGCCGGAGCCAGGCAGTTGTAAGAGCTGCCCAGGGAACCCAGGCCACTGTGGGGAGCCCTGGGGGGTGGGGACACAGGCTGGGGGCTGCTGTCAAGAACCCCGGCCCCCTACCCAGGGCAGGTGGAGAGTCTGGGACTTCAGGGCTCCCCACATCAGCCCGTGCTCCCTGGGAGACTCTTACACGACCCGGTTCTAGCTTCTGGCCTGGCCAGGGGGGGGGGCCTCAGGGGAAGAGGAGGAGCGGGGGCGGGGCCATGGAGGGGGGCGGGGCACCTGCATGTGTCCTGCTTTTGCCTTTTGAAAAGGTGGCCACCCTAGCTGAGTCTGAGTGTGTTACTAGAGAGGGATAATGCTTCTCCATCGGCCTGTGTGTAATAGATGGCTTTTCTCACTTGGACAGGATGAAATCGAGTTTGGCTACATACATGCTCCTCACAAATGCTTCCCTGTGGTTCTGGACTCTCCCAGAGATGGGGGCCTGAAAGAGTTTCCCATCAAAGAGATTCTGGTAAGAGCAGCCTATCTGTTTTGCAAACACGTTTGGTCTCTCTCGTATTGTCTCCTGGCAGAGGGAGAGGCTTGTGGTTATCAATGAGCATCTTCTAGGCCAGGTGACAAGAGAATAGGAGTCAAACCCTGAGGCCCGCTATACAGGCAAACTAAGAGCACAGGAATTTGCCTGAGTGGGACTGGGATCTGCCTAGCCTAGAGTCCCATGGACTTCAGGGGTCTGTGTCATAGATCCTGAAGCAGGACTGGGCCCTGTGAAAGCACTTGGTGATTTCCCCTCCAGTCTGGTGTTGTGTTGTGCCTTATCGCTACAAACAGGAATCTGATGCCTAACCCAGTTCTGGGTTTAAGATCTGTTTAGACCTTTCTCCAAAGGCTGCCCCCAGCTCAGTTTCCCAGAGCGAAAGGACATAATTCTGTAAGGATAGCTCACGTGGTGTCAACATTTCCTGCTTTCCCGGGGACCAGGAAACCTGTCTGATTGTTTCCAAGCCTCAATCTCAAATAGCTCTTTATGCTAAATCCATATTGATATAATTAGAATCTCGGATTTTAATGTATTTCATTTGGATAATGACAAAACATATTATCATCTAAAATATTAAATGTATAAATCTTAAATATATGTGATATTAAATATAATCTTGTAAATATAACATATCGTAATCAATGTTTTATAATATAAAAGTCAAAGAGAACTGAAACAAGAAAGGCCGAATGAAAGACTCCATTTCAATTTTGAATTGTTTCAATGGAAAATTCATTGAAATCCCATGAAACATTTTGATTTTGCTGAAACAGCTTTTTCCGCCGGAAAACAGTTTCTGTCTAAAAATTTTTTTGCTAAGAACCAAGAGCCAAATTCTCCTCTGCACTGTGACCGTGCAGCCGGGTTGATTTCATTGGGCTCCCGAAAGCGTAACAGAGAATGTGGCCCCAGTATTTACCGTTTCAAAGAACTAGAGGCAATGGGTAAAAGAGAAACCGTGGAGGCTGGCAGGGAGACTCTGGAACAAGTTGCTACAAGATGAGTTTTTAATGCCATTTATTCGCTGTGCCGGTGACCGAGAGAGGTAACCATCCCCGTCTGTCCACTTCCAGCTTGCTGAGGTTTTTAAGTCATAGGTCATAGTTTAGTAAAGAAACATAGAATTGTAGGACTGGAAGGGACCTCGAGAAGTCATCTAATCCAATCCCCTGCACTTATGGCAGGACCAAGCCATCAAGGGAGATGTCCCATGTCCCATCACCCTTTCTGCTAAATCCTTCCTGGTCCAGGGACCAGCTACTCTTCTGCTTCACGGAAACATTCTGATTTCTCCCAGCTGACCTTGAACCCAGAAGGGGAGGGAACATCCCCAGTTCGCCTGCCCAGGCATCCCAGATCGAGGTGGTCATGGGATAGCCCTAATATCTATTTAAATTGAGGGGCCACAGTCATGTTTTCTTGCCACTATTCCAGGGCAAGGTGGATTCCTTGATCCTGCTTATTTGAGGCCAAGGGCTTTTTTGTGCCCCTGTGAATGTGTGGCATCCCCTTCATAAGGAGAGGAAAGGAAAACCTACTAGGAGTCACTTACCCACTGGATCGGGGGGCAGTGGGGGGTGGGGAGGGAGGATGCAGCCTGCTGCCACGTGGTTGTTTTCAGGGCTTATCACCAGGGCCGGCTCTGGCTTTTTTGCCGCCCCAAGCGAAAAAAAAAAAATGTGCAGGGCGGCTGGAGCGGCGAAGCAAAAAAAAACAACAACAAAACCCAGGGTGCAAAATTTCTATGCCACTTACTTGGCGGCTCGCGGCTGCCTGCCCCTGCTGCGCTGGCAAGCCTCTGGGCGGGCGGTGGCTGCACTCTGGCTAGCGGGACTCCCTGCACTGCATATGTGCCCCAGGCAGCGGAGTGCGTGCCCCGGCTAGCGGGGGGAGAGGGGGAGGGAATGGGGGGAGAGAGAGAAGGGGGGCTGCCAGGGCTTCCTTCAGCTGGGGCGCTCGCCACTCGGGCCCTCCTGCTGCACCGCCTGCCGGGAGGGCTCTGCGCCACTCCCGCCTGCAGGTGAATTGAAGGTCGGCGGGAAGGGAAGGACGTGGGCTGCTGGGCTTGCTGCAGACCTGGCACTGGCTGGGGTAGACGGAGCGCACAGTCCGCTCCCAGCGGGGCGCTCCCCTCCTCCGCGCCGCCGCCCCTACAGGGCAGCCAGAGCGGCGAACCAAAAAAAAAAGAAAAAAAAAGGGCGGCCGTGCCGCCCTAGGATTGGACGGAATGCCGCCCCTTAGAATCTGCCGCCCCAAGCGCGAGCTTGCTCGGCTGGTGCCTGGAGCCGGCCCTGCTTATCACTGCTGAATGTAAAGGGCCAGCTCTCAGGAAGGTAGGCTGGGAAAGGTTCCCATCAAAGCAGGGACTCTGGCCTGGGGAGCTAGAGTAGAGAACAGGCAGCTGTGTGTGCAGAGACGGGCTTGAATGCAAGGCATCTGGTTGAGAGACACCCCCAGGCTTTACATGCTGGAGCCCGGTGTCTTTTTTTTATTCAGATGGGTATTCTGGTTCTGTTATAAAAACTGTCTCCTCCCTACCTCTCAGTGCATCTCCTGAGCAGCTCTGAACCCTCTGACCCACCACCCACAGCCAGATCCATCCAGAGATTGCAAGAGACAGCTCCAGCCGAGGGCTGGCAAAATCCTTATCGGCATCTAGCAATGCTATGGCATGGGGGGGTCAAGCAGGGAGCTTTCCACAGCCATTCATTCTTGCTCGGTGGTTGGATTCCTATTTGTTCCATAGAAGGTGCCCAGATCTGAATTCGTGGGGGGCGGTTTGGATCCCAAGCCAATCGCAGCAGGCCCATCTCTCGGGGCAGCTGGTAACCGGAGAAGAGAGCAAGGCGCCACAGAACGAACACAAGCGGCTCCCTTCGCTATGGGGCCACTCGGAGAAGGTTAATCGCTTTTAAATGCATTGAACTATATCATTTACTGTGCCTCCAATGAGTACAAAGTCCTGGAGTCATCATGCAGGATGGGAATAGCACATTGACCGTCTTCTTTGCAAATAACCCAGGCCACTACTTATCTCTGCCCCCCTGGATAAATTCTTTCCTTAGTATTTAGAGAAGCAATTTCAGCCTTGGGAGCAGCTAACATATTATATTCCCATCTTGTGCTTTGAAGCCTCACCTAATCCTCCTTCTATCTCTCCAATCTCATTTTCCAGCTGGCACGATTTAGCCCCACACACTTTCCCCCCGCCCAGCGAGGCGTGTGCCTTGCCGTGAGCCTTCGGGGACCCACACCACGAAAAAGAGATGAGAGGGAATTAGCCTCTCAGAGTGAAACCGAGCTTTGCTGGAGATGATAAGGCTTGAATGCTCCCGGGGCAGCGGGGATGAAATGGCCGCAGGGAGGAGAACGATGGTGTACCGGAGATTGGAGCCTTGCGGGCAGCATCCCTGTCCACTGAGCAGTAAAACAAAGAGGGTTAGCACCTCTTACGGTCCCTTCCCGCAGTTAGCAGTCCCTTCCCGCAATAACTGAGCAATTTCATTGGGGTGAGAGAGGATGGCCAAAGCCACAGAGCAGGAGTTGAGCCGCCCCCAGGGTCACTTCTCCAATCTAGGATCTGGGGGGAGACACACACACACACACACACAGCACTAGTGAGCTCCCCTTTGGTGGGGGGGGAAGAACTGAATGAGCTACTTGGTGGTGGATCATCTGCCCTGGCCATCCCCAAACAAACAGTGTACAGGCAGCCCCAACCCCTGGCCCTTCCCACCACCCCCACAAAGCAGATCTGTGCTGGTTCTGCTGCAGGTGGGGCCCTCTGAACCTGTTGTATTAGCCCCCGAGTCTCTTGTGCCACTTTAACCCACAGCTGAGAATCACACACGAGTGATAGGTTTCAGAGTGGTAGCCGTGTTAGTCTGTATCAGCGAAAAGAACGAGGAGTCCTTGTGGCACCTTAGAGACTAACACATTAATTTGGGCATAAGCTTTCGTGGGCTAAAACCCACTTCATCGGATGCATGCAGTGGAAAATACAGTAGGACGTTATATATACACAGAGAACATGAAAAAATGGGTGTTGCCATACCAACTATAACGAGAGTAATCAATTAAGGTGGGCTATTATCAGCAGGAGAAAAAAAACGTTTGTAGTGGTAATCAGGATGGCCCATTTCCAACAGTTGACAAGAAGGTGTGAGTAACAGTAGGGGGGAAAAATTAGCCTGGGGAAATAGTTTTTACTTTGTGTAACGACCCATCCACTCCCAGTCTTTATTCAAGCCTAATTTAATGGTGTCCAATTTGCAAATTAATTCCAATTTTGCAGTTTCTTGTTGGAGTCTGTTTTTGCAGTTTTTTTGTTGGAGTATTGCGACTTTGAGGTCTGTAATTGAGTGACCAGGGAGGTTGAAGTGTTCTCCGACTGGTTTTTGAACGTCATAATTCTTGACGTCTGATTTGTGTCCATTTATTCTTTTGCGTAGAGACTGTCCGGTTTGGCCAATGTACATGGTAGAGGGGCACTGCTGGCACTGGGGGGAAATACCCAGGAGCACAGCTGAACGCAAATGGCCTTAGTAATCTTGCCTTTCGTTCGTTGAAAACCTACTTCCTCCCCCTGCCAAAATCAGCGGCTGACTCCTTTGATCGGACCCGTTGGGAAACAAAACGGATGTGCAGGTGATGGAGAGCAGTGACCGTGCCCCACACAAGGCATTTTTTCCAAGCAGACACATCCAGGGCATATTTTTTCTCCACTGTTTATATTTTAGAATTAGATTTTCACTCGGCAATCTTATAACATGCCACGTACAGTGATCGCCAACATGCTAGAGCCATATGCCTGCGGGCTCTTTGCAAGCCAGCGCCTATAGGATCAGCTCTGATCAGAGACAGAAACGCCATACGGCACCTCTGCCGTTTTCCAGCTGCTGGGATAAACCACTAATGGGATTTCAAGACCGTTCTATCTCGGGAAGTTTGAATAGCATAGCTGAGATTTCAGCAAAGCTTAGCTCCCTTTTATAGACCCCATGAGAGACCTTGAGCCACTAACCTCAGTCAAGCAATATCCATTACTGGGGCCATCAATGGGCCTTCTGCAGCTCCCCCTCAAAAATGCAAATCTAAGTGAGGTTGTAAAGAAGGATCTGGCAATGACCAGTGCTTAGAGCACAGGGCTGGGAGCAAGGACTTTGAGCTTCTATTCCCAGTTCGGCCCTTTACTCATTTGGGATAAAACGTTCAAGTGGCTGTTGATTTTGGCTGCCTTGTTGTTTGTCTGCCCAACTTGAGACATCCGGGGTCTGATTTTCAGAGACACTGAGCCCCAGCACTTCCCACTGATTCCATTTGGAGCTAGGTGCACTCACAAGCTCTGAAAAACAGGCACTGGGGACCAGATAGTCCAAAGAACTTAGCTCCCATTTAGGGGCCTAAATAAAGAGGTGAGATTTTCAGAAACACTCAGCCCCCTGCGGTTCCCTTTGAGAACAACAAGAGGTACCAGGTGCCAGGCAGTTATGAAAATCAGGCTGCTTAGGGTACGTCCACACTACCTGCCGGATTGGCAGGTAGCGATCGATCTTTCAGGGATCGATTTATCGCGTCTCGTCTAGACGCGATAAATCGATCCCTGTCGACTCCGGAACTCCACCAGGGCGAGAGGCAGAAGTGGAGTCGACGGGGGAGCCGCGGCGGTCGATCCCGCGCCATAAGGACGGGAGGTAAGTCGAAATAAGATACGTCGACTTCAGCTACGCTATTCTCGTAGCTGAAGTTGCGTATCTTACATCGACCCCCACCCCTCCCCCACCAACAGTGTAGACCAGCCACTGTAGGCACCTAAATGGGAACTGAACTCTTTTGGAAATCTGGCTCTAGGCGTCTCGAGTTGGGGAACCAAAACCTTGTGGCATCTCAAACCAATAGCCCCTTTGGCAAATGTTGGTCTTAACTCCTCGGTGTCTCAGTTCCCCCATGCATAAACTATATCATTTCCCCACCTTGGTAAATCACCTTGAGATCCTCAAATGAAAGGAATGGTTGGTGCCAGGTGTTATACAAAGCAGCGGAAAGGCTAGCTGAGGAGGTTATGAGACCATGGTTCAGACCAGTGATCTCAGTGGTTCAGGAGCCAAATTAGCGACCGATATGACCCAAAAGAGCCCCAGTAGTGTGAATTCATTGTTTCATTTACTATAGTACTGTTCATATTTCCTCTCCATGGATCACCACCTTGTACTGGTGGAGAGGCTTGTGTGTCTCAATGACCCCGAGAGCGATGTTGCCTGGAGTCATGTACTCCCTTAGGGCTACCCATGGCAGAACGGTCAAGGGCAAGGTACCAGACAAAGTGTGATCCAAGAAGTCCCTAACGGCAGAGCAGAGGGAGGATAACTGCACAATGGAGGTGAAACTGTTGTGTAATGTTACAACGGCTGTGAAGGTGGATGAAGGCTGCAGCAGATAGAGGATCTCCAATCATCATGATGTCCATGCCATTGGTTTCAAGTCCACTATCTGTCAACGGTAGTGTGGTGCCTGTTGTGCACCAGTCTCCCCACTTTAAAAGAAGTCCCTCAGAGGCATCTTCCAGTTTTTGGGAAAATAACATTTGAACAAGTGAGAGTTTCCTCTTCCCTGTAGTATAAAAGCAGGCTCCCTTCTCATGCCTCTAGAGTTAAATGTGCCCAGAACGTTAGGAGGAGTAAGCAGAAACCGGCCTGTTAAACCGACACGTCCGCATTCTCGTATAAATCATTTTGATGACCCCCCAGAAATGGGGGCTACAGTGCGCGTGAAGGGATCCCTTTTTGCCAAGCATGTCTCCCGGGCATAGTATAAACAAGCCTGTGACAGTTCCAGAAAAAGAAAGAGATCCCGGAGGCACATCTCCAAGTGCGTATCCCATTATAACCAGCACTGTCCAATGTGTCCTCGTCCGCTCATTCAGAGGCTTCCAAACTACCGACTGTGTCTCACATCCTTGCCGAGTGCCCACGGACCTATTTCGACGGCGGGCTACTGGCTCTCCACCTGGCTGATGACGACGCCATCAAATGGCTGGCACCTTGCGCAGAGGCTGATATGCAGTCGTGGCAGTGAATGCAGAGCACTCCTCCTGGTTTAATGAGAGTGTAGAATTCTGTATTGGCAGCATTTTGCACAGGCGTCAATGACTACACAAGATGCAAAGTAGTGGAGAATCAGTCCCCCCTAGCTGCACGCAACTAAGTGGCCCAAATTTATCCCTGGCATAAGTATAGAATCATAGAATCTCAGGGTTGGAAGGGACCTCAGGAGGTATCTAGTCCAACCCCCTGCTCAAAGCAGGACCAATCCCCAACTAAATCATCCCAGCCAGGGCTTTGTCAAGCGGGGCCTTAAAAACCTCAAAGGAAGGAGATTCCACCACCTCCCTCGGTAACCCATTCCAGTGCTTCACCACCCTCCTAGTGAAAAAGTTTTTCCTAATATCCAACCTAAACCTCCCGCACTGCAACTTGAGACCATTACTCCTTGTTCTGTCATCTGCCACCACTGAGAACAGTCTAGATCCATCCTCTTTGGAACCCCCCTTCAGGTAGTTGAAAGCAGCTGTCAAATCCCCCCTCACTCTTCTCTTCTGCAGACTAAACAATCCCAGTTCCCTCAGCCGCTCCTCATAAGTCATGTGCTCCAGCCCCATAATCATTTTTGTTGCCCTCCGCTGGACTCTTTCCAATTTTTCCACATCCTTCTTGTAGTGTGGGGCCCAAAACTGGACACAGTACTCCAGATGAGGCCTCACCAATGTCGAATAGAGGGGAATGATCACGTCCCTCCATCTGCTGGCAATGCCCCTATTTGTACAGCCCAAAATGCCGTTAGCCTTCTTGGCAACAAGAGCACACTGTTGACTCATATCCAGCTTCTCGTCCACTGTAACCCTCAGGTCCTTTTCTGCAGAACTGCTGCCTAGCCATTCGGTCCCTAGTCTGTAGCAGTGCATGGGATTCTTCCGTCCTAGGTGCAGGACTCTGCACTTGTCCTTGTTGAACGCCATCAGGTTTCTTTTGGCCCAATCCTCTAATTTGTCTAGGTCCCTCTGTATCCTATCCTTACCCTCCAGTGTATCTACCATTCCTTCCAGTTTAGTGTCATCTGCAAACTTGCTGAGGATGCAATCCACGCCATCCTCCACATCATTAATGAAGATATTGAACAAAACTCGCCCCAGGACCGACCCTTGGGGCACTCCGCTTGAAACCGGCTGCCAACTAGACATGGAGCCATTGATCACTACCCGTTCAGCCCGACGATCTAGCCAGCTTTCTATCCACCTTATAGTAGGCTGAAGTCAATGAAGTTCCACCATGGAGTTGCAGCCCATGTTTGCACAGCTGCCTGCCAATTCTGCAACACTGCACTGCAGTGCATTAGCCAGGAAAATGTAACTTCTTTATACCCAAGCCCGAGCAACCTCTTCCATTCTCAGCTTTTCCCTTTCCCCTAGAATTTAAACCGTAAAGTTGCAAATCAGATTGTTACTCGCATCTCACATCGATGCTGACTTAAATGTGTGAAAGCAATGTGTATGCATATCAACGGCTTCTTGTGTTGTCCTTTGTAAACCACTTGCCCCACATTCTTACCATACCTCTGGAATAGCAGTGAATGATTTTACTGCACTGTTAGCATTTATTTCCCTTTTCAATACTGCCGTGTTTCCCTGGTGCATTTGACCCAAAATGTCAGCAAATTATTGTGGGCAATGCAGGTAGTGTGAAATTCAACCCCTGCAGAGCGTCATCCCAAGGCCACTTCAGTGCCACTTCCAGTAAGCCCTCAAAACAAGATGTAAGTGGGGCGTAGACCTTGGCATGACTCTCTGCACAAGCGTGAATTTCATCCTTCGTGACCACATTGTACCATGGACATTTGCCAGCTTTCATCAAGAACTGCTCATTCACAGGTTTTCATCCTCCCTCTGCTAACACTCTGGGTATTTTGACCATCTGGAAGTTGGAACAGTGTTGAATTGAGCAGGAGGACTTTTTCCCCTCTGCATGTCTGACTTTTTACTGTAAACCATTTTTCTGTGAGCGACTGGATAGTCAGTAAAGGAAATCACAGCCACATGTACAGTAGGGAGAGCGAGTCTGGTTGCACACCACCGCATGCCAAGTGTCTGGGCCACTTGTACTTCCTTCCATACCTAAACAGGTCTGCTCACTTGTGCGGAGAAGAGTGAGGGCATCACGTGGAGAGAAGGGGGTCCCTTGCCATGTAACCCCCTCATCATATATCCATGCACTGGCAGACACAATCAAACCTTCAGGCTGTCAGGGAGGCAGTTAAGCCATTGTATCTATGAGCATTGTGTGCGTCAAATGCCAAAGACAGAGCAGGTCCAAGGGTGCTGGTCCACCATTAATCCCTAGTGCAACATTAGCCCAGTCTATGCCTACTGCTCTAATTTTGGTTAACTAATTTTATTCATCTGTGCTGAGTTCAGGAACTTTAGGAGCAAAGGGTGTGTCTGGTAAAGACCACATGGGGTTGGGGCAAGGAAAGAGAATTTACTATAAACACTTGTGCTGACTGCTGTGTTCCCAGGGCCCGGACTTCGGCTACGTGACTAGGGAGCCTCTGTTTGAGGTTGTCACCAGTCTCGACTCCTTCGGCAACCTGGAAGTCAGCCCTCCGGTGACCGTCAACGGGAAGGCGTATCCCCTGGGGAGGATCCTCATTGGAAGCAGCTTTCCCATGTAAGAAAGAGTTAGGAAGATGGCGTGTTTCACAGTAAGGATACCACTGTTCTCCGCTAACTGCCCATCTGTCTCCACACAGCTGGGTATATGGTGTGGGTATTTCTAGCCTGGGTAGTTCTAGATCTGTCTTGTAGGGTGAGCTGTTAACACCTCATCAACAGATTCAGGGAATTGGTTTGGCCCGTTATAATTTTCCATCACTGGCATTTTTAAAATCAAGAATGGATGTTTTTCTAAAACATCTGTTCTAGTTCAAACACAAATTAATTCAGGGAAGTCCTGCCTGTTTTACACAGGTCATACTAGATGATCACGATGGTCCATTCTGGCCTTGTAATCTATAAATCTACAAAGCGATGTTTGCAAAATCCAATTTGCAATTTGGGTTCAAATCGTCCCTCACAATCCCCTCCAAAGATCAACAGTGTTCGGACTCCTCTCCAGTCGTCAGTGACTGTGGTTTAGCAAGGTCACAGGCTGACTTTTCTTAGCCGTTTTGGCCATGGCAATCGTTAGTTTCCAAAATTTTGCTATGAAATTTTATCAGCATCACCTTGGGGATGGATGTGTTAAGTGGGGCATGGGCCTTGGGCTGTCTGTCTGCACAGGAGCGGACTGACCCTCATGAACATATTTGTTGGTATCTTTAGAAAACTCTATTAACAAAGGAATTGTTAGCATCACCACCATCTCTATCTCTGCCGGGCCGGATGGGGATCGACAGGGCAGTCTTGTTTTTGGTTTCATCGCTTTTTTCTTCAAAAAATCGTCATTGTCACTTTGTCTCCGTTCTGAAATATATTTTCTTTATTTTTTTTGCTCTTCGGACAATCAACCACTAGATCTGCTGGGAGGAGGATGACCAAGGTGGTGAGAGACTTCCTCTATGCTCAGCAAGTCCAGTCACCTGTGGAGCTCTACTCTGATTGGCTGACCGTGGGTCATGTGGATGAATTTGTGACCTTTGTGCCCCTTCCTGACAAAAAGGTGACCTACCAGGTGGCAATTTTTCAAAGGTTACGAGGGAAAGGAACAAGCTTCAAACCCGTTTTTGTTGGAAATTTATCAAGCTCTTGGGCATAATGTTTGACCCATCTTTGAAAAAAATAAGACTGAAATGGAAAATTGACCCTATTGTCTCAGGGCAGGGAAGGATGCAGTTCGTTGATCTATTTGCTGTGCGTGGCATGGGCTGATCTTTTCAAAAGCACCAGTCAGAGTTGAGTGTCTAAGGCCATGCCTACTCTACAGGGCCCATATGGTACTGCTAGGCAGGCAGAGACCTCAAGTGGAGATGCACTGTAAGCCATCAGTAGACGTTCTGCCAGTGTAACTACCCCACCTCCTGGAGGATATTAGCTTTGCCAACAGAAGCACTCTTCTCTCATCATGGTCACATCTACACTGGGGGTTTTGCCAGCATAGCTGTGTCGGCTAGGAGGTGTGATTTCCCCCCGCCCCATATTCCCAGCCGACATAGCTCTGCTTGCAAAACTTTGTAGTATAGACAAGGCCTTTGTCCACTAGATTCCTTTGATCATCCCAGGCATTGTTCAGTCTGTGAGGCGCTTAGATGCCCAAGTGATATAAGACGCATGCAAAAGAAAACTCAACCTACTCATTTTTGAAAGAACGAGAAAGGTCTAAAATGTGGGAGACTAAAAGCAGCTAGTAGCTAAAGTGGCCTAGGATTAATTGAGCATTTCCTGTGGGCAAGATGGTTTCAGTGGGTGCTGCAGCTGTTCAGCACCTCTCAGGATGCAGCCCAGGAAGAGAACCGTTTGACTGCAGCGCCAGCCAAAGAACGAGATCATTGACCTACCAAAACAGAAACAAGGCAGGCCAGGAACAAATGACCAGAAATGTTTGCATCTAGAAATGTGTTCGATTCTTCTGCATGTGAAGTGAGTGCACGAGTGGAGCGGGTTCGCTGAATTTCCCTTGCTCTAGGACTCATTGCACTATAGGCGCCGACTTCTGCTCCCGCCGGTGGGTGCTCGACTCCGCTCTGCCCCTGGCCCCGCCCCCACTCCACCCCTTCCCCCAAGTCCCAACCCCCGCTCTGCCTCTTCACACCCCTGCTCTGCCTCCACCCTGCCCCCATTCCACCCTCTTTCCCAAGTCCCCGCCCCGCCTCTTCCCACCCCTGCTCCGCCTCCACCCTGCCCCCTTCCACCCTCTTTCCCAAGTCCCCACCCCGCCTCTTCCCACCCCTGCTCCGCCTCCACGCTGCCCCCTTCCACCCCTTCCCCAAATCCCTGCCCCGCCTCTTCCTACCCCTGCTCCACCTCCACCCCACCCCCATTCCATCCCTTCCCCTGCCTCTTCCCTCCCCTGCTCCACCTCCACCCCGCCCCCACTCCACCCCTTCCCCCAAGTCCCCGCCCCGCCTCTTCCCACCCCTGCTCCGCCTCCACCCTGCCCCCTTCCACCCTTTCCCCAAGTCCCCGCCCCGCCTCTTCCCACCCCTGCTCTGCCTCCACCCCGCCCCCCTTCCACCCTTTCCCCAAGTCCCCGCTCTGCCTCTTCACACCCCTGCTCTGCCTCCACCCAGCCCTCATTCCACCCCCTTTCCCAAGTCCCCACTCCGCCTCTTCCCACCCCTGCTCCGCCTCCACCCTGCCCCCTTCCACCCCTTCCCCAAGTCCCCGCCCTGCCTCTTCCCACCCCTGCTCCACCTCCACCCAGCCCCCATTCCACCCCCTTTCCCAAGTCCCCACCATGCCTCTTTCCACCCCTGCTCCACCTCCACCCCGCCCCCACTCCACCCCTTCCCCCAAGTCCCAACCCCCGCTCTGCCTCTTCACACCCCTGCTCTGCCTCCACCCTGCCCCCATTCCACCCTCTTTCCCAAGTCCCCACCCCGCCTCTTCCCACCCCTGCTCCACCTCCACCCCGCCCCCACTCCACCCCTTCCCCCAAGTCCCAACCCCCGCTCTGCCTCTTCACACCCCTGCTCTGCCTCCACCCCGCCCCCATTCCACCCTCTTTCCCAAGTCCCCACCCTGCCTCTTCCCACCCCTGCTCCACCTCCACCCTGCCCCCTTCCACCCTTTCCCCAAGTCCCCGCCCCGCCTCTTCCCACCCCTGTTCCACCTCCACCCCAACCCCATTCCACCCCTTCCCCAAGTCCCCACCCTGCCTCTTCCCACCCCTGCTCCGCCTCCACCCCGCCCCCACTCCACCCCTTCCCCCAAGTCCCCGCCCCGCCTCTTCCCACCCCTGCTCCACCTCCACCCCACCCCCATTCCACCCCTTCCCCAAGTCCCCACCCTGCCTCTTCCCACCCCTGCTCTGCCTCCACGCCACCCACATTCCACCCCCTTCCCCAAGTCCCCGCTCTGCCTCTTCCCACCCCTGCTCTGCTTCCACCCCGCCCCCATTCCATCCCCTTCCCCAAGTCCCCACCCTGCCTCTTCCCACCCCTGCTCCGCCTCCACCCCGCCCCCACTCCACCCCTTCCCCCAAGTCCCCACCCCCGCTCTGCCTCTTCCCACCCCTGCTCTGCCTCCACCCCGCCCCCACTCCACCCCTTCCCCCAAGTCCCCGCCCCCACTCTGCCTCTTCACACCCCTGCTCTGCCTCCACCCTGCCCCCATTCCATCCTTTCCCCAAGTCCCCACCCCCGCTCTGCCTCCACCCCGCCCCCACTCCACCCCTTCCCCCAAGTCCCCGCCCCCACTCTGCCTCTTCACACCCCTGCTCTGCCTCCACCCTGCCCCCATTCCACCCTCTTTCCCAAGTCCCCACCCTGCCTCTTCCCACCCCTGCTCCGCCTCCACCCCGCCCCCACTCCACCCCTTTCCCCAAGTCCCCGCCCCCACTCCGCCTCTTCCCACCCCTGCTCCGCCTCCACGCTGCCCCCTTCCACCCCTTCCCCAAATCCCCGCCCCGCCTCTTCCTACCCCTGCTCCACCTCCACCCCACCCCCATTCCATCCCTTCCCCAAGTCCCCGCCCTGCCTCTTCCCACCCCTGCTCTGCCTCCACCCTGCCCCCATTCCACCCTCTTTCCCAAGTCCCCACCCTGCCTCTTCCCACCCCTGCTCTGCCTCCACCCCGCCCCCACTCCACCCCTTCCCCCAAGTCCCCGCCCCCACTCCGCCTCTTCCCACCCCTGCTCCGCCTCCACGCTGCCCCCTTCCACCCCTTCCCCAAATCCCCGCCCCACCTCTTCCCACCCCTGCTCCGCCTCCACCCCGCCCCCACTCCACCCCTTCCCCCAAGTCCCCGCCCCCACTCCGCCTCTTCCCACCCCTGCTCCGCCTCCACGCTGCCCCCTTCCACCCCTTCCCCAAATCCCCGCCTCTTCCTACCCCTGCTCCACCTCCACCCCACCCCCATTCCATCCCTTCCCCAAGTCCCCGCCCTGCCTCTTCCCACCCCTGCTCCACCTCCACCCCGCCCGCATTCCACCCCTTCCCCAAGTCCCCACCCTGCCTCTTCCCACCCCTGCTCTGCCTCCACGCCACCCACATTCCACCCCCTTCCCCAAGTCCCCGCTCTGCCTCTTCCCACCCCTGCTCTGCCTCCACCCCGCCCCCATTTCACCCCCTTCCCCAAGTCCCCGCCCTGCCTCTTCCCACCCCTGCTCCGCCTCCATCCCGCCCCCATTTCCACCCCTTTCCCCAAGTCCCTGCCCCGCCTCTTCCCACCCCTTTTCCGCCTCCACCCTACCCCCATTCCACCCCCTTCCCAAAGTCCCCGCCCCATCTCTTCCCACCTCTGCTCTGCCTCCACCTGCCCCCATTCCACCCCCTTCTCCAAGTCCCCGCCCCACCTCTTCCCTCCCCTGCTCCGCCTCCACCCCACCCCCATTCCACCCCCTTCCCCAAGTCCCCACCCTGCCTCTTCCCCGCCTCCTCCCTTGAACGCGCTGTGTCCCCGCTCCTTCCCCTCCCTCCCAGAGCACCACCAAACAGCTGTTTGGCAGCAGGCAAAAGTGCTGGAAGGGAGGGGAGGAGTAGGAACACGGCGTGCTCAAGGGAGGAAGCGGAGGAAGCTTGGCTGCCGGTGGATGTGAAGCACCCGCTAATTTTTCCCCGTGGGTGCTCCAGCCCCGGAGCACCCACGCAGTCGGCACCTATGCATTGCACAGTCATTCTAATGGACAGTTCAGTCCTCTTTGCCACAGCTGCTAAGCAAACACCTCCTTAGTTCGTCTTTTGACAGAAGCGGCATGTTGGCCTTAAGAAGATTTAGCGCAGCTGGTCTTTACAGATGACTCTTGAGAGCTTTGTAACCGGTGTTAGCGATTCCAAGACATGGGAGGAAGTGTATCGGGTTCAACGCCGGCTGAAGCATCCTCCGGGTGCTTCTTAGCTTGGGAGGATCCGAGAAACGGCACCAGCGAGCTGTGGGTGAAGTACAATAGGGAGGCAGTGCCCAGAGGGGTAAAGTAGAGGGAGTTAGAGTAACCTGGCTCTTTCCCATTAGCTCCCTTGGCTCTTAGGGGCAGTCCCTGACCAGGAGGAGTTTGTGTACGGTGTGGTGGACCAACTGTGTGTTTGTTACTGAGTTGTAAGTTATTATGGCTGCTCTTGAGTATAGTTATTTAGTGCTTTCCTCTTCGTGAGTCCCTTCCTCACCTTCCTCCCCACCTTTCTCCCAGCAATTCCGGATGCTCATGGCCAGCACGTCGGCCTGCTACAAGCTCTTCCGAGAGAAGCAGAAGGAGGGCCACGGGGAAGCCACCATGTTCAAAGGTAAGTTACTACATACCTGCTTCCCGGCAAAAAGAGGCAGTCAGTAATGGAAGACAGTATGGCCTAGTGGTGAGAGCAAATAAGGGCGCTAGCAGACCTGAGTTCCATTCCCCACCCTACTACTGACTCACTGTGTGACCTAGTCACTTAGCTGCTCCCTGCCTCAGTTTCCCCAGCTGTAAAATGTGGCTACAGGTACCGGCCCTCAGTGACTGGTGCAGAGCCATATATTACTGCACCCCCTGCCCCCCCCCCCCAGACTCAGGAGACTCTGACTGTAACCCAAAACTGAAACATTGTGTCATCAGATAAGCCTTTCTGTCTGTGGAATAATTACTTTGAATGGCACATTCTATCTGAAGTGTTCCAAAGTATTTTTTTCCCTACAGATGCATCTTATTTCATGGGGGTAGGCAACCTATGGCACAGGTGCTGAAGGCGGCACGCGAGCTGATTTTCAGTGGCATTCACAGTGCCTGGGTCCTGGCCACCGGTCCAGGGGGCTCTGCATTTTAATTTAATTTTAAATGAAGCTTCTTAAACATTTTTAAAACCTTATTTACTTTACATACAACAATAGTTTAGTTCTATATTATAGACTTATAGAAAGAGACCTTCTAAAAAGGTTAAAATGTATTACTGGTACGCGAAACCTTAAATTAGAGTGAATAAATGAAAACTCGGCACCCCACTTCTGAAAGGTTGGCGACCCCTGTTTCATGTTTTTATTTTCTTTGTGCTTCAGGACAAGCTAAAGGAATTAGCACCCCTTTACAAAGAAGGGAATCTACAAAATGTTGATCTGGCACATAGAATGTACTTGTGTTTTTGTTTGAAATGTGTCCAAAGTACTGTCATTTTCATCAGATGAGAGAAATCAATTAGGTCTCCAAAAGGGGCATCTAAAGTGCTGGGGGGGGTTTCCCCAGAGAGGAGAAGATTTGCCACACTGGATGAGGTGATTCGGTCCATCAAGTCAGACATCCCGCCTCAAGATGCATCAGTGGGAAAAGCCCACGATGCACCTGGCCAATTCATCAATGATTTCCGAGGGGGAGTAGGAAAGGAATTCTTCCCTAATTCCGGAAGTGATTGTCTTACGCTTGTCAGCAAGCATATTAATTACCATAAGTTATCCAGCCCCCGGTATTTGACTGTCTCTGAACCCCTGCAGCAGCCAATCCCACAAGATAACCACCTGCTGAGGGTGGAATTCACAAATGTCCCACTCAAGCCCTATTTTGAGAAGTGGAGTGGGACTTCGGTGATGCATATGGTTTGAGTTGGCCCTCTGCATAGGCATGAATTTCCCCCTGGGTGAAATGCCATTAAATCTCCGGATTACTGTGTAACATGGAGGCCCTGAGACAATGATATATGGACCCATGAACAGTGGATATTTTAATGCTTCTGCTGACCCAGCTCTTGAAACTTGGTCCATAGTTTGCAAACTGCAGATTTTTTTTGTCCAGCAGCTTTTCTCCCATATAAGGCCTGAAGTGCCTTGATTTATTTTGTGCCGGCTCTGCCAGGGACTTAATCTCTCATTTAAAATGAGGAAGATTACTGAGATGGTGCAGCTGTTGAATAATGTTCATGAGCAGTAAAGGCGTTAGATGGCTCATAACACACAAAGCAGCACTGACATTTCAGATTCTTTGGACTGAGCAGTTGGCTTGGACACCTTCTAATTATGAGTTCTTCCCTTAGGATGAAATTCACCCTAGTGCCAGGGACAAGTGCACCACTTAAACTCTTCAACCCATCTCTGGTGAAGGCCTAGGTACTGACACAGCTCCCATCACCATAGTTACTGAGAGCTTCATCCTCACAACACCCATGCGAGGTAGAGAAGTATCATTAGCCATGTGAGGCCCAGAGAAATTAAGGGCAACGTTCTCAGGATGAGCACAGCTTTTAGGTGCCTCTGGTTTTGAGGACCCTGCTCACCTAATTTTTCACAATTGTTTAGCTCCTACAGCCCCACACGAAGTCCGCAAGAACCCTGGGTGTTCAGCACCCCTGAAAATGAGCATCTCCAGCTGGGCACCCAAAATCGCTGGCCACGGTTGGGAACTTTGGCCTCGTGGGTTGTCTACATGTGGGGGAAAGCCCAGAGCCACCAGCGTGCGCTAACTCCCACGTGAACACTTCGGAAATATATTAAGCTAAAGTGCACAAAGAGTGTCCACACAGGGAGTTAATTCACAGTAGTTAATGTACTTTAAAGTCACACCCTATCTTACTCCAAACTAACTTCCCTGTGTAGACAAGCCCTTGATGACTTGTCCCAGGTAACATAGTGAGGCAGTGACAAAGTAGTACCAGATGACAGAACAAGGAGCAGTGGTCTCAAGTTGCAGTGGGGGAGGTTTAGGTTGGATATTAGGAAAAAAAATTTCACTAGGAGGGTGGTGAAGCACTGGAATGGGTTACTTAGGGAGGTGGTGGAATCTCCTTCCTTAGAGGTTTTTAAGGTGAGGGTTGACAGAGCCCTGGCTGGGATGATTTAGTTGGGGATTGGTCCTGCTTTGAGCAGGGGGTTGGACTAGATACCTCCTGAGGTCCCTTCCAACCCTGATAGTCTATGGTTCTGTGAAAGCTAGAACTGACTCCCGATCTCCTGAGCTGCTGTGCAGTGCCTTGACCACTGGACTTTCCATCCCAATTCCAGAAACCTCTGCTTATATCAACTGTTGTAAAACAGAAGGCATGGCTCACCTGTCACCATGGGCCTGCTCCAAACCCATGGAAGTTGGAGACAGAGGGGAGTTGTTCTGTTGACTTCAGGATCAGGCCCTGTGTCCTTTATAATTATTGATGGACCTGAAGTAAATTCCAAGTTCAGGGTGTTCTTATCCAGGGGGTTGGTTTGACTCAACTTTATTCATAATTTTAAATACCTTGATCAAGGCCCCTGAAACCATCATTCTGTTATAGAGTGCTTGCTTTGACTCTCATTTCATTAATCGGATGGCTGATTTTGTTTTCTCTGTATAGGTTATTCTGGGACAGACACAAAACGGGTCACCATTAACAAGGTCCTGTCCAATGAGGTCATGGTGCAGGAGAACCAATACGTACAGGTAAATAGCTACTGAGGGCTGACCATGGGGCTGTGGCATGTGGAGGACATCCCAAAAGGCACTTAGGTGCTGCTGGAGGGCAAGGGGGAAAAAGGGAGGTGGTATTGTCCCATTGAGCAAATATAGATTCATAGATTCTAGGACTGGAAGGGACCTCGAGTCCAGTCCCCTGCCCTCATGGCAGGACCAAATACTGTCTAGACCATCCCTGATAGACATTTATCTAACCTACTCTTAAATAGCTCCAGAGATGGAGATTCCACAACCTGCCTAGGCAATTTATTCCAGTGCTTAACCACCCTGACAGAATCAAAATACTCAAAAACCAGTGGGAGAACACTTTAACCTGTCTGGTCATTCAGTGACAGACCTGCGGGTGGCTATATTACAACAGAAAAACTTCAAAAACAGACTCCAACGAGAGACTGCTGAGCTAGAATTGATATACAAACTAGACACAATCAACTCCGGTTTGAATAAGGACTGGGAATGGCTGAGCCATTACAAACATTGAATCTATCTCCCCTTGTAAGTATTCTCACACTTCTTATCAAACTGTCTGTACTGGGCTAGCTTGATTATCACTTCAAAAGTTTTTTTTCTCTTAATTAATTGGCCTCTCAGAGTTGGTAAGACAACTCCCACCTGTTTATGCTCTCTGTATGTGTGTATATATATCTCCTCAATATATGTTCCATTCTATATACATCCGAAGAAGTGGGCTGTAGTCCACGAAAGCTTATGCTCTAATAAATTTGTTAGTCTCTAAGGTGCCACAAGTACTCCTGTTCTTCTTTTTGCGGATACAGACTAACACGGCTGCTACTCTGAAACCTGACAGTTAGGAACTTTTTCCTAATGTCCAACCTAAACCTCCCTTGCTGCAGTTTAAGCCCATTGCTTCTTGCTCAAGCCTTAGAGGCTAAGGTGAACAAGTTTTCTCTCTCCTCCTTATGACACCCTTTTAGATACCTGAAAACTGCTATCATGTCCCCTCTCAAGAAACATAGCTGGCAAGGTTGAGCTAGTGGAAGCACAGGGGATCATTGCGGGAGTTTGCAGAGGCAGCATTTTCATTCCCTAGCGAGAGGACTGATGAAAGGAAACCTTCCTACTCTCTTGGCTGGCAGGCAGTCACTGCGATGGGGTGAAATTGAATGTTCTGCAAAAGACAGGAGATCAGCATGGATGATTCATAGAATCATAGATTAGGGTTGGAAGAGACCTCAGGAAGTCATCTAGTCCAACCCCCTGCTCAAAGCAGGACCAACACCAACTAAATCATCCCAGCCAGGGCTTTGTCAAGCCTGACCTTAAAAACCTCTCAGGATGGAGAATCCACCACCTCCGTAGGTAACCCATTCCAGTGCTTCACCACCCTCCTAGTGAAATAGTTTTTCCTAATATCCAACCTAGACCTCCGCCACTGCAACTTGAGACCATTGCTTCTTGTTCTGTCATCTGGTACCACTAGTAATAGTCTAGCTTCATTATTTTTTTAAACCCCCCTTCAGTAGTTGAAGGCTGCTATCAAATCCCCCCTCACTCTTCTCTTTTGCAGACTAAATAAGCCCAGTTCCCTCAGCCTCTCCTCATAAGTCATGTGCCCCAGCCCCCTAATCATTTTTATTGCCCTCCACTGGACTCTCACCAATTTGTCCACATCCTTTCTACAGTGGGGGGCCCAAAACTGGACACATTACTCCAGATGTGGCCTCCCCAGTGCCGAATAGAGGGGAACAATCACTTCCCTCGATCTGCTGGCAATGCTCCTACTAATGCAGCCCAATATGCCGTTAGCCTTCTTGGCAACAAGGGCACACTGCTGACTCATAGATTCTAAAGCCAAAAGGGACCATTATGATCATCTAGTCTGACCCATGTATAACACAGGCCAGAGGACTGCCCCAACATAATTCCTAGAGCAGATCTTTTAGAAGAACATCCAATCTTGATTTTAAAATTGTGCGTGATGGAGGATCCACCATGACGCTTGAAAACTTGTTCTAATGGTTAGTTACTCACACCATTAAAAATTGACACCTTATTTCCAGTCTGAATTTGTCTAGCTTCAACTTCCAGCCATTCGATCAGGTTATATCTTTTTCTACTAGATTGAAGAGCCCGTTATTAAATATTTGTTCCCCATTTAAGTACCCTGGTAGGTCAAGTCACCCCTTGACCTTCTCTTTGATAAGCTAAATTAATTGAGCTCCTTTAGTCTATCACTGTAAGACATGTTTTCTAATGCTTTAAGCATTCTCGTGGGTCTTCTTTGATGTAATGAACCCTTCTGGCCTTAAACACCAGGGACAAGGGAGTGAAATAAGTGAATCTTCAGGTCTGTAAGAGGGACCTGGGCAATAAGTCTCCAGGCTCTTTTGGGGTCTCCCTACCTGCTTCGAGAGTCGAGGCCGAAGAGAAATGTGGTGATCCTGTGTGCCAGCTGTCTGGAAGTTTTCACGCTGCCTCATTCCTTGAATTTCTTGTGGGGATCTTGCACTGCTAATGCAACTGCACCTTAATCATGCTAGAGAAGCAAGCCAATTTCAGTGGGAGTTGAGGTCATCTAGTCCATCCCTCTGCACTGAGGCAGGACCAAGTACACCTAGACTATCCCATACTGCAGTTCCACTTGTTGGACCGACTTGTGCTTGCTCATATTAACCCTCTGATTATCCTTCTTCTCTTCCCCCCCACCCCAGCGCTGCATCGACTGGAACAGAGACATCCTCAAGAAAGAGCTGGGGCTGACTGAAAAAGACATCATAGACCTCCCGGCGCTCTTCAAGATAGACAAGATGGGCAAAGCCATGGCGTACTTCCCCAACATGGTGAGAGAGGCCCGTCCCCTGGGACCGGTTGGCTCAGTGCCCCACCCATTCTGTTTCAATGTGCATAGGGCGCCCGTCATGATCGCTGCAGGGGCACACGCAATATAAATTTCACGATATGTGCAAAATGTCCACCGGCGACGCTGAAATGAACCATCAAACCCAAACCACCCTTCTCCTGAGAACAAACCCTAGGGCCAACGTTTTCTAAAAGACTCCCTGGTTTCTGGGTGGCCAATTTGGGACTCTGTGGGTCTGATTTTCAGAGCTGCTGAGTACCTGCAGCTCCCACTGACTTCATTAGAAGTCACAGGTGCTCAGCCGATCTGAAAATGGAGCCCCAAGGTGTCTCCTGTTGGGCACCCAACAGTTAGTGATTTTTTTTAAAATTTAGACCTAAATAAATAGACTGACCTGGCCCCTTGCCCACAAGCTCAGCAAACGAAGGGTCTTGCAGACCAAGGGAAGGAAAGCAAATCTCAGAGTTAAGAGTCCCCTGTTCGGAATACTTTAGCCTTCAACTCTCAGATGTTCAAACCCAACTTGAGTAGGCCAGCTGATCAACTGTCAGGGTAAAGTGCAAAGGAAGGGATAGAGTAAAAGATCCCATATCTGTGACCTGAACCATAAAGTGTTAGATTTATAGTGCTAGACCAATACTATGTCTGGTTGGGAATTTTCCGTTGGAAATTTTTAAAGATCAGAATTAAAAAATGGTCCCTCAATTTGCTGAAACCGAAACTGTTTGTAGGAATGTAACAGTTTCTCCTCAACTTTCATTGGGCAATGTTTCTCATGTCCAGAATGGAATTTCTGGGCAAAACCAGAGAGACAGACGCATTACCAACTGGTTAGAACAGGGACTTTTCCCACATCCAGGTGAGTGCCATAGCCACCAGGCTATTCTGGTCTCTTCTGTTTTTTTGCAAACACTTCAAAAGGTCACAGTTTCATCCTGACGCTGAACAGGAAAAAAATTTAAATCGTAAACATTTTCGCAGGACGGGAAAACCGTTTCCCGCCCGTCTATCATCAGCATCTTGCATTGCACCCGGAGACCAATGGAAAGCAATGCAGTCTCCAAAGCACATGAGTAACGTGCTCCATGGATGTTTGTTTTGACCTGTAAGTTCCTCAGGGAAGTTATGGAGGGACAGCAAGACGTCAGTTTTACCTTTGCTTCCTACCTCAGTTACTAGCCTTTTTTATTCCATATGTTAAGGGGACATTTCAATCAAAACCCCAGACATGCCTTGGCATTGGCTCACCTGAAATGCAACCCTTGATCTCCTCCCTCATTGCACAGGTGAACATGATTGTCCTATCTAGAGACCTGGGAATCCCAAAGCCATTCGGGCCAATCATCGAGGGAGATTGCTGCTTGGAAGCACATGTCCGCTCTCTGCTGGAGCCACTCGGGCTGATGTGCAGCTTCATCGACGACATTTCTTCCTACCATAAGATGCTGGGAGAGGTCCATTGCGGCACCAATGTCCATCGCAAGCCCTTCTCCTTCAAGTGGTGGCACGTGATTCCCTAGCCGCTGAGCAGGTTAAGATTCCTGCAGTCAAAGCTCACTTGGACACTGCTTTTTTTATTGGTTGGTTGGTTGGTTGTTTGCTTGAGGTTGGTCAAGTTAATCGCTAGAACTTTGGTATGGAGTCTCGGTGCCTTGCTTTGGCGGCTCTGTGTGTGATGTGTTTCACCCATTAGGTGGGAAGGTCCTCCAGCTACACGCCATTCTAGTTTGCATGCGGCAGGTCCCAGCCCATTCCATCCTTGGTTTTTTCAAGCCCTGGTAGATTATGGCAGCTGGAGGTTGAACTGATCAGGGGCATTATACCAAAAAAATATTTATAGAAACGGTGGTAGCAAAAGCCATCTTCTGCTGAGTTCTGATGGCAATGATTTGTAATCATGATAATAAAATGGAAAAAGTGTGGAAATCTCTTGGTCTTGTCTTTAAATATGCATCTCCTGGCTGCACTAGTTCTCTGGATTGCACCGTTCAAGGTGTGGTCTCTTCATTAGAGACACAAACCAAGACTTCCGCTACCGAAAGGTGCGAGTGCTGATCTAACGGGTATATTTCACAGCACACAAACAGAGAAGTGAGATCAAAACATAAAATGCTCTTGCTGGGAGGCTGCAATGTAACACGACTTTATTTCTGAGAATTCCGCATGCTAACACAAAAGAATGCAAAAAACAGAGAAAGACAAAGCAGGCTGCTCCCTACGGCAGTGAGGCACAACTCATCCTGCCTTACTGTAGGCTGGTTAGCTGCAGAATGACTGCTGCTAGACCCAGCTCACATACTTCCCACAGAACCCCCTAGCAAGGAGGACCAGGTACCCCTCCCTCCACTCTTAAAGTGATACCTTGCAATTCCAACACAGTCCACAATACACCACACTAATCATCACTTCTGTTAATTTGGAAAGCAAGATGTAAAGGGAAGAGGAGTTAAAGGATGAAAGGAATGTAAATTCTTTTATAATCTGGCAATGGAATGTTACTTTTATTTAAACTTTAAACTGCCAGGGAAGACACTAATACAGAGAAAACATGTTTACTGCTGGCATTCAGCAGTATTCTTATGTCTGCGAAGGATACTTAGGGCAAATGAGTTGATCTGTTTCCAATTAAGGCTATAAGAAGTTCTAGCACCGCAGTTAACCAATAACCATTTATTTCAAAATCTAATTTCTTCCCTTTCTTGTTCCATGTAATCCAAGACATTGTTTTACTGGGTTTGAAAGTCTCACATCTGCTGCTGAAAATTAAGTATCAGTGGCCAAACTTATTCACGGAAGTCACTGGAATCACAGCAGGGGTGAATATGGTCTGGTTTTGTTCCAAAAGCAAAGTTTTGTTTATAACAGGGGTAGGCAACCTATGGCATGCATGCGGAAGGCAGCATGCGAGCTGATTTTCAGTGGCACTCTCAGTGCCCGGGTCCTGGCCGGTCCGGGGGGCTCTGCATTTTAATTTAATTTTAAATGAAGCTTCTTAAACATTTTTAAAACCTTATTTACTTTACATACAACAATAGTTTAGTTATATATTATAGACTTATAGAAAGAGACCTTCTAAAAACGTTAAAATGTATTACTGGCACGCGAAACCTTAATTAGAGTGAATAAATGAAGACTCGGCACCCCACTTCTGAAAGGTTGCCGACCCCTGGTTTATAAGCTTTCCTATGAGGAACCACCTCCCTCAAGGGCACCGCGGTCCCTCCTATTCTCTGTCTGTGGCACATAATAGTTTAGTCTCCTGTGGGCTGTGATACTTTTGTCTGATTTTGGTTGTTGGGTTCACTGTGCAGATGCTGGGGGGCATTGGTGGCCTATATCTACAGGAGGTGAGTAGATGATCTGATGGTCCTTTCTGGATTTAATTTCTATGGCTCTATGTCTAAGTGGACAATTTAGGGATTACCTCCATGATCCAAAAAAACAGGACATTCCTGCATGTCAAGTGGATATGGAAGACATGCTTTGTTTACTCTCTGGAGTCAGAGTTCAACCCACGTGACGTGAACCCTCGATTAAGAGGAATGTCTTGTCCATGTATAAGGCTATCAAGCTGCCAGACTTGGACTGGATGTCAGACCAAAAGCTCTTGAGTCTCACACCTTTTGTTCCATGAATTCATAGAAATTAGAGTTAGAAAAGCCTAATAGATCATCCATTTAGTATTCCCCTGCTACTGTAGTATTGTTTTCAGCATTATGTGTGGTAGTATTTTTGTCTAGTCTACTTTTAAATCCCATGAGACGTGGTTTCCATAATTTTCCTTGGGAGATTATTCCATAGATCTCGTTGTGACGGGTCCCGCCCAGGGTGCCACCTGGAACTGGGGTATCACTGAACCCTCTGACCCACCAGCCCGGGCTCCCTCTCACGTTGTGCTGCTGTGACAAGTTGACAAGCTCTCCCAGCTTGCACTTCCACCAGCATTCACACAGGTAGGGACACACCCAGCTGCAGTCACATGCGGGCTCTCCGACCACCAGCCTCCCAGCCTAGGACCCCAGAGCAGTACCATCCTGCCCTGGTCAAATCTGGCCAGTATATGGGTTTAATACCCGGTCCGCCTCTTTCTCAGTGTGACGAGGACCATGCACGCTTGTGGTAACCAAGCTGAGATTTTCCCCAGACATCTTAGTCAAATGCACACTGGTTTGGATTAAAACATAAAATAAGTTTATTAACAACAAAAAGATAGATTATAAGTGATTATAAGTGATAGCAAACAGATCAAAGCAGATTACCTAGTAAATAAACAAAACCGCAAACTGAGCTTAACATACTAGAAAGGTAGAATATGAATTAGCAAATTCCCACCCAGAGTGATAAACAGGCTGGCAGATTCTTAAGGCACAAGCTGCCTTGGCTTTCCCAGGTTTTCATACACAGGTTAGCAATCCCTTAGCCTGGGACCATCACTTCCTCCCTGTTCAGTCTTTATTCCTCAGATGTTTCCTGGTGTGTTGTTGTAGGGAGAGTGAGGACCGCCCATGATGGAAAGCTCTTTTGCTGTGACCTGGGTCAAATAGTTCCCATTGTGTAGCGCTATCTCTGAGAAGTTTCTATTGTACACAGTTCCTGGGGTGTTCTGTGAGTACCTTGGATTGTATATTAAATAATGCCTTTTCGTGCTTGAAACGTTACTTTTCTATGAGGTTAGATTTCACTATTGAAAACTCTTCCTTTTCTCTCCCTACCCTATGCTCCATCCATCTCTCCAATCAGCATTTCTGCAGGTTTGAGTCCATTCTACTAATGTGTCTAAAATGCAGATTTTAGGGACCTCATTTTCCACTGCCTTGCACCTTGGGCAGTCATCCACGTTGATCCAAAGTGGGTAAAAAACTCCACCTTTCTGATCTGGTAGCACTTCTCCCTGGTTTAAATAATGCCTCGTGAAGAATCTGGACTCTATAATCGAGGATGCAAACTGACGTATCGGCTGATTTCTCTGAAGCACTAAGCACAGTGCCCAAAATCAGACCTATGTCCTCTGAGGATCCCAGAGTTCAAATGCAAACGTTATCGCTTCTAATATTTTATTGTGAGTTCAGCAGCCTGCAACACCAAAAATAAAGCTGGAGATGAGAGCACGGCCTCCTCCGATCTATAGGCAGGCTTCAGTTACAAGCCAGTCCAGGCAGCAGAGAGGCCAGTGGAAGGTTAAATGAGCGAGACAAGCAATGACCACACACAATACTATAAAAAGCAACAGACTATTAGAAGACACGGGGTTCCCTCAATGGGGGCAAGGTCCCAAAACAGACCTCTTGTAAATGGCAGAATGCATTTAACAAGAGGCTGCTCTGCCCTTTCAAGGCTAGTGCTCCGGAGAGGCAGAACAAGAAGCGCGCAAAGGATGAAAGGGTAGAAGCGCCATGAAAAGAGTCAGACGGCTACTCCCTGCTCCCCTCCCCTCCGAAATCCCAGTCATTGGGAGATTGTTTGGGGATTAGCATGTAGACAGGAGACAGCGTTATATAGCTGTCTGTGCGGATATTGTGAAAGCCGACCTCACAGAACCAAATCCTTCTCATCTATTATATGGCGTGTCAATGAGGTGCTGTAGCCACAGCGTCTTTGGCTTACATTTGATCGTCCAGTGAAGGTGGGATCCGCTCCCATCAGCAACGTGCGAGCTGATGCCTCAGTCAGACCCAAGCAGCTAGTTGTATGCCAATTCTTACGCACCGTGAGACCCTGAGACGAGTGCCTTCCCTGCTCTGTGCCTCAGTTTCCCCATTTGAAAATTGGAAATAAGGCATGCCTAGGGGTGTAGTGAGGCTTGCCTCACCAGTGGTTGAAAAGTGCTTTGAGATCCATGGATAGAAGGCACAATGGGCCCAATCCTGTGAAGGGCTGAGTGCCCCCAACTCCCCATGCCTTTAGTGGCTTGACATTTTACAGGACCAAGCCCCCATATTGCCAATTACATACTAACACTGAGCAGGAGAGTCTCCTACTAGCCGCGGAAACCAGGAACCAGTCCTCTTTTAGCACAGCTGCTGAAGGCAGAGCAAGGGGGCAGTTAACGACAATGGCAGAGGCAGCAACTGGAGTTGGAATAGGGCTCCAACCAATCAAGCTGGTGACCCATAAGTTGCTTGCTTGGTGGGAGGAAGTTAAATTGAACAGCTTTTAGCTGTGTTCCTATGGAAGATGTTTACAGCATTAATTTGTTGGGGGCAGATTGTTCCCTACACAGAAATAATCTGAGCTGGGGCTGGAGACTCCGTGAGGTTCCCCAGCATCATAGGAAGAAGTTGCCTCTCTGTGGAAATAACAGGGAATTGGATCTCCCGTAGACCAACAGCTCCTTTGCTTCCATGCTGGTATCCAGCTCCCTCTGACACCAGAATCCCCAGGCAAGGGCCCCAATCATAAAAGCAGAGGGTGCCTAAGTTACTACTGGCCCAGTTCTATGCCCTATTCTGCCATTGATTCCCCTTGTAACTTTGGGCAAATCAATCTGTGCCTCAGTTTCCCCAGCCAGGAGGCTAGCACTCACCAAGGTGGGGAAGTGCCTTGAGAGGCTCAAGTGAAAGGCACTATTTGCATGTGCAAAGTATTCTCAGCCTAGTGGACTGAGCCCAGAGCCTCCAGCAAGGATATCAGGTTAGAAAAAGAGCCGGAGCAAGGTGCTGTGTGCCAGGAGACGGCTGCAGTCCCCATAAAGCCGGGGCATTCGCTAAGACAGTGTCACCGCTGATGCTAATACCACCGCCACCCTGGCCCAAGATTAAATTTAGTCCCAAGTGGCTCAAAAGATAATAAGTGGCTCGTAGGGGGCGAGACACCTAGTAAGGACAGGCCAGCCAGCTGGCTGCCAAGGAGGGCCATCCGATGACATCGCTGTCTGTTCTGAGAATCTGCCAGCTGGAGGAATGGAGCGTGGAGGCTGGAGAAAGATAGACGGCATAACTGGTGAGCTCCAAACCTGCCTGGCTTTGTGATGCAGGATAGGGTTACCGTCCTGCTACAGTGTTTAGAACTTGCAGCAGCTGAAGTTCTAGCCTCCAACTATGTGAAATGCAACCCAAGCGAGGGGGTGCATGTCCTCTCGCTCCAAATGGGGCTGGGCCATCACCCCTGGAGCGGGCGGTCCAGGTTGGGCATGCCTGTTGCCCCTTGTCCACCTGTCCTGGAAGATGGAGTCCACAGCTGAAGGAAGCTTTAGTCAGACATTCTTTCTCTCCCAAATGAAGGGTCTAATTATGCTCCTCGATTTGTGTGAAATGTTTTCGGAGGTCTTCGGCCAAAGCAAACAGGAGAAATAGCTGACTTGTGATGCAATGGCATTGCTGATTAGATGAGGACATCCACTTAATGAGCCCTGGTCAAATTTCCACTGTGTTTAGTAACAAGTGGCAGTAACAGATACGTCTACGTTTTTAACACCACGATTATTAGATTTTCCATCCGCGATGAATGCAGAGACAGATCAGCTGCTAAGACTTCTCTCAGCCGAATAAACTCCTGAGTCTTTCGATGCTCTTCAGTGTCATCTCTGAGCAGAGAAATCAAATGGATTCTTTCTACACGTTCAAGTCTTGGCATTGTTCTCCCACGCAGAGTTTGCCGCTGAGCATGCCAAAGGACTTCTCCGTTCTGCTTGTAAGCTACAGTGGGCATATGACACCCCAGCCCTGATTCTCTCCTCCTTTCCTCAGTGGTGTAAATCAGGAGTAACTCCATTTTCTTCTGCGGTGTTGCACCAGTGTGAGGAATGATTTTATTATGTATTTGTATGACAGCAGCACCTAGGGGCCCCCATCGTGCTAGGCACTGTATGTGCTCATAGTAAAAGACAGTCCCTGCCCTGAAAGACAGCCATAAGGGTGACCCACCCCTCAAACGATCCTCACACTGGTGACCCTCCATAAACCAGTGCTGGAGTGAAGGCAGCATTGCCGGCGACCAGCTCACATCTGTCATAACGAAAGGTCCGTTGACTATCCAACAGTGGATCTGCAGTCTGTACTGTGGCCTTGTGAGACCTATCCTGCCCCATCTGTTCTCCTGCCGGACGAGGCGTGTTCGTGTTCCATAGCATGATAACTAGTGACAAGACTGGCTTAATTGTCACAGCTAATGAGCAACCCCAGCTCCTAGGTAGGTCAATGTGCCTGCAAATGCTCTGCACCTTTGAACATCAGGTCCAAAGTGCCTGTGCTGCTTTGATATCAGTTTAGTTAGACCTTCCGATTGCTTCCCAGTGCTCACTCTGCATCTGAGCTGCGTGGTCTCTGCAGTCTAGATTGTAGGCTCCTCGGGCAGGGACTGCCTCCTCTTCTCTGTTTCCTGTCACTCACATGGGATCCATAACTGATCATTCCAACAAGGCCAAGCTGAAGAAGGCAAGAGATGAGGCAGCCCTGATGCCTATCATGACTTAGATCAATTAGCCTGGCAGACTATTAGCAATCCCAGGGGGTGATGTGTTAAGGTGGAAGAGGATCTAAAAGTAACGGCTGCCAATGCACAGGACAGAGCCCCATGGCCCCTTGGCATTGCTTTCTCTGCCCGGAAGGAAACGGCACGCCAGCTCCTGGTCACCTCTCTATTATGCAAAGGGCACCTTGTGTTAGCGACCCTGGATTGGGAGTGGGTATGTAACAGTGGGAATGGAGTGCTGTCATCTGCAGGCAGGGCAAAGGGTTTGAAGCCGAGTCACCGACAGTGCCCCGGGGCTGGAGTTGGGGCACAGCTGTGGAATGGGATGCGTCTTGGGACGAGGGAAACAGGATCTTGATTGAAAAGGGAAAAGTGCCTGAAATGCCTCTGGAGGGCAGAGCTATGCGGAGAGCACAGAGTAGCAGGTCTCCCCCATCTGCCGTCTTGTGACCTCTCCCCCCATATCCTTTTACCAGTGGGACAGGTTCTAACACGCCTGTCCACAGGGCCTGCAGCAGTGACTCTGAATTCTATCTGCCACTTAAAAGGGAGAACTCTCAAATTCAGCACATCTAAGGAGATGGGGAAATTCTGTCCCCCCCGGAAGACGCACTGTTTACGTGTTAATGTAGCCGCAGCTTCTCCAAGTTGGAAAGTGAAATATTAAGAAGCCAGGCAAAGTCATGGGGCCAGGTCTTTGCTTGGTATAAATCGACAGAGGGTTAGATCCTCAGCTGGTATCAATCAGCATCGCTTCAAAAGACAGGAGTTAGATCTAAAATTCTAATATGGAAATAGTCTTAAGGAAAACCTGATGTGCAAGAGAGTGGGTCAGACGTAACCAAGAATTATAGCATGGCAAACACAGGCAAAGCTACTGAATGCCTTAAACAATGTTTCTTTCCTGTAACTAAAGTGAGAAACCCCTTGCAGGAATTTCCATACTAACCAATTCAGGCATGTAGAATTTAACAGAATATTTACTTTGCTGTTTTCTCACCAGTAATCTTTATGATGAACATTGCTTTGACGTTACAGGTATTAACTCAACTGTCAGCATTCCAACCGTTTGGGTTTTATTATTTTTAATAGCATCAGTTTTCATTAAGATCACTGCGAAAAGCAGACCAGAAGATTTTGTGCCTGAGCAATTCTCCCTGATGCCTTTGCAAAGCTGTCATGGCAATTGCGACCCAGTTCACAGGTGGGGATAAGAGGACCTGAGCCAGTGCCCACTGAAATCCATTGAATGTTCCCCCCACGTTGATTTAATGGGCTTTGGATTGGGCCCATAGGGCCAAACGCTGCTTTCACTTACGCTGATGCAATTGCACCTGGGTAACAGAGCAGAAAACGGTCCATGTAATCCGGGCCTGTCATTACTAGTCTTTAATTCTGCAAATGGTCAGTAGAACAGACAAAGGTATTTATTGCCTAGTTGCTGATCTGACAGTGAAGGGATCAGGGAGGAACAACGCTATAAAAACTGGCCTTGCCCAGCCTAGGGCAGTCTAGGCACTGAAAGGGACCCAGACCAAAAGCAACCTAATGGCCCAATTCTTCTCCTATTGAAATCAATGACATAACTCCCATTGCCTTTAATAATCTTTAATAGTTGACAAAGCTATTCTAATCTCTAGAGAAAAGGTGACATTTACCTAGTGTAACAACTGGTTTTAAAGCTAACTGCAGAACAGGGGACGTACTTTTCAACATCTAAGAGCCCTTTGTCTGGTGATTAGGTTGCTCAATGTTTAAAACAGAGGCATTCCGCTCCAGCGACTTCAGTTCAAATGCTGTTTTAGATCAGCTCATCAGTGAAAATGAGTCACGTGGTTTCATCCGAGTCCTCAGCGGACATCTGCCCAGCTCCTAAAACAACCACACATTTTGGCACAATTGAGCACGATTGGCAAACTCATGAGAGGCCCAGGACTGAAATAGCAAGGGGTGCTCAGGTCAGGAGTGAGCTGCAGCATTGTGGGGGGGCCCAGGACAAGAATAGCAAGGGTTGCTACAGGTCAGGATAGAAATGAATTGCTTGAAGGTGTCATAAGGGTTTAAAAGGCCACTCCCCTCCCCGCTGCACCTCCCAACACGGAGGGCAGGAATCTGCTCCTGTAGGTATGCGTTTGTAGTGAGGGGAGGACGACCGCTGGCAAAGACTGACTTGCAAGCTGCAGGGGAGGGTCAGCTTGCTTAACAGCCAAACAAATAATTCACCCATTCAGGTTTTTATTTGCTAGTCTTAAATATCATGTATCCTACCAAAAATACCCTTTGCTACCAACAGGTGTCAGCAAAGAGTGCAACTGATCAC
The DNA here is from genome assembly GCF_011386835.1 of Chrysemys picta bellii. Lineage (NCBI taxonomy): Eukaryota > Metazoa > Chordata > Testudines > Emydidae > Chrysemys > Chrysemys picta. The sequence goes on from NC_088811.1 coordinate 17,122,626, forward strand.
ACTGCTCAGTGTATGCAGATTTTCAGCATGGTTAAAACCGTGTATAGTAGAACCTCCGAGCTACGAACACCTTGGGAACGGAGATTGTTCGAAACGCTGAAACGGTCGTAACTCTAAACAAAACGTTACGGCGGTTCTTTCCAAAGTTTACAACTGAACATTGACTTCATACAGCTTTGAAACTTTACAGAAGAAAAATGCTGCTTTTAATCACCTTCATTCAAATGAAACAAGCATAGAAACAGTTTCCTTACCTTGTCAAATCTTTTTTTAAACGTCCCCTGTATTATTTTAGTAGTTTCTGTTTAACGCAATACCTCACTGTATTGGCTTTTTTTTTTTTGGTCTCTGCGGCTTCCTGATTGTGTACTTCCGGTTCCGAACGAGGTGTGTGGTTGATTGGTCAGTTTGTAATTCTGGTCTCGTAACTGTGAGGTTTTACTGTAATGCATAGGTTCGGGAGTGTGCTCTGTGCTGACACCTGTTGTTAACGATGATTCTTTCTGTAGTGGAGGCAAGCGTGCAGGGTGCCGAGTTATAAGCAAAGAAACAAATGAGAAAAACCCACTTTGGGTCCTACGCCAGCTTTTTGGCAACTGCGGGGTGAGTGAGTTCTACCTCTCTCTTTTGATGGTAGCTGTTTTAGTAGGGCTCATTTTATAGATGCTAACAGCACCCTCACACAGCAGGTGCGTATGAATGGCAACTTTCTCCATCTCATCCCAGTGTCTCCCTCTGTTTGATCATGCAGCAGAGTCAGAATCCATCAGTATTTAGCACATCTCAGCCTGATGGCTGCAGAAATGACTGATGGGCAGGGATGGTGTCCCTAGCCTCTGTTTGCCAGAAGCTGGGAATGGGCGACAGGGGATGGATCACTTGATGATTACCTGTTCTGTTCATTCCCTCTGGGACACCTGGCACTGGCCACTGTTGGAAGACAGGATACTGGGCCAGATGGACCTTTGGTCTGACCCAGTAAGGCCATTCTTATGTTCTTAAACTCAGTACTATGACGTTGCTGCTCCACTATGTGGACTAGATGCAATGGGGGGAAGAACATGCCCTTATGAGCATGTGAACAGAATTTATCCTCAGCAACCAGTGCCAAGCAAAATTATAGAAAACATCCAAGACAAAACACATCCAAGTTTAAATCTGACGTTGTTGAAAGTTTTCTCCAGTGCAAATATCCTTTAAAGTATTAAAACAACCCCATAGTGTCCTAATCTTATCTTTTCTGTTCTAGTCTATATAGGTTCTTATACCACGCTCAACACCGGGGCATTTGAGCACCTTCCAGCAGGGCATTAAGTAATCTGACTGACATCTGTCACGTTTATTCTCTCTTTCTCTCCCCAGGGGGAGATGTATGTACAGTGGAGTGTCTTGTTTTGGATTATTTTTTAATGTTGCTATATGTTTAAATTAGAGAAGGCAGATCAAAGACATGCCCCTGGCACATGGAGTGGGGAAGGTGATGTTTTTTAGTTCCTGGGGGATTTTATTCAAGTCTTGGACCAGCCCCAAAGAAAGTTCTGTCTCCCACACAGATGGGGTTTACCCTTATTATAGATAGTTCCGTTGTGCCAGAGAAGTGAAGCTCTCACCCACAGTCTTCAGCCTGGAGTCCTTTTCCAGTCTTCTGGAATGTCTCCCATCTTCCATGATTTTTCAAAGATAATTGCTAATGGCTCAGATATCTCCTCAGTCACCTTGAGTAATTACTTGGTCTATCCATGGTATTTTCAGAATTCTTCTATAGCATGATAGCTCGAAGGATTGTAATGTCTGTATTATCGACTGTTTGAATGTCCATGTTTCACAGCTGTAATTCAACACAGAGAAAATGTACATTTTTAAGAGTCTGATTCAGATTTATTAGGGTTACCATATTTTAAAAAAACAAAAAGCGGACACTCCACGGAGCCCCGCCCCTGCCCCAACTCCGCACCCTTCCCCGCCCCCAGCCCCAACTTCGCCCCTTTCCCACGCTGGCCCCACCCCAACTCCGCCTCCTCCCCTGAACGCCCCGCCCCCTGCTCCTCCCCGTCCCCTGCTTCCCGCGAATCAAATGTTCGCGGGAAGCCTGAAACAGGCAGGCAGCAGGTAAGCTGGGGCTGGGGCGGTGGCGGGGTGTGTGTGTGTGTGTGCGAGGAGGCGCGGCCCAGTCCGGCCCCCCTGGCTGAGTGTCTCTGGCCCCGGCGTCTCCGGCCCAGCTCGGGCCCTGGGGCACCGGCCCCAGTTCCGGCCGAGCGCGCCGGCCCCGGCAGCTCCAGCTCTGCTTGGGTCCCGGGGCACCGGCCCCGGCCGAGTGGCGCTGGCAGGCGGCTGAGCAGCCCAAGCCCTGGTCCCAGCAACTCCGGACCGGCTCGGCTCGGGCCCCGGCCCCGGCCGGCGGCCGAGCACCCCCAGCCCCGGTCCCAGCAGCTCTGGCTTGGCTCGGCTCGCGCCCTGGTTCCGGCCAAGCAGCTCCGGCCCAGCCCCAGCACTGGGCAAGCAGCGCTGGCCAGCGGCTGAGCACCCCCAGCCCCAGTCCCAGCGGCTCCGGCCCGGCTTGGCTCGGGCCCCAGTTCCAGCCGAGTGGCGCCGGCCCCAGCGGCTCCAGCCCGGATCCAAACCCCACGACCTCTCCCTATTTTCCCAGACATGTCCGGCTTTTTGGAATTTCCTCCCGGACGGGTATTTGAGGACCGAAAAGCCGGACATGTCCGGGAAAAGCCGGACGTATGGTAACCCTAGATTTATGCACCATCTCATCAGACGTTTATGCTTCCAGAATGTCTCTTTCGCTCTTGCTATTCCAGAGCTGGCTTCAGGATCCCGACCTGCCATGGGGATGCGCCCTAAGCAGCACTAATTTCTCATTACTGACCCGCTGGGTCGTTCCCTGTGATCTTTTGTGGTTTCCCAGGATCCTTACAAACCAATTCTAGACCCTGTTCTGCCATTCATAATCTTCCCCATTAACTTCATCACACCTTCTTCTGAGCCAGCCTCATCCGCCACTCCCAATATGGCCGCCTGTTGGCGCTATTTCTCCTGAGCCTCTCCCAATATGGCCTCCCATCGCGCCCCTCTGGCCTCAGCCACGCCCATTGGCACCATCTCGCCTCTCCACTCCCAATATGGCCTCCCATTGGCTCCTTCTGACCTCAGCCACGCCCATTGGCACCATCTCGCCGCCTCCCTCCCAATGTGGCCTCCCATTGGCCCCTTCTGGCCTCAGTCACTCCCAATCTGGCTTCCCATTGGCTCCATCTCACCTCAGCGGCTCTGCCACGCCCAATGTGCCCTTCAATTATCTCCGTCCTTAGCCACTCCCAGTATGGCCGCCCAGTCGCTGCTCTGTGGTCTTTAGGGAAAGCAGCGTCCTTTCCTCTTCCGTCGCGGTGGCCTGTGGGATAGCGGCGGCCCGTGTCGCGGTTGTTGTCAGCGCCCAAGATGGCGGCGGCCGTAGTCGGTGTCTCCTTGAAACGCTGCGTCCCCGGGGTGACCCTCTGGGCGGCCGCGCGACAGGTGAGCGGGGGGGGCGGTTACATCAGTGAGCGGGTCGGGGGCTGGGCCCGCGGTGGGGGGGGGGGGGTTGGGGAGGAGGGAGGAGCTGCCGGGGGGCTGTGGAGGGAAAGGGGGCGGGCGGGGGGGGGGGTCTCTGAGTGGAGTAGGCCGGGGCGGGGCCCCCCTGGGCGGAGGGAATCCAGAGGTAAAGAGTCTCCTGGTGGTGCCCTGCGGGTCCCTCCCAGCACCCTGCCCCCATCGCCCCACCGAGGGGCGGCTAGCGGGTCGGGGGGCGCCGGGTCCGCGATCGGTCCCCTGGGGGCGGGGCTGGCGATTTGGCGGGGGGGGGGGGGGCGCCAGCTCCCCCCACATTGCCACTGATTTAGTGTCTGATCTTGGGCAAACCATTTTCCCGTTCAGTGCCTCAGTTTCTCTCTCTGTGAAATAGGGGTGGGGGTTGTGAGGCTGGATAGATTTTGGGGCCACTAGGGACACTTCGGGGTCTTCAAGTGACTTTGGTGACAGCTGTTCTGTTTGGCTTAAAATGATTTTTTTGAGAGGCACGTGAATCATTTTGAAAGTCATCTAGATTGGTCATGGGCCTCTCTACCTATTTATCCCAAAACATATGAGTAAGTAATGGAAATCTAGATAGGCTACACCCTGTAGACTTTATATGTGGCGTTTACGCTAGCCAAAATTGGATCTGCAATTCTCCACTGATGTTAGCGGTGTTTGAAACTGTAGCAGGTATGTGGGAAGGGGTAAGTATTATCTCTGTTTGTTTAATTAATTATAAAATTCAGATGCTGAGGTTGACCCTTGTTGAAGGCAACACAGTAAGTCAGTGGTAGATCCTGGACTCCTGACTCCAGATACCTTGCTTTAATCACTAGGCAACAAAATAAATCTCTTCCCAACCCTACATGTGTTGTCTAGAAAAATACACGAAGGAATCTAAGGGGCTGTGTTGTCATTGTTTGAACGTAGGCCTGCCGTGGAGCACAGACAGCAGCTGCAGCAGCACCCGCTTCTCAAGCGGTAGCACCACGTATCAAGACATTTGCTATCTACAGATGGGATCCTGACAAGCCTGGGGACAAGCCGCACATGCAGACCTATGAAATTGATCTGAATAAGTGAGTATGCATGTAAAATTATACGCATGCTGACCCCAGAGAGCTGCTCCACAGAGATGCCTTTTCGTCTGTCAGCTTTGGACTGGCGTAAATCATTTAAGGCTCTGGATGTGGATTTAATTTAGCCACTCTGTAGCTGTTAATTAAAGGTTGTAACCGCACTATTAGTTTTACATGATCATTCAAGCTATGTTAGGATAATCCGTTATTGCACAGACGTGTCTCAGTCATGTTATAACAAGGCTTGGTTTTGCCAGTGTAGATGGGACCAGATTGTGTTATCACCAGGTAAAGGAAGCCGGGTACAACCATGTCGTACAATTCCTTTAGCCTGATGATAACACAGGGCCAGAACATGACAAATAGAACTGTGTCCGGGGGAGTCCAACACAGCTGTCTCTTAAGATGATTAAAAGGATAGTTCAATTTCAGAATGTACACGAGACCCTAAAATGTCCCCAAGCCATACTAGAAATACAAACACGTCCAAGACTTTAGCATGTTTTGGAATACGTGATAAAGTTTCCATGTGCATTCCAAAGTGGAACCATGCTGCATGTGCAGCTGGTGCTGGTATATCGAGAGAAGGACCCAGCAGAAATTATGGAGGTTACATCAGCTCCTCTCAAAGTGAGCGTCTGTTCCTGCCGGTTATCACTTGGGTTTGCAGCTTGGGGTCGTATTAGAGATGCTGAAGTGGCAGCTGTGGCCAAGAGCACTTTCCCCCTCTGCAGTTAGCAAGAAGTGTGCAACCTTTTCTCTGGGATGTAGGAGGGAACCTTGGTACAAACACCTGTGCCTCTGTTTCCTCAGGATTCATTGCATGCTACTTGGGGTCGATCTTAAGTCTATTCTGAAACTTCAGAATAATGCAGAATGTAGCCACGTGCTTATTAAAAAAACATCTTGCAGAGAGAGCTGACTGTATTGCTGCTCTGTACTCAGCACTGGCTTCTGAGTAGTTTCTGGGTGGAGTTTTGTTTCTTACATAAATCTATTACATAAACCTTGAATGATTTTGAGACCTGGCTTTCCTTATGTATTATCGTGTCATTTATGACTAATTGAGTACACTCAAAACTCATAATACCTTGATTTAAAGGGGCAGAGCCTTGTAGCAAGATATTTACAATGAAAGCCTCCCCACTGTCCAACCCAGCCAGAGTTATTGATCTTTGGGGCACAATGCAAAACTCATCTGGGTTTTTTGTGGGCTTTTTTTTCCCCCTCAGGAATTTTGGTGAGGGTGTGAATTAAGGCACATGGGGTAATATCTGAGTTTTATTTGATTGGGTGATTTATATTTTGTCACTTGGGATTGGCTTAGGTGGTCAAGCTATTGTATTTAGAATTTTTATCATTCATATAATTTGATAGGCACTTCCTAATAGAACTATGAAGAACAAAAATTCCAGTTTTTGTAAGATCTGTGTTCTGTAGCAACAGGCATATAGGCCCATAGCTGGGGGATGCAGATACTGCTCCTCAAATAAGGAAATGAATCACTTTAGAATTTCAGCAGGAGCAAAGGGGGAGTTGTTGTAAACAAGGTCAGACAGTAACTTTATTTCCAGAATCTAAGAGGGTTTCACAAATGCGTGAGAAGTGTGGAAAGGAAATAGTTGGCCTGTGGGGAATATGCAGGCTTATTAAAGTGACCGTTTTCCATTATAGGTGTGGGTCTATGGTACTTGATGCTCTGATCAAGATAAAAAATGAGATGGACTCCACTCTGACCTTCCGCAGATCATGTAGGGAAGGTGAGGTGCTCTTTTTTTTAAGTTAATTAATCTGTTGTTCTGAGGATCATTTGACACACTGAGTTCTGAGAAGATACTCATCTAAACCAAAGTGGATGATAGGATATTCACTCTCATGACCAGCAGAACATCTCAGGATAGACCTTAGTATACTATATTGCCTCTGATGCTATTAAGTACAGGGCACTTGACATCTGTCAGGTTCAAGTGCTAGGCTCATTCACAGATCACAGTTATCTGATAACTTTGTTTCAATCTCAGTACATCAGTCAAAATTATTGCTCCCGAGTTTTGTTTTGTTTGCTGGGAATGATTGAAGGATTTTTCAGTCCGTTTCCCCTTGACCAGGTTAAATGATTAGTGTTGGGGGGGAATCAACCTTGGTGATTATAAAAGCCACTTCTATTGTGTACCTTTGTGTGTGCTAGAATGCAGGAGGGTAATTGGCCAAGAATTGTTTCTGGTTTTGCAAATATTTTATATACTAAAGGCAGGCAGGGACCACTGTGTTCATCTAGCCTGACCTCTTATAGAATACAAGCCATAGGACTTCCCTGAATTAATTCTTGTTAGAATTAGAGCAGATCTTTTAGAAAAACATCCAATCCTGATTTTTAAAATGTCCAGTGATGGAAAATTCATCAATCCTTGGTAAATTGTTCTAGTGGCTCGTTGCCCTCACTGTTCCATATTTGCAGATTATTTCTACTCTGAATTGTCTAGCTTCAACTTCCAACCATTGTATCTTGTTATGCCTGTGTCTGCTAGACTGAAGAGCCATCCCTCTAATATCAAATTTCTGTTCCCCATGTAGGTAATTACAGACTTTAATCAAGTCATCCCTTAATCTACTCTTCGATAAATTAAGTAGATAGAAGTCTTTGAGTCTCAGTATAAGGCTTTTCCCTCCACAATCTTTCAGTCATTGTGGCTCTTCTCTGAACCATCTCCAATTTTTCAATGTTCTTCTTGAAATGTGGACACCAGCACTGGACAGAGTATTCCAGTAGCAGTCACACCAGTGTAAAATACTGGGGTGATATAACCTCTCTACTTGTAGTTTTAATATTCTCCTGTTTATACATCCAAGGATTACAGTAGCCCTTTTAGTCACAGTGTCGCACTAGGAGATCATGTGCACCTGATTATCCATCATGACCTCCTAGTCTTTTTCAAAGTCCCTGCTTCCCAGAGTAGCCCTTTATCCTTTAAATGTGGCCTAGAGACTCTTGGTTCTTAGGTCATTGATCTGGCAGTATTGAAACACACACGTTGTTCTCCTGCGCCCAGCTTACCAAGTGATGCAGATCGCTTGATATCACTTACCTATTCTTGTCATTATTTACCATTCCACCAATCTTTGTGTAATCTACAAACTTTATTGGTTATCTCTTTTTTTCTTCCTGGTCTTTGATAAAAATATTGAATAGTGTAGTATTGGGCCAAGAGACAGTCTCCTGTGGGACCCACTAGAAACAGTCCCAGTCAATGGTGATTTCCTGTTCACAATTACTTTTTGAGACCTATCAGATAGCCAGTTTTTAATCCATTTAATGAGTGCCATGTTGATTTTGTAGCTTGTCTGCTATCCAGCTTAGCTTCTCTTGCTCAGTCCCAAGGTGAGACGATAATTCTGTTGATAGTGTCAGTGTGCTGACTTGGGAACAGTTGCCCTATGATGGCATGGGACAGAAAGGTGGGTTGAAAGGGGCAGAGTCCTCATTTTTAATTCATTATACAAGGTTGCAAATAAAAACCAGAAACATGGAAGGGGAATAGATTTCTGTTTAGTCTCAAGTACTAGAATCTTTTCCCCAGAACTGTCTGAAAGACATCGTGTTTTAAATGTTGTTGCCCATTATTGACTCTGGATATCACAAGGAGGAATTTCACACTGTGCAGTTGCTTTCAGAATCTGGTATTGAGGAAACAAATACCTGAGAAGTGGTGCTTACTCTCAGTTCAGTTCCCTATGCATTTGGAAATAGTTGCTTTGAATACTTTTCTTTAAAAGTGTAACAGTCACATATCTTGTTGGGCTGACCTAATATATATCCTCTTCTGCCACAGACATTGTTTGCTCTCCAATCCCTATTGATAGCTTGCTGGGCTGTCAGAGGGAGTAGGAATTTCACACCAGATCCACCTAGCGGTCCAGCTAGTCCAGTACCCTGTCTAAAAGTGGCCAGTATCACATACTTCCACGGACAGTTCGAGAAACCCCATAATGGAATAAACAAAGGAAACGCCTTAACCTGTTAGTTACTGGTTGGCTTATCCCCTAAAGCAGGGCTTTACGTCCCTTAAAATTTGTGTGTCCATATAAAAAGTGAATCCCTCTTTGGAATGCTAAGTCTCTTCATCTCGGTGATATTTGGGACAGGTTCCTGTTACCAGTGCAGAAAAGTGTTTCCTTTTGTTAAGCTTAAAATGGTTGCCTTTCCGTTTCATTGGCTTTCCCATTGTTCTTCAATTGTGGAAAGATAAATAGCAGCATCCAATATACCTTCTGTATACCATTCATTATTTTATAACCTTCTGTCATGTCTCTTCTCTAAACTACGCAGTCCCAATTTGTTTCAATCTTCTCCTTTATGGAAGTTCACTGTGCCTTCAGTCTTTTTTGGTCTTTGGGTCACCTTTGGGTCACCCCTTCTATTTTTGCTACATCCCTTTAGGGATGAAGTGACCAGATCTGAACACTGTATTCCAGCTGTGGTTGTGTGATGGATTTTATATAAAGCTACTATAATCTTAATAGTTTCCATTCCGTTCTTTGTAGAGCCTCAAATATCTTTTGCTTTTTTTTGAACACCGCTCCACATTTCACAGAAACTTCCAGGGAGCTGTCCACAGTTACACCCAGATCTATTTCCTGCATGGCTGCAGCTTGGTAATTGGAAAGGGTAATCTGAACTACTCGTGCACATGTGCATTACCTTTGTCGACCCTGAATTTGGCAGCTACTGCTGCAGACCCAACGTAGTCAACTCTTGATGGAAGTCTGATGGAGCCCGTTTCATTGTTAAACAGTGACACTTCTGGCTGGCACAAGAACTGCTTTGAATGAGATCCCAAGAGAATTCTGATCTTTCTTCTGGTAGAATAGTGATAACTACACTAGCTTTTAAGATGACATTATGGCTGGGGGAAGGGAGTAGTTTGGGGCAATAAGCCTCCCCACCCCCCCCCTTCCCCAGGAGGGTGAAAGGATACAAGTCAGATGCTCCATTGTCTCTTCTCTCCTTCTCAGGCATTTGTGGCTCTTGTGCTATGAACATCAATGGCGGGAACACCCTGGCCTGTACCAAAAGAATTGACACCAACCTTAGCAAGGTCTCCAAAATCTACCCTCTCCCCCACATGTATGTGGTAAAGGATCTCGTTCCGGTGAGTTTCTGTCTCTGTTGTGGTTTGTGGGACTAAGGATGACAGTGTTTCAGACTATACCTTGGTTTTCAGGGACGGCGCGGCACCCAGCTGAGAGATCATTCCAAAATTCATACCTTTATATAATGTCTTTCTAAAAACTTGTGTGACAGAACAATGAGAACTGGGGAACTGATTCCTTATTCCTGTAGCTTCATAGCCAATGGTTACACCTGTTACTGTTAAATAGGAAGTGGGAGGTTAAAGGGGCAAATGCAACACTTTCTGCCTGAATGTGTGTGCAGAACGTCTGATCTCTTGCTAGTACAAACCCTAGTAAATAGTCAGTAAAATATTTTTTGTCTTTTTGTTTGTTTAAACTCAGGACATGAGTAACTTCTACGCTCAGTACAAAGTCATTGAGCCTTACCTGAAGAAGAGGGATGAATCGAATCAGGGCAAAGAGCAGTATCTGCAGTCTATAGAAGATCGTGAGAAACTGGTTAATACTTATGTTTTATTCCAACCCCCTCCCCCCCACCTCGGTGCTTTAATTTCATCCATATAAGAATTAGGTTAGATATTTTAACATATCTGTCATCATGCGTAAGTCAGGGCTGTTCCTTAGAGGTAGGTGCAGAGTGGAATGTGGAATCATTTCACCATCCCTGCTAGAATCCTTTCAGAGATTTCCCTTATGTGGTGGGAATTGATTGGCTGGAATGTGGTGTAATGTTCTGTGGGTTTGTCTGCGTGGGGAAACTAACTACATGATGTTAGGTTTCAGAGTAGCAGCTGTTAGTCTGTATCCGCAAAAAGAACAGGAGTACTTGTGGCATCTTAGAGACTAACACATTTATTTGAGCAGAAGCTTTCGTGGGCTACAGCCCACTTCATCAGATGTAGCCCACGAGAGCTTATGCTCAAATAAATGTGTTAGTCTCTAAGGTGCCACAAGTACTCCTGTTCTTTTTTCATGGTGTTAGTTACCACAACTCATGGGTTGTATTCTAACATGATGGAAGACAGGGACTTAAGCATCAGATCACTTGTCTGCACTGAGGTTTTGTCTTCACTGTCCAAGAAAAATGTTGTTGTTGTTGTTGTTTATATCAAGATAACAACATGCATTAGATCTCTGCGATTTTTACAGCGATGGGAGACTAGGCTTTGTAGTTATTACCTCGAATAGCTTGGTGAGGTCAACTCTATACTCCCCCATCCAAGTTAGACCTCATCTGACTACATCATGGTAAAAACGACAGTGCCTTGTTTCCACTAGGATTTTACAGGGAAATAGCTAATGCACGTTAGCTAACTCAGTGTGAAAACACACGTTTTTGGTATTGTGGACATCGCCCTGGTGTTAAGCCACAGTTAATATTGTATAAGGTACCACGAGTCTTTGGTGATGTTTTAACACACTGTTGTTTTCCCAGGTAAGTAAGCCCTTTGGGGGCTTTATACTGTTGACAGCTAGGATAGAAGACTGGAGGGCCTTTAAAGAGATTTGCCCACTGGAAGAGTTTTGAAGGGAAAAAGAAAACATTTTACATTGCCAGTAACTTTGTGTGTGTGTTTCCTCTTTACACGCACCAACTGTAGCAAAATACAGGTTTTTCTCTTCACACCCCAGCTGTCCAGATAGATCTTGCAGTCAAGTTATAGTTCTGTGCTAGGGACATTGGTCTGTTGCTATGGCCAATACCATGGTGTTGCAAATGCAATATCATTGCAGTATCAAGGAGGAGCAGATGACCTAGGTTGTCCAAAGGAATGAAAGAGGGCTTAGCTTGAACCGCAAACATTCTTTATTTTTTTTTTAAACAAACAACCTAAGAACATGTTTAAAAACATGTGAGAAGTAACAGGATATAACTTTCTAAAGGAATAGCTGAAAATTTCCAGGGTGAGTCTCAGTTTACGAAGTGTTTGACGTCTGAAGCCATCATATGACTGCTAAAAATGTCAGTGGTGCCATAAAATACCAATACAGTAACAGCTGTGTTATCCAGCCTTGTACCAATTGGAAAGCTCTGTAAACCGGCATTTCTAATCTTCATTGAAAGTCCGGTTTATAGTCCGGTTGGCGCGGGGCTGGCAGGCTCCCTACCTGGCTCCGTGTGGCTCCCCAGAAGCGGCAACATGTCCCTGCTGCTCCTAGGTGAAGGAACAGCCACAAGGGGTTCGGAGTGTGGGAAGGGGTGCAAGGCTGGGGGTTGGAGTGTGGGAGGGGATGCGGTTCCCGGCCAATGGGAGCTGCGGAGCCAGTATTCAGCGCAAGGCAGGGGCAGCACGCAGAGCCACCTGCCGCGCCTCCACCTAAGAGCAACACTGACAGGTTGCCGCTTGCGGGGAGCTGCCCAAGGTGAGTGCCCCCAGATCAGGCACCCCAAAACCCCTCCTCTGTCCCTCCCCCTCCTGCACCCAAACTCCCTCTCTCTTAGTTAACTGGAATTTTTCACTTACCGGCACCCCCCATTTCCCCAACATGCTGGATAAAAAAGCTTTTACTGTACTTTTTTTTTTTTTTTAACAAAACCCCAGAATTTCCCATCCGATAGTCTGAAAGTCTGGATTAGGGTATGGAAAAGATGCAAAGGAGCTAAATGTATGTTGGGTGATTTAAATTAAAAGTTCTGTTTTCCTTTTATAAAGTGGCATCCATTTGAAATCTCATCTGTTTAAAAAAAAAAAAAGAATTAAAAGTAGTTTCAGTTGCTATACAGTGCAGGAGTGTGATACTACCAATGTTTCTGGTTTTGCTGTTTTCTAAAAAAATTCTTACCTTGCTTTACGAAAACCCACACAAAGTGAAACTGACCAGGCACAATGTGGTGTCAAATGCACAAAGTAAACTGAAAAAACAAAACCTTTTTCTCAAATCTCTTATTTCTTGTAATCTCAGGTATTACTACTAACTGGTAAAAGTTTTGAGACAGAAGCTAATTTCAGTTTGACTTTGTCCTTTTAAGTCTTCCAAAAATACATTGAAGCCTTTTCTCCTGTCATACAGCACTTTTGCCACAAACTCTAATTATCTTCTTGAAACTTAAGCTTCAGTTTTTTTTAGAAAAATGTAGTTTAAGTATTGAAAGTGAGTTTCATATACTTCGTACATTTGGAAGGATTTCACTGCAGTACAACCCATCTCTTCTCCTGCAGATTTGTTTTATTGCTCCTTTTCGCTGACCAATTTCTTCTTGTATTTTAATTCAGAACCTTCAGAATTGCAGTCCTCTACAAATAGGGTTCATTCGTTAAAAGGGGAGCCTAGGTAGAGTGTATCCCCAAGAAGCAATACTCAGAAATGAAGTCTAAATCAAATCAGGCAACACCCTTTAACTTGGGGGGACATGGAGGACCCTCTTACAAAAATGACCCTGTTACCTTTTTTCTCCTGTAGTATCAGAGGATGCTTTGTGACTTAACTGTGTTTATCCATAGTCTACTCTTGAGAGTTCTACTATGAAATAATGGACTACTGTTGGTGCATCCATGCTTTTCCTTACAAGCCCACTGGGGCCTGCTTGAAACAAGCTGTTGGAATATAAGCATTGTTTTCTCATCCACTTCTACTCCCCCAGTGTTTTCATTGCACCTTCCCGCCACAAAAAACCCTGTTACAATACAGCCAAAAGTAAAGGATCCCTGGTTTCCTGTTTCAAAACACCAACTGATGGGCATCTCTACAAGTGCAGAAACTGGTCCTTTAGCACACCTTGCATATGAACACATCGAAGTAGGAAGTCACAAGGGGGAAGAGGGTGGACAGGGAAGCACGTGTCACCTTTCAGAAGAATTGTTTCCTAGATAATGTCTTGCATTGCTGACTGGCCTCTCTCCCATTTGTATTCAGGATGGGCTCTATGAGTGCATTCTATGTGCCTGCTGCAGTACCAGCTGCCCCAGTTACTGGTGGAACGGAGACAAATACCTGGGCCCTGCGGTGCTTATGCAGGTAAGAAGACGGTAACTGCTGTGGGGGTGGGGGCACTGCAGTGTGATGGTGTTTGATAAAACAGGATTGTTGAGTTACTTTCTGGCACTTCCCCTTTTTCTGAAGCCAGTGGAAATGTCCAACGTGGCACTGTACATCCTTTTAAGGGGGTCTTGTTTACTCAGAGCTCAAGAGCAAGGGGGTTTAGATTTTGAAAAGTCAAGAGCCCCACACAGGGATGCACCCCGCTCAAATCCTGTTTAATTCCCCCCCAGTGAGTGTTGGTTATCCACTCTGAGCCCTGCTTGTTGTGGATAGTGTGGGCGGGGCGTAATACAGATGTTATGAAAGGCCTTGTGATACTACTTAGGGGTTAGATAACAAGCGTTTTTCATTATCTAACAGCCTGAAAAGCAGTAAGGCACAAAAAGAGAGCCTGTTTTTCCACTGCTTACCAGAGACTGGCTTGCTCTTCTGGATGATACACATAGACTAATTGGGTCATGTTCTTTGCTGTCCTTCAGAGATTTTCCTTTTTTCTCACCCCAGACAAGGGCACCGAACCCACTTCCTGGCTTGTTCCAAAAGATCAGTGGATCAATTTGTAGAGAGAGAGACTGAGCACAAGATAGAAAGTCAGGAATTCCTGAGTTCCAGTTCTGAGACTCTTCCTCTGTGATTATGGTCTTTTCTCTAATTTTTCTCCCTCAGTTTCCTTGCCTGTGGTATTAAAATGCAAATACTTGCCTACCTCACATGGGTGTTCTGCGCAAATAACACTTTTTATTTTTTATTAATGGAGATATCCTATCTCCTAGAACTGGAAGGGACCTTGAAAGGTCATTGAGTCCAGCCCCCTGGCTTCACTAGCAGGACCAAGTACTGATTTTGCCCCAGATCCCTAGGTGGCACCCTCAAGGATTGAACTCACAACCCTGGGTTTAGCAGGCCAATGCTCAAACCACTGAGCTATCCCTCCCCCCTTGAAGATGAAAAGTACTAAGTAGTTTTTATTGCATCTTACCTGTCATGCTAATGCATTTATTGCACTGGCAGAGGAAGCAAATTAATCACTGTTCCATTGATGAAAGATCACATTAGCTATTGCAACAATTTCCAGATATTTTAACTAATTACTTATAGTCACAGTTGCACTCAAGATTTTAAAGAAGTAGTTGGATTTTTGCAGCATATTAAAGGAAGTGATTTAGACTCTGCACTGAAAGCCTTCAGTTAAATCATGCTTTTGATATGTATCCTTAATCAAATGCTTTTTTCAAGTATAGAAGGATACAGCATGCCCAGTAACACTCTGCTTTTCAGGCATATCGCTGGATGATTGACTCCAGAGATGACTACACAGAAGAACGTCTGGCACAGCTTGAGGACCCATTTTCCCTCTACCGCTGTCATACTATCATGAACTGCACAAAAACTTGCCCCAAGGTATGTATCCCTCTGTGACAGCGTGTACCCCTATGTTCACCCCTTTTTCAAGACTATGATACATTTCGTACAAAGTATGCCCTGTGAAGTATCATTTGAAAACTCATAATTTACTGATCATTATTGTTCTGGTAAAATATGTGTGGTGATGTTGTATGTAAAGTTATAGGATTCTGCTGTATGATATTACCAAAGGAATGTTCCAAGTCTGGGGAAGAGTCACAGACCGGTTCCCCAGAGAGACAAGTTTAGCTGATACCTCAGCCAGATGTCAGCAAGATCAAATGGACTATCACCTGGTTAAGTGGCCACCCTTTGGCAGGAAAGAGGATGTGGGCGAAAATCTACATCTTGACAAAGAAACAGCTGGGGGTTCTGTCCACACAGACTTTCCGTCTCCTGAACCTCAGCTGGAGATGATTCTCAAAGAGGAGAAAGAGCTATAAAAAGAGAGAGGAGATGCCCCAAATTATCTGTTCCTCCTTTCTCTCTCTCTACCCATGGTTTCCACAACACCTGAAGAACAAATGAAACAGCTCTGGACTGGGGGGAGGGATCCTGACTGAAAGATTCAGGCTTTGTCTACACTGACAAGTGAAGGACACAACTTTTGTCATTCAGAGGTGTTTAAAAAAAAACACCACCACCCCCCGAAAGACACATGTTTTGTTGACAACAAGCGCCAGTGTGAACGGCGCTTTGTCGGCAGGAGCGCTCTCCTGCCACAAATGCTAACGCCACTCATTGAGGGTGGAAGTTTTGTTGGCAGGAGAGCTGTCTCCTGCCGACACACAGCAGCTACACTGCGCGCCTTTTAGCAGCACGGCTGTAACGGCACAGCTGTGTCGCTTAAAGCTACGTAGTGTAGACTTAACTTCAGTCATTACCTTCTTTCTGTAGTTTAATAAACCTGTCGTATTGTTTTATCTAGTCCGGTGGTGCTCAACCTTTCCAAACTACTCTTCCTCTTTACAGGAGTCTCAAGCTCAAGCACCCGGCCTGGGGCTCAAGCATTATGTTAGCCTCGTGGGGCCCCAGGCAGCTGCTGTGCTTGGCTCCCCCCAGTGGGGGCCCTGCACTTGCAACCCCCCGACCCCACCCTGTCCTGTGACCCCCAGGTTGAGAAACACTGATCTAACTGAATTGACATACCCCCTGGAAGATCTCGGTATACGCCCAGGAGTACACGTACTCCTGGTTGAGAACCACAGTGACCGGAGTCCCAGGGGAGCCAACCGAGGTCACTCAATCAGGGTGAACTGCAAAGAATGGGGCAGACCGTCCCCAAAGCTGGTGGATATTCCAATACTTAGATTTACTAGGCCAGCACCAAACAGCTTCTGTAACACCTCACTGGTTACCCAGAAGCCAACAAGACAGTTCCCATAAAGCGACCCAGCCTTAGGCCTCCACCCAGACACCCAAGTCAAATATGATGAGGATCAGTGGAAATCTTATTCATCATATAAAAAAGTTCTACCAATCCCAAAGGATCAGACACGTCACCTCCCAGGTTAATGAATATTCCAGATCTTACCCAACTACATGCTTACAGCCAATCCTTATTAACTAAACTAAAATTTATTAAAAAAATAAGAGTATTGAGTCCAGCCCCCTGCCTTCACTAGCAGGACCAAGTACTGATTTTTGCCTCAGCTCCCTAAATGGCCCCCTCAAGAATTGAACTCACAACCCTAGGTTTAGCAGGCCAATGCTCAAACCACTGAGCTATTCCACCCCCTTTGAAAACAACAAAGAAATTGCTTCTAATCAGATCCTTTACAACTGAAAGCCCCCTGCCTAGTAGGCATGAGGCAAATGCCTGCTCCAGGAGTACATAACTCTTGGAAGTAAGATTCTCAGGGATCATCCATCTCTACAAGCGTGAATCACTAAAACTCGGTGCTTCTGTGCATATTAAATTGGGATTTCAAGTTACATTTATTGATGACTTCTACAGAATATAGGTAACCAGTTACATCTGGAGCTAGGTCATCAGCTGATGTGAACTGATGTAGTTCCATTGAAGTCAGTGTTAATCTATACTAACAGAAGATTGTGTGTGTGTGTGTGTGTGTGTGTGTGTGTGTGAGAGAGAGAGAGAATTGTGTGGGCGTTATAATGAAGCAGCACATCATGGGTCTATGACTTATTAGTTAATAATCAGCATGTTTCAACCCAGACACTGTAATCCTGGGTCTTCCCTTGATCAGATCTGAATTCTCCATGATTAGCTGTCTGGCAGGGTGCTTGTGATTTTTTTCCCTTTTATGTTGAGATTAAGCATACTCGTTAAGTTAGGCAGCACGACAGGATTATATAAAGGCCTTTCACAGCATGAATGGTGGCTGTACAATACAACAAAAAATCCTTTTGAAAACTGAAAAGCCAGAAGCGTGATGTTGTGTTAGAATCATTTTTGTGTTGTAGCCTGAAGAGCTTTTGCTTTCTATCCCTCAGGTCCCATTTAAGATGCGGCTCTTGGCTTTTCTCCAAGTTTTTAAATAAAACATTAGGTTTTGTATCTTGACTCCAATGAAACTTATACAATGGACCATCTTTATTAGGCAAGCTCCTGCCTTCGGAGCCCATGTGAAAATCCCTCCAAATGTACTGAGTACAGCTCTGCTCCAACTTTATCAAGAGATCTTATCTCTGAGCAGTTAGGTTTGTTGTCAGTCCCTTGACTGGCTGCTTGTCAGGTCTTGCCATATTCAGACCAAAAGATAAAAGAAATCTTTTCATTTCTTAAAATGACACAGGCTGGTGCTAACAAATATATATATTGTGGCCCAGAAAGGGGCTTCAAACATTTGAACAAGGGCCCTTTTTGAAGATTTTAGCGGGGTCAGAATTGGGCACCTGTTGCGGAGAGGCAGCTACCTGCTGGATGTGTCCCCACTCACCCCACCCTGACTTGCCTCTTCTCTCCCCCCACTGTTCCACTCCTTCCCTTGAAAGATGGAATTGGGGGTGCAGTGACTTTGCATCTTCTCACATCATCGTATGCAGAGACATCCAGGACATTGCCTGTCTTGTCTGGGGCAGATCATAACTGAGTGGCTCCCCTGTGCACCATATCATGCGAACAATCAAAAGGAGACACCATACTGGGGCTTGCCATGGGAGCAGATGGACACTATCTTTATTTTTCAGAATGAGAAGGGGTGGATTTTGTAGCCCACACTTTGCCAACTTGTGGGGCTGGCATGGCTGTGAGCTTACAGAACCGACCCACGTTAATGTAAAGGAAACTCTATCAAGTGTAGTGTTAATTTCTCTGTCCGCTAACTATTACACTTTGTCTTTGTAGGGATTGAACCCTGGAAAAGCAATTGCCGAAATCAAGAAAATGATGGCAACTTACAAAGAGAAGGCGGTCAGCGCATAATTCTGTTTCTTAATAATAGGCGTAAAACGCACATACTGTAGCTGAACGTAATTTATATCTGATTTAGAAAGAGGGTTCCAACAGGGACTCCTTTTCCAGAGAGATGCATGTACAATAAATACTGTAAAGAACAAATAAGAGCTCCTACTTTATTAATATAATTGAACCAACTTCTCTCTCCCCTGTGCCTCCTGGATGAATTTGTAAATTCCAGCTGAAGTCTGAAATTGGTTGACCTCTGGTGTGTGCAGGTTACAGGACTGCTACACCTCAGACTTTACTCCAGGATTCTGGAACTAGATATGGGGAAGTCGTCTGTTTCCACGTTGGCACTACAGCAAAGTAGTAACCCGAAGACGATAATCACTGCTCTACAGCCAAAATGCTTCTGAAATAAACGTAGTCAAACTTTACTAATTCTGGGTCACTGAGAACGAAAATGATGCTTAAAATTGTTGATTGGCTCTAGTTTTCAAGGTATGCTATTGGGTCAGTATATACGACCCTTGACTTGGGAATGGCGGAGGATAAGTGAGTTATAAAGGGAAGGGATCTCAATTTAAACCAAAAATGACTAAAATACATCTTTGACTGGATCTATGAATAAATCTATGACTGGGTTTGGACAGTACTTGCTGTTTAGGCAAAACAATGAATGATGCAATCTGAAGCTGGTATTGCGTCATACATGATATGAATTGTATCATGTTATTCCTAGAAGTCATGGATGATGCAATCATAATGAAGCTTACATCACTGCTGAACAAATTGCCCTATATCAGTTTGAGAAATCATACAGTGTCGTGGTCTCTTATTTGTCAGTGTTTGATTTTGCAAAGGGACACATTTCTGTTTAGCCAAAGTGAGCAGAGATGCCTCGTACTTGTGTGAACAGTGCAGATAACTTCTGCTATGTTTGTGGTGAAGTGACTTTTGCATCACAAAAGCGCAGTATAACCACTATGGTTAAGAAAGCCTATCACCTTTATTTTGGCTGCAAAATTGGAGATCAGGACAAGAGGTGGGCCCCACACATATGCTGCAACACTTGTGCAACAAATCTTCGCCAGTGGTTGAACAGGAAAAGGAAATCTATGCCTTTTGCAGTGCCAATGATTTGGAGAGAGCCAACAGATCATACTAGCAATTGTTACTTCTGCATGGTGCCTCCAGTTGGGAAAGGTGTGTCAAAGAAGAAAAAGTGGACTGTGCATTATCCAAACATTCCATCAGCTATACGCCCAGTACCCCATGGAGAAGGACTGCCGGTTCCTGATGCACCAGAATCATTCTCACTTGAGTCAGACGAGGAAGAGGATGAAACTTCTGGTCCTGAACCATCAATGTCACAGGACCCACATTTTCTCCCATCCTCCTCCTCTGAACCACACCTCATAACACAAGGTGAACTGAATCACCTTGTCAGGGATTTGGAACTACCCAAGAGTAAGGCAGAGCTGTTGGGCTCCAGACTACAGCAGTGGAATCTCCTGGCAGGTGATGTTAGGGTTTCCATGTTCCGTGACCATCAAAAGCATCTTGTCCCATTCTTCTTCATGGAAGGTGATCTTGTAGCTTGCAACAACATCAATGGTGTGATGGCAGCCCTCAACATCGTTCACGATCCAGATGAGTGGAGACTGTTCATTGATTCATCGAAGACGAGTCTTAAAGCTGTTTTACTGCATAATGGCAATGTTTTGCCATCAATTCCAGTTGGTCATGCAGTCCATATGAGGGAAACCTATGACAACCTGAAACAACTTTTGAGGTGCATAAACTATGACCAACATCAGTGGCAGCTTTGTGGCCCTTTGAAGGTTGTTGCTCTCTTGCTTGGTCTGCAGACTGGATACACAAAGTACTGCTGTTTTCTCTGCGAATGGGATAGTCATGCAAGAGATTCCCACTAAATCAAGAAAGATTGGCCACTCTGACAGTCATTGGAGCCTGGGAGGAAAAGTGTTCAGCATCCACCACTTGTTGAATCAAGGAAGATTTTGTTACCACCCTTACACATCAAGCTGAGTCTGATGAAGAACTTTGTTAAGGCCATTGACAAAACACAAGCAGCTTTCAAGTACCTAAGCTAAGATTAAAGGAAGGTGTCTTTGTTGGTCTTCAGATTCGTGAACTTCTTAGAGATGATGCATTTGACCATGTCCTGCGTGACAAGGAAAAGACGGCATGGAAAGCCTTCCAGTTAGTGGCAATAAATTTTCTCGGAAACAACAAGGCAGACAACTACAGGTTGTTGGTGGAAAACCTCCTCAAGGCATACAAAAGCCTTGGTTGCAACATGTCACTGAAGATACATTTTTTTGCATTCTCTTCTAGTTTTTTTTTCTTTTTTTCCCACCGAACTACGGAGCAGTGAGCGACGAGCAGGGCGAGCGATTTCACCAGGACATTGCAACAATGGAGAAACACTATCAGGGCAAATGGAGCCCATCAATGCTTGCAGACTATTGCTGGACGGTGACAAGAGACACTCCATTTAATGAATACAAGAGACAAGCCAAGAAGCGCCGAGTAGACACTGAATAGGACTAAACTATGTACATAATAGTTTTTTGCCTTTTGTTTCATAATAAATTTTATTTATAACACCCTTTTGCTGATTTTTAAAGTGTTACATAAACAGGACAGGTGAAATATTATCATGTAAAGCAACCATAAACACATGAAAAGACCTAGGTTTACAATTTATGATTAAAACTCTATCTACACAATATACATAGATATAAAATGTAAAAACTTAAGTATCTTAGAAACAGTAGCCAATCAGTTGTTTTAATTGTCATATTTGAATTCAGCACATCAAAATACATAATAAATAGCACATTTTATCTCTGAAGCAGACGACTTCTCAAAAATTGTAGACCAGTATAATTCATCTAATAGCGTTCATTCAAATATAGCCATAGCTGAGGTTAAAGGTATGGGAGAAGCTTTCAAGGAAGGTGTGTGGGTAGAAATTACATGTGATGTGGGAATTCTCGACCTGAAGAAATTTTTTGGGTTTCATGGGAAGAACCTTGCCTGACAACGAAACTGTAACTACTTAGGAAAGTGCCATGATATCTCAGACCAGTGGTCTATGCCCAGCCCAGGCCGGGGAACTTAATGATCCAACCAGCGCAACAAATTCAGCGATGAATCCTGGTCACATGCTGCCTGAGGCACATTGCGCATGTGCTAAGAAGTCCGTACCAGATGCTTCAGAGTGCAAGAAACCCTGTAATGCCAAACTGTGGAATAACCTACTTATAGTGGAATGTTATTTATTCCCCTGCTAGTTACTAGTTTGCCCTGAAGCATGAGGCATTACATCCCTCTTGAAGCATACTAATATCTAATGCAGTAGTTCCCAAAGTGGGGTTCGCAGAACATTTCAGGGGGTTCGCAAGAAAAATTTCATTAATGGCGGCCAGAGGACTCTGCTGGGACCCAGTTGCAGGGCAGACAGCCCAAGCCTCGTGGAGAGCGGGGCTGGGCAGTTTGAGCCAGCAGCCCCAGCCCTCCCCTGTCAGCAGGGGAGCCAGCAGCCCCGAACCCCAGCACTCCAAGCAGGGTGCAGGTGGCAGCTCGGATCCCTGTCCCACCTTCCTCGGCGGAAGAAAAGCTGTTTGCGAGCCAAACCAGCCAGAAGCACGTTGTAGCCAGTGTAGGAGTGTTAAGGTGTCTCAGTAATTGTCCTTCTCTCTGGAGTGCTGGTTTGCTTCAGTAAATGAATCTTCTCAGTTTCTAGTTTGGTTGTTAGCAGTCTCGCTCTGTTATTTTTATTAGAACTTTTGGACACAAGTTCAGTGGATAAGTGGTTGAAAAAGGAAAGTGTAAAGAGGCTATAATCAGCTAGTGTTTCCTCAAGTCCACACTGTGGAAAATCTAAGTCTAATGATCATGATGGTCCTGGAAAGTCTCTTACAAAGAAAAGAAAATATGACGATGATTATATAAAATATGGCTTTACATGCATTGGTGATCAAGAACATCCAAAACCACTGTGTGTGATTTGTGGTGATGTTCTAGCAAACAGCAGCCTCAAACCTTCTCTACTTCGGCGCCATTTAGAAACTAGGCATCCTGCACAACTTGACAAGCCTGTTGATTTTTTTCAAGCGAAAATTAGCTGAGAAGAAAATTGACGTTACCAGTTTTATATCCAAAGCAAGTACTGATCATGAAAATGCACTTAAAGCATCATACCGGGTGAGCTACCGAGTAGCAAAAGCATCAGAAGCCCATACCATAGCAGAGAGCTTGATTGGTCCATGTATAAAAAACGTAGTTCATTGCATGCTCGGAGAAAAGGCTGCGAAAAGGATTGACATGGTACCTTTGTCCAATAATACGTTGTCACGAAGAATTAATGACATGTCAAATAATGGAGAGACCACAATTGTACATAGAGTGAAAAATAGTCCATATTATGCTATACAGTTGGATGAATCAACTGATGTAGCTAATCTAGCTATTTTGCTACTGTTTGTACGTTATGTGAATGAAGGTATGGTTGAAGAAGACTTCTTGTTTTGCTGACCATTGGAAGAACGTACAACTGGAGAAGATATCTTCAATCTGACTAATGCATATTTTGGTCTCGTTGCCTAGGCATTTGCACTGATGGGGCCACATCAGTGACGGGGAAGTATACTGGATTTGTAGCTCGAACATAAGAGGTTGCATCAAAAGTCTCTTGGACTCATTGCAGCATCCATAGACAAGCCCTTGCAACAAAATGCATGCCAGAGGGACTGAAGGAAGTGCTGGACAATGCAGTGAAAATGGTGAATTTCATAAAATCATGGCCAACAAATTCCAGAATAGTTCACGTACTTTGTGAAGAAATGGGTAGTATACACGACTGTGTGTTGACCCATACTGAAGTTAGACGGCTCTCAAGGGGTAAAATCCTTGTGCGCTTGTTTTGAGGTTAGAATGGAAATCCTAGTTTGTTTTCAACAGCCACCCTTTCCACCTTGCCAGCTGTATGGAAAATAATGTCTGGCTCCAGAGCCTAGCTTATTTAGCAGATATTTTCTCAAGAATTAATGACCTAAATTTATCTCTTCAAGGCCTCAATATAACAGTTTTCAATGTGCAAGAGCGAGTTGAATCCCTGATAAAGAAGTTGCAGTTCTGGGGAAGTTGTTTGGAAAACAATCAAGCTGAGTGTTTCAGTAATCTTCATGACTTCCTGGCAGAACATAAACTTCAGTTGGATCAGTGCACTAAAACCAATATAATTGTACACCTAAAAGGACTTAGCTGGAAAGTATTCCCTGAAAGTTGTGCAATGTCAGGCGATAATGAGTGAATTCGCAACCCTTTTGATGATACCACTTTCTCAACACAGATATTAAACACCAAGGAAAAAGAGAAATTGATTGAGATCTCCTGTGATTACGAACTGAAAAGGAGTTTCAGAAATCTATCAGTGATCAACTTTTGGCTGAGTTTAAGAAACGAGTACCCCTTTCTGGCAGAAAAAGCTGCTGCAGTTTTGTTACCGTTTTCAACAACATACTTATGCGAGAAAGCATTTTCCTCGTATGCACATCTGAAAACCAAATACAGAAACAGACTGGATGCCGAACCAGACCTGAGACTTTATCTTTCTCCAGTGGTTCCAGACTTCCAAGAGCTATGCAGCGCAAGGCAAGCGAATCCATCACACTGAGGAAATTTAAACTTAAATCCCTGGAAATATTCATTTTTAGGAGGGGGTCACGAGATGTCACAATTTAGTGAAAGGGGTTCGTGGGCTGTTAAAGTTTGGGAACCACTGATCTAATGTAAACCTGGGTGTTCTTATCCATATAACTATCTGCTCCTTTTTTGAATACTTAGAACTCTGGGGTGCTCTCAGATCTTGTGGCAATGAGTTCCATAGGTTGGCTATCGATTGTGCTTAAATCAATTTTCAGTTTGCTTCCTTTTCAGTCTCATTGAGTGCCCCTATGTGCTACATATTTCACTCAGTTGCAGCTGACCTGTGGTTAATATTGCATGCCCCAGTTCTTGAAAGCCATCAGCACTGGTTAACACCATAATAGGATACAGGTCCACAAGACTCCATGTGCAAATATTTTAATGGCTTTCAGCTACCTCTAGGCACGTCCCCTTTAATTTATTGTAATAGAATACAGACATCTCATCTTCCCTTCTGCAAAATCTAATAATCTCTCCCATCTATGGGAAGAATTTAGTTTCCTTATGAATAATTTGATACCTTATAAAGATGCATTCTCCATGCTCCCTATATCTAAGAGGCAGAGCAGCATCGGAGTAGTTGTTCATATCTTCATCCCATACTGTTCCTGAAGCCAAATGAATAATCTCATCTTAAATTCTGGTGAAATTTATCAGTTGGAAAGTTTAAAAGCTACCTAAGTATAGCTTGATTTAAACAACAAAGGGAAACTATAGAGTCCTGGAGTTTAAAACCCATCATCTACGCTGACCTCGTGTGTATCACAGGCCACCCACCCACCCTGCACCCCACACTGAACCCAGCAACTGAAATTAGACCAAAGTATCACAGCCCCCAGAAGACTAGACTGTTTTGTGACACAGGCTGAGACTAGGAGGGACCAAGGTGCACCAGTACCCAAGGTTCCTCTAGTGATGGGAAAATTATTAAGTGAGATACACCCAGGTAGTCCTAGCAAGTGACCTGCATCCATATGCTGCAGAGGAAGGTGAAAAATCTGAGGTCACTGGGGGAAATTCCTTCCTGCCCCCACCTGTGGTGATTGATTAGATCCTGAGCACTTGAGTAAGAACCAGCCAGCCAAGCACCTGAGAGAGAAAATGCTTGGTGCCACCTCAAAGCCCTGCCCCATCCTATCCAATGTCCCATTTAAAGTCATGGCCATCCCTGATGCTTCAGAGGAAGGAGATTTAAAAAAATAACAGAATACGTGGTGGGGGGGGATCCCTTCCTGACCCCTGTAGGTGGCCAGCTTCAACCCTGAAGCATGAGCTTTTAGGACAATAAGGTATACGCTAGAAATGAGCCTCATAGCTGGTGAGTCTGCCCCCTACCACCAGATATAACTAGAAGATGAGAAATAAAATCCCAGGGAGGGAGAGGAATTGTTTATGGTGCCCATGACGTATAATTAGGATTAATTGCCCCACTGAGAAGGTCAGTTCTCATAAAGGATAGTGTACGAGGGGAGATGGTGGAAGCCTCAGTGAGTCATTTAAAACCAGGCTTCATGGCACATTGGGCCAACCGTGAGCAGAACCATCCTGCATTGGCTGAGCAGAATGGACTAGATCAGTGGTCTCCAAAGTGGGGTGCAGAAGAGGATCCTTCGTGGTGCACGGCAGGAGGAGCAGCGCCGCTTCGGCAGCACGGGCAGCTCTTTATTTATTTATTTATTGACTTCGGCACTTCGGGCGGCTTTTTATTTGTTTGTATTTTGCTTGGGGCGGCAAAAATGGTAGAGCCGGCCCTGCGGCGCGGCAGGGAGTGCATGCTCCTAATTTTTTACTGAGAGGGGGGCGTGATCAGAAAAGTTTGGAGACCACTGGACTAGATAATAACCTACTAGGCCCTTTTCTCATTCGGAAGAGTGGCATGATCAGCGTAAAAGGGCATCACAGAGACTAACGAGGTGGATCACAGAAGAGAAAGAGAGAGTGTGTTACATAGATACAGGGGTATAGATAGTGTGTGTATAAGGAATGGAAGTCAGGAATTGCCCTGCGTAACCTTGGGCAAGCCCATTCCTCTGCGTGTGCCTCAGTTTCTCACCTGTAAACCGGGGGTGCACTGCTGGTGTGTGTGTAATACCCTGGGAAACCCTCCCAGCGTTACCTGGGCAGTCCTGCTGCAGGCGGGCTCTTACCAGGGCTCAGAATCGGGGCTGGGACTGGGAGACCCTCCACATGTCATGATCTGGGGGTGTCGTGACAGCTGCCCGGGTGTCCTGGGTCAAGGCAGGGCCCTGGCCCCAGAGGAAGCCGGGTTTGCCATGTACCCAGGAGCCCTCGGCCGGACACAGCCCCCCCACTGCAGCTCCCCCTTGCCCTGCAGCGTGGGGAACTCAGCCCGGGCAGAGAGAAACTACAACTCCCAGCCGCCCCTGCGCGGCCGCGCCCCGCCCCGCTGACCCGCCCGCGGCGGCTCCTTTGTGTCTCCGAAGCAGAGAGCGAGGCTGGCCGCGGCCGGGGCGGCGCGCGCGAGTTCGGCTCCCGGGAGGCGCCGGGTGCTGCGGGTGCGCGCAGCCATGAGCGCAGGTGAGCGGGAGCCCGGGTGTCCCTGCAAGCTGCGGGCCGTGCACGGGACCCCCCGAGGCCAGGCGGGGCTGCTGCATGCAGGGCGCGCGGGAGGCAGCCCTGGGCGCTGCAAGGCGGGAGCTCAGCCGCCGGGGAAGGAAGTGGCGCTGGCCCCAGCGAGGGTAAGAGCCGGCGCACCTGGCGGGGCTGTGCGGTGCATCCCTCTCGCGCGTCTGTTCCGGAGCAGGGCGCTCAGGGCATTGCCTGCTCCCAGCGCCCGGGCTCTGCAGCCCCGCGCGACGCTGACAAGGATGCTGGAGCCAGCGAGCTCTTGGGGTGCAGCTGGTGGGATGCTCCTGCGGAGGGGGGGGGGGGGGGTAACATCCTTTTGTGAGCATTGGGAGGCGGGGAAATGAATAACCTCCGAGTTATGCGAGTCCGTTCCGATTCTCCTCCCAGCCCTTCCTGCCCCACTCACTGGGGTTGGCTGGGTTTGTTTGGCGGTGGTTGATGCCCAAACAGTTGGGAGCCTTTGGGAACAAGCTGTATCTCTACCCGCCAAAGAGGAGAATCAGTTTCATTCACACACACATGCCTCCCCCCCTCCGTCCCCCGAGGCTCTGGCAGTCTGTCCTTTGAATGATCTTCTTGTCTGTCCTTTCCCCCCCCCCCCCCCCGGCTTCCTTAAGTGATGTAATTTGGACATGCCCCGGGTTAACACACCGGCCCTCTCAGGCTGCTTTGCGGGGCAGGCGGACTCATGCCGCAGCGTTACCAAGTCCCGGAGATGGCACGCACCTGCTTGGTTTGCATTTCTGGGGTACTCCACTCAACAGCCCTCCCTGGCCAAACTGGGGAGCAGGGAACGGTCAGGTGCCTTGGCCTGAGCTGAGTCTCCCACACTTCTCTGAGCAGCAAAGTTATTTCCCAGGGACTGTCTTGTCCCATCCCTTGGGTGTCTTAGGGTACATCTACACTACAGCGGGGAGTCGGTTTAAGATACGCAAATTCAGCAACGTGAATAGCGTAGCTGAATTCGACGTATTACAGCCGACTTACCCCGTTGTGAAGACGGCGGCAAAATCGACTTCTGCCGCTTTTTGTCGGCGGCGCTTACTACCACCTCCGCTGGTGGAGTTAGAGCGCCGATTCGGGGATCGATTGTCACGTCCCCACGGGACGCGATAAATCGATTCCCGAGAGGTCGATTTCTACCCGCCGATTCAGGCGGGTAGTATAGACCAGGCCTTAGAGCAGGGGTTCTCCAGCTAATGGCTTAGAGCCTTCCTATCCCCTTTACAATCACACACTGACCCTGGGGCTGCTACCGAAGTCACTGACTTCCCCAAACTGACATTAGAATAGTCTTGATGTATTTTTAGCTGTGTTTAAATATGCGTTCCCAGCTCCGGGAGGGAAAGGGTGGCCAGTCAGCCCACCAGGGATCTAGAGAGCGTTCTGCAGCTGGTCCTTACATGACCACCTAGATCTTCCGCCCTGGAGTCTCTCTTCTCGCATTGGAAACTGCTACTGAGAGCAAAAGGGGAGGTGGCAGCTGAGTCCTAGAGCTGTGACCCTTGCTGGGTGGTTTAGCACTTACTGTTTAAACTAGACGATCTCATGGCAGGGAGGTGACCCCAGCGCACTGTTTGTGATCAGGCGCAGCACTGCTAGTGAGCCGCTGCCTCAGTTTCCCCTCACCCAGGGTATAAGCAAGTCCAAGCAGCCCTTTCTAGTAGTAAAGAGCACCCTCTTTGGAAGGTGGTGTTTATTTAACCAAAAAGGACAACTGGAAAACGAACAAAAGCTTCACTCAGCTTGATCAGGGTGTGAGAGTGCTCCAGGGCTAGTGGGGGTGAGATGTGACTGAATTCCCTGCCTGGAGCTTGGGCCTCTGCTGGGCGATGGGCCGGATGCCAGTCTTCCCCAGACAGTGCACTGCTGTTTACTGAGCCAGTCCTATGAGCTCCCCAGGACATCCCACACCCAGTTCATTCTCCTGGGCTGCTCCAGTGTCTGGCCTGGCAGCCCTGTGTTCTGGGCCTGTTCCTCTGTCTGCGAGCCTCACTCTCCAGGGAGATACCCCTGGGAGCAGCTGCAGGCTTCCAGCCTGAGCCCTCCTAAGCCTTTATTAGGCCCAGACTCCCATTACCTAATTAACTGCCACCCCGCTATGGAGGCAAGTAGCCCCAGGGGGATCTGGGTTGGCTCATTGTCCTTAGTGGAGTCAGTCCTACGTAGGCTGACCTCCCAACGCGCATGGCAGGAGGCATTCTAGCTATAACCGGTCCAGGAAGGTGGGTTCTAACACATGTACAGCTTAGTCTACACTTAAGTTTAGCTATTTCATTTGGGGGGGTGACTTTTGTATCTCTGACGTAGCCGTACTGGTGTAAGCCCGAGTGTGAACATGGCGATGTTGGTATAACTGACATCGCTTGGGCCAGGTGTGTGCAACAGACTCTTGCTGGAGTAAGTTCTACTAGCAAACGTGCAGTTTTGGCAGCATGTGCTGCGTCCACACTCTGCCGATACAGTACATTGGTATAGCTATACCGGCAAAGCCTTCCCCGTGCAGCCCTGGTTCTGTGCCAGTCTCCCAAACTGGCATAAGCTCTACCAGTATAAGCGCTCATAACTCTATAACTGCATCCTTGCTCGGAGGGGTTTGCTGGTTTAACTATTAACTATCCTGAGAGAATTCTACTGGACAAAACCTTCCTAGCGTGGACAAGGCTTAGCCAGTTGGATACACTGCAGCTGCAGGCTTTAGGAAGGCTGAAGAAAACCAGATTTGGTTGTTGCTTTCAGTTTTAAAGGGCCACTTCCAACTTTATTATTTATTTATTTGCTAGTTTTTAAAAAATTCCAGTATCTGACAGAATCCTCCTATAAATAGTAAGTCCTGGAACTTTTTAAACCTGCTCTTCAACGAGAGAGAAATTGTTCAGCTAAGGCCCTGATCCTGCAAAGACTTGCACGCTGGACCTTAAGCACCTGCATAAGGCTTTCCGGATGGTGGCCTGAGTAGACAGGAAGCAGTGAAACGGACGATAAAGTTCTGTTGAATGCACTGAGGTAACAGCCTGGAAACAAATCATATCAGTTTCATAGATTTTTTTTTTTCTCATTATGATCTTGTAGTCTGACTTCCTCCATAACCTAGGCCAGAGAATTTACTCCGGGAAATTAAAGGTGTCCCCTTAAAATCTGAATTTTCTTATGCTAATCAGGGATGCATTGATAATATATGATAAATGACCTCTGGATCAGGGAGCCTTTTTACTTCTGTTACACTGGAAACATCCACTGCGTTTTACATAAATGTACAGAAAACAGGGTTTGTGCCCAAAGCGGAGCTGGTACCCAGGGTCAGATTGGGTGCACCATTCTGCAAAAACTCCTACTTGGAAGTCATGAACCTCCGTCAGAATTTCCTCTTTGCAAGAGGAATCAAAACCAATAATGAACCTAAAGTTCCCTTTGGAGAAGTTTCATGTGCTGCATAGAAAACATCTGGTCAGGTTATTCTTGGGTTCCACCCGCCGCCCTACTCCTTATACCAACTGACTTTGGCAGAACTGAAATCTTGTAATGAGAAAGGAAATGGTCACCCAAAATGTACTACTTCGGTACTTCATAATGGGTTTCAGTTCTTAGCTTCCGCATAGCACATCAGAACAATGATGTGAGAAGGTAAATGATTTGCATAGATGCCTGTAGTCTTTATGGTAACAGACTATGTGCATTAATATTGTTAGAAGAAAGGGACACCGTGAGCGGGAATTTGTCTTTCTGCTGTTCTAAATGAGCCAGTCAAATGCGCGTTGAGTGAATAAACCACTAAGTGCTGGTGAGACCCCGAAGGTTCCCCACAATTACATTAATCCAGTCAAGACTCGGGTGAATCCAGGAATGTGCCTTGTAAGTGATTGGGATGAATTTGCTGCTCCTGGGAAAGAGAGAAGTTGATAGCAATGGCAGGGACCAGCCTTACTAATGACAGGTCCTCTATAAACTTCCCAAGTGGCGCTTGACCAGTGCATCTCAGAGCTGAGCGGCAGTGCCCAGTGCAGGATGTGAATACAGGGCGCTCTGGGTCGCAAGCGGGTATCAGCATGTTCTGAAAATCTCCTTCACGGCGTCTAAACTGGGGATCCAGAATTCTTAGTCTTGGAAATCTTGGCTGTAGACAAGTTGAGGTAGGGGCTGTTCTTGGATGTTTGCCTGCTTGTTACTCGGAACATCTGCAGTAGAGAACACGTGTATCTACAGCACAATCTCTAGCGCGTGGTCCAGCGGTTAGGGCAGTATCTGGGAGACGTGGATTCGAGTCCCTGCTCTGCCACAAATTATCTGGGTGACCTTGGGCAAGTCATTTAGTCTCTTTGTGGCTCAGTTCCCCATCTGTGCAATGGGGGTAATAACCGTGCGTTGCCTCACAGGGGTAGTGTGAGAACAAATATATTAAAGACTGAGGCACCCCCACATCCTGTGGTGATGGGTGCCTTATCCCTTAGATAGCTAGAACATGCTGGATCATTCTAATGGAGATGGGGAAAGGTCTTGTTTTAGCTGGTGAAACTGAGGGAGGAACCTAGGTTTCAGCTCAACCAGCCAAATTGAAGGATAACTCCAACTTGCCCTGTTTGCACTAAGATTCTACAGCGTGAGAGCAATCATGGTGCAACCCCCCTCACTTTCCCTAGGGCAAACCAGGCCATTGAGTTGTCTGTTTCAGAGGGAGGAAGCGACTGGTTCCTGCATGGCTCACCCCCCCCCCCCAGTGCTCTGCTTCTGCACTGACTGCCCGCTATACACAGAGTCCAAGTCAGGGTCTTTGTCCTAATAGCCAAAGCCCTCCCTTGGGTCTGGCCAATGCGCTCACTCTGCACCCAAGACACCCACGTTCCACTGGAACAATGAAACTGATTGTGGAGATGCACGGGGCAGTACTTGCCCCTTGAAGCTATTGTTTCAGGCTCTCTCCAGACTCTGGCATCAGGTATGCTTGGTTTGTGTTTTCAAGGTTTTCTTCTCGCCATAAGGGTGAGAGTTGAGATTCTGGAGCACAAAGGAATGAAATACGCAGGGTCCTGGCCTTGAGCATATGCAGTAGCCCCCATATCTGTTGCAGAGGATAATGTTCAGGCCTGCCCTGCAGGTAATGGTGGTGTTGATTCAGAAGGGGGCGCTCGTACCTCTGAATCAGTACTGAGCCAGTCCCTCAGTGCAGGGCTGGTGAGCTCTGCTGTAGGACCCATCTTTGGGATAATGCATAGACGAGGTCCCAACCACTTGTGTGTGTCTGAGATCCCACAGCCCTCTCCTCTCAAGACTTGGTTGAATTGCATCTCTGGTTACTGCATTCTGGGTGATGCCTAAACTTCCCCTTTAATTTTAGCTGGTTAAGATATTCCTCACTCCTCCCACAATATATGTGGCTGGTGAAAACCAAGCCAGGTTCCAGCTGTGAGCTGACATGATAGAACTGCATCTTGGGGTCGGGATCTTGCAAATACAGTAGAAGAGATTATCCCGACTTGACCAGCAGGAGAGAAGTGGTCTTTAAGGCCGTGCCACCAGCCCCCCCATCTTGCCATGCCACCTAACCCAGTACTTCTGTTTGAATAACCCTTCCTATCACCCTACAGCTGAGGAACTCCAAGCACTTGGCAAACATGAATGGATTAAAGCCGCCCGCACCCAAGGAAGTATTACCCTCCCCCCTTCTGTAAAATAGGAATATCTCTCAGTGCCTCGGAGTCATTAAAGGTCAGGCAGGAAGCTTGTGTTCGAGCTGGGAACAGAGCCCAGATCTCTTGATTTGCAGCCTGGGGCTTTAACCACGCAGGCATTCGCCCTCCCTCCCTCCTCCCCGCTTATGAGAAGAGGCAGCTCTTCCCAGGGCTCCAGAGCTGGGTTGCCGTTGGAAAGCCCCAGGGCCGAACCCAGCCCTAGTGGCAGTGGACATGCTCTGTTGGGACTTCCCTTCCGCAGTGGCACTGCAACTCCAACCCCCACCAAACAGGACCTGACCTGCCTCCTCCGTGCCAGCCCTGCCTATTGCCCCTCCTTTAATGGGCAATCGTTCCCTCCCCCCCCTTCCCGCTAAACGACTCCCGTGTGCCTGACCCGCGCCCGGGTGCACTGCGTGGGCCCCGCACAATGGAGCCCCTGCCCTCAGGTGGGACTCGGCCAGTCTTAGCCCCGGCCCGCCTTTGGGTAGGTCGTGGAAGAACAAGAAAGAAGCCCGAGAACTAAGCTGCCGAGGAGCAGGTTCTCTGGATCCAGCACCCCATGTGCTCCTGCAGACCTGCCTCCCCTGCCTGGCAGCCGTTTTGCAGGCCGTGCTACGTGGAAATCATGAGATCAGCAAACAAAATGACCCCGGTTTATTTTTAAGGAAGGCTTTAAAAAAAAAAAAAAGTCCAGTTGCAGCATCCCGAGTTTCCAGTATTGACCAACGCAGAACGGTTTCTCGGACGCGCTCCGTACATTCTCCTGCTCAGTCCTTGAGGCGAGAGCAAAAGGGAAGTAAGTTACAGGCAGAAGGTCACGTGTGGAAACCCCAAGCAACTGTGGGCCGTTTGTGAAACATCCCCAGCTGCTTCTGTTAAAGTGCCGGCTCCGTCCG
Organism: Chrysemys picta bellii; assembly: GCF_011386835.1. Lineage (NCBI taxonomy): Eukaryota > Metazoa > Chordata > Testudines > Emydidae > Chrysemys > Chrysemys picta. Next base: position 17,156,038 of record NC_088811.1, read on the forward strand.
CAGCTATTCTTGGGGCGGGCAGAGGTGCGGTTCCTTGAGTCCGGGTCCATGTGATGCCTAACCAGTTATTCCTTCCAAAGGATCTAAATATCCTCAGTGAGCCTTGTCTGAGGCTCATTTGCTTGTGAAATATCTGTCGGGAGGTTCCTGCAAAGTGTCTCTGGAGCCTTCAGAATCCTGGGCTGTGTGTTATCGGACCCTGGCCACTCCGCTGCTTCCATCATTACCCATAAGCCTTTGCTCTGATCAGCTGATGCTAGTCTCCATGTCTTGCCTGTACCTAACTAAGGCCCACAGCTAGAGGCTTGGGGGTGTTGATCAAGGTGGAGGGCTCTAGGTTCTGGTGGTGGTAATTCAACGCTTCCCTTTGCCTAGCATTGGGAAATCTGCTTTGAAGCGCCCCCTGCCCAGGAATCCGGAGTCCAGGACTTGCGGAGTTAAACCTTTTACCCTCACCTCCTGCACTAATTAACTCGAGGGGAGTTTCCCCTCACTCCAGGCCTGGCCCTGGTTGGTGACTAGGTTATCTAAAGAGCCACCCAGTGCGAGCAAGAGCTCAAGGTGGGATGAGTCTGGCTGAATATCGTTAAGCTCCTGCAGCTATCAGGAGTAGCTGGGCGATGCTCTGATCCTTTCTAATCCAGAGACACTAGACTGATTTTGCAGCTACACTAAGTCTGGAGGCATCATGGGGCCTACTCTCCTTGAGACCGACGTGCTGTCCTTGACTGTAAGGATCTGCGGGACGATTGGGGTGAGACCCAGATACAGCATGGTCCTGTTTTATGGTAGAGTTGGGTGCTGAACCAGGGCCAGGACAGCTGGGATTTCCAAAGGGATGTAGGGGAATTAGGCACCCAAGTCCTATTGCTTTCTTCTTCTGCCCAAGGCGTTGGCGCCGTTCGGGGAGAGGGTTTAAAGTCGTGTCTGCGCCGCAAAGCAGAACTAACCAGCGTGGTGAAGGTGGCGTTTTCAGCCTTGTCTGCGCTAGGGGATTCTTACAATTCCCCGCCGTCGTTCTCTCAGAAGCTGCCACAAGATAATGGTGCTCATTGAGTAATACACGGCGTGGGCTTTTTTCATAGTCCAAGCTACCCAGTAGAGGGCACCCTTCTGCTGAAACAGACGGGGGATTTTGGCTTCTCTGGCGCTTGTGGGAAGGGAGAAACCTTGGTTTAAAGTCTCCGCTGAACCTCAGCAAGTAGGTTGGAAGGACTTGATTGTAATCCGAGGGCTCGTGCTGTGTGACCCACGAAAAGGAATGGGAGGGGGGCGAAAGAGCCTCTTTACTCTCCAGGCAGGCTGCCCACGCTGGGTTACAAAGCGGGTAGGGAAAGCGGGCTGCCCCCGGCACAGGAGTAATGAGTGGGCGGAGCCTTCGCTCCGCCTACTCCGCATAGCAGTCCCTGCAGCAGAGCTGGTGCAGAGTGGGACGTGAGCAGTGCGGGGGAAAGGAGGGACACGGCTTAGTACCCCCCACTCCAGAGCAAGTGGAAAGCAGACCCCGAACGATTATTTGTATTGCAGTAGGGCCCAGGAGCACTAGCCACGGAGCAGGCCCCCGTTGTGCTAGGCGCTGTACGAACACAGAACGAAACGACGCTGCCTGCCCCAAAGAGCTGACCGGCTTGTGACCGACTCTCCTGGGCCACTCCAGTTGCATGCTGCCCTTTGCGCTGGACAGATTGCAGCATTACTATCCCCAAACAATTGTCAGTAACGGTCAGTTCATCCTTCTACCCACGGCGGCCAGGAACACTAAATTCCATGTTAAGTCAGACAGCGAAAGGGAGAGTTAAACGTTTGCTGGGTCGCCCGTATCAGCCACAGCCGTCCTCTTTGGACTGTTCCTTACCTGATAAGGAGGTGGGAATGTGCTGAAGTAACTTTATTGCTTTTTATCTCTGCTCCTGCCTTGGTTAGGTTTGAAAACGAGGGAGTGTTTGGGCTTTATGAACTTCCTGCTAGCGCAAAGATCTGTCCACTAGTCCCACCTGGGAAGTAAACAGCCGTGTCTGTAAGATGTTCCCATACCATGGTTCCAGCCAAGGTGTACACATGTAGCTAGGAAGCAATTAGGCGACAGAGCTGAAATTGACAAGCCTGCTGGTAGAGAAATACTTCCCCACCACCACCCCGAAGTACTGCTGGAAATCACAGGCCCCCCGCGAGTGTCTGAGCACAGCCATCACTCTTCTTTTACACACACCCCCGCGTGAGATGGGAGTTTTATTATCCCCATTTTACAGAAATGGAGAGCGTAGGGGCCAGATTTGTAAAGGTATTTAGGCGCCTAGTTACCATTGATTTCCATGGGCATTAGGCGCCTCCGTGTCTTTAAAAATTTGGCCCTCGGTGACTTGCCAGAGGTCACATGGGAACTCAGTGGCAGAGCCGGGACCTGAATCCAGATCTCGCGTCCCCTCTGGTGCTGTAACCTGACAGCCCCTCTTTCCTCCTTGTTCCTTTGACTCAGAAACACAGGCCTCTTCCAGCTATGCTAAGGCAGTGTTTCTGATAAGTCTCATTGCGTGTGAACGTGCCGCCGGAAGAGAGCCTGATCTCTCGCATGCATTCAGGTATCCCTCCTTTTCTCCCCCCATTCCCACTGCACCCTGGTTTTCCACCTCTCTGCACACAGGGCATGGGGTGACCGAATCGGGGATACCCGAGAGAGCTTGCTGCATAAACAACCCGACCAGACAATGAGCATTGCTCACCTGCGGGGGTTGCTGCTCACCCTCCAGCTGAAATTTGTGCTTTTTTTTTCCATCCCGGTAGCTCTTGTACCCTGTGTTCCCTTTGTGGTGGGGTGCCGCTGGTGCTTCGGTCGTCCCGACAACGCTGCGTTTCGTTTGGTCTCCCACAAACGAGGGCTGCTGATAGCAAGTCCAGCCCCTTAAATTCTCTCTTAAAAAGCAAGCGCTGGATGCATCTCGCATCTTCCGCCTACTCCTGGCTCTCCCCATCTTCTCCAGCAACAATTGGAAACAGGGTCGTTCCCCTTGGGATACTTAAAACTCTGGGTGATCACATGGCAGCAGGTGCAATCACAGGTACAAGGACTTCCCGCTGAGCAAAGATCATCTGGCCTGGATTGGGAGAGGAGAGGGAGCTCGAGAGTTAATATCTTAAAAAAAAAAAAAAAAAAAAAAGTCACTTCCCTCTCTGTGCCTTAAATTCCCCGTCGGTAAAATCTATGTTCGGTCCCATGCAGCCTCCATTACCATCGAATCTGAGCATCTCATGATCTTGAATGGATTTATTCTCTCCAGCAGTGTCTTTGTAAAAGAGATGTTGTCATTTGACTGCAGGTTATTGGACTTGAGACAGGAATCTCCTGGGTGGAATTCTCTGGCCTGGGCTATACAAGAGATCAGACTGGATGATCATAATGGTCCCCTCTGGCCTTTAAATCTAGGACTCCCTTAGACAACCCCTGCCCCCCCACCCCCCGGCTTTTGTGTCTCCTTGCCCATGTGCTGCTAAGCCTTCCCTCCCTCTGTGTATGTTTGGTCCTCACTGCTTTGAGCGGAAGAGTCTGAACGCGGCAGCTTAAGCTGCAGTGAACCTGCATTAGATTCCCTCTTGGACTAGTTCTTCCCGATAGTGTGCAGGAGTGACCCGTGTGGGCTGGCTTTTCTGCGGTTCTAAGGGTATTCTTCCTGCAAAACAGGTTTCCTGAGGTGGAGCTGGTTCTGTCACCTGTAGAACCAATGCACAGACCTGAGCTGGTAGCAGAAGTAAGCTGTTATCTGCTATGTGGGCTCGTTGCTAAGGAGAGATGGATCACACTCCTTGCAAGTGTTATGTGCAAGGTTGCCAGTGTCCAAACTGTGGGCCCTGCCTTGTGCACACTGCTAGGGATGAGTCAGTGGGTCAAATTCCCGCTGGCTGGCACTAAACCCAGGAAGCCCCAGGGTTTGTATGCACTGACTGGTGATTTTGCACTTCCCTAGGAGAGGCTGCTGCTGTAACTGGAACCAATCGGTGCGCTCTGGTCGCTCGGTGCAGTGAAATGCTTGGGCTACCTCCAGTGGTTGCTTAGAGCAGCCAGTCACTTAATAAAGGAAGGGTCTTTAATGCATTTTCCCTGTATTCATAGAACCGTTCAACTGGAAGGGTCTTCGAGAGGTCTTCTAGTCCAGTCCCCTGCACCCATGACAGGACTAAGTATTCTACCATCCCTGACAGGTGTTTGTCCAACCTGCTCTTAAAAATCTCCAATGATGGAGATTCCACCACCTCCCTAGGAAATTTATTCCAGTGCTTAACCGCCCTGACAGTTAGGAAGTTTTTCCTAATGTCCAACCTAAACCTCCCTTGCTACAATTTAAATTTCTTGTCCTATCCTCAGGGGTTAAGGAGAACAATTTTTCTCCCTCCTCCTTGTAACAACCTTTTAGGTACTTGAAACTGTTCTCATGTCCCCTCCTCCGTCTTTTCTTCTCCAGACTAAACAAATCCAATTTTTTCAATCTTCCCTCCTAGGTCATGTTTTCTAGACCTTCACTCATTTTTGTTGCTCTTCTTTGGACTTTCTACAATCTTTCCTGAAATGTGGAGCCCAGAACTGGACGCAGTACTCAGCTGAGGTCTAATCAGTGCAGAGTAGAGCGGAAGAATTACTTCTCGCGTCTTGCTTGCAACACTCCTGCTCATAGGTGCTGACTCCATGGGTGCTCCACCATGGCGAAAAATTAGCAGGTGCTTAGCACCCGCTGGCAGCCAAGCTTCCCCCTCTCTCCCCTCCCAGCACCTCTCCCCTGCTGGCGACCCCGTTGATCACTCTTCCCCCTCTCTCCCAGCTCCTCCCGTCTGCCACAAACAGCTGTTTCGCGGCATGCTGGTTGGTTCCTGGAGGGACAGGGACGGGGCAGGAAGGGGTGGAGTGGGGCTGGGGCCTGGGGCAGAGAGGGCATCAAGCACCCCCTCACCCCACCCCTTGGTAGAGGGGATGTCAGTGCCTATGCTCCTGCTAATACATCCCAGATGTTTGCCTTTTTTTTTTTTTGCTACAGTGTTTTGCTGTTTATTCATATGTAGCTTGTGATCCACTCTGACCCCAGATCCCTTTCTGCAGCACTCCTTCCTAGGCAGTCCTACTGTAGAGAACAATCCCACGTTGGCAGGGAGATGCGCTAGATCTCTGAGTCCGAGAGTGAAACCCCAACAAACGTCCCTTCTGGAAGGGTCAGATTTCTAGCCTGAAATCAGTGCCTAGGTAGGGTATTGCTGCTAGACAGGCTTCTGCACACGCACAGCTGGGGCACTTGGCAGCTTCCCTGTGTATCACACCTTTGAGATCAAAGAGCCTCCTGCCGCCTCTCCTTTCCCAGGCTGTGATTAGGCAGGCTGTCAATCACATGCCATTGTTCTGGGCTCCCCTGGCTGTAGCTAACTGAGGAGTTCTGATTATTAGATTATTATCCACAGCTACTTACATGGCTTTGTGAACACACAAATGACTGGCAAGGGTGGGGGGAAAAAAGTGTTGACGTGGAAGCGGGTGAGAATCTTCCCCCCCCTTCCCTTGAGCTGTGTTTGGGCAGTAGGTGTGGTTGCTGTGTTTCTTACTGGTAGTGCAGGCCTCTGAGGTGGAGCATAGTTATTACCCCCCCCCATTCCTCCTCCCCACCCCACCCCTAATGCCCAGTTATTACCTGTCCTACAGCAGACTGTGTCCCTGTGAGGCAGGGCTGTGATTTACCGGCAAGAGAACAGGAAATACCTTGGAAAGGGGGAATCGCCACCTGCTTTGAAACAGGTAAGCAGCCAGGAACTCCTCTCTAGACTGCGCTTATTGGAAGGCAGCTGGCGTGAGAGGGGGAGGTAAAAATGCAGGTGTGCTGGTTTAGCAGAGAGCAATGACTTGAAGCTCTGTGACTCTAGAGATGCAGGCAAATAAAAGTCATCTGGCTGTGGACTTTTGCGGCCTGGATTTCTCGGTTCTGTGTAAACGAAAGGCCTAAAGGGACCCGGTGGGATACTGAAACAAAGCTCCTTATCTTGCCAACACCATCTTTTTAAAAGGAAAAGACATTTTAAAATGCTAATGTTCTTCTTGCTGTTTATGTGGAGAGATACAGACAGCAAATTCATCACTTCCACATTCCTTTGGGTGGTCAGTTTCTAGTTAATTTCCTTTGCGATTTCACATGCATCAGCTGCAATATTTGGGTTGCAAAGGCAGCTAGGGAAGGCTTGTGTTTAAAACAACCTCTTTCTCTCCCCTCCCCCTCCCCGCCCCCCAAACACCGACAATGTTTTTCTGTTGATCTTAGGTTTTCAGAATACAATCATAGAACCAAAGGATTAGAAGGGACCACAAGGGTCATCCAGTCTAACCCCCTGCCAAGATGCAGGATTTGTTGTGTCTAAACCATACAAGACAGATGGTTTCAACCTTGTTTTCACCCAACTTGTATGCATAGCTGACCTCCCAAAAATGCACGTATGGCAGACCCGTTCGTTCCATGGCGTTTGGTTGATAACTAACAGATCTGGAGCATGCAGTTAGCCCAGCTCTCTCACCCGCTTTTCACAAACTTTCTGGAGTCCTGCCTGTGAGGTTTGACTTTATTTGATGAAACTGTTACTCAGACTTGTTCCCCGTGATTCGGGACGTAGCCAGTAGGAGATGTTTGTAGTCAAACAACAGGAACAAACCCAACCGGGTTGTGTGAGTGGAGAAAGCAACCAGCTAGCTTCCCCTTGGGAGGCCAGATCTTATCAAAGAGCTCAGGGCCAGATTTCCAAGTGTTTAGCCCCCACAACTGGGGCTGGATCTTCAAGCATGCCCAGCGCCTAATGTGCACCCAGCACCCTGGGCTCTTTAGAAAATCAAGCCACTCGTTGTGGTGCTTAAATGGGAGCTCAGCCCTGTTGTCCGATTTTTATCAGCTGCCCCTCTGAATTTTATTCAGGCTACGTCCACACTAGAAACTTCAAAGCGCTGCCATGGGCATGCACCCAGCGCTCCTGGTAATCCACCTCCACAAGGGGAATAGCGCCGAGCGCTCCTGTCCACACTAGTGCTTTAAAGCGCTCAAACTTGCTGCACTCAAGGGGGTGATTTTTCACACACACACACCCCAAGCCAGCAAGTTAGAGTGCTATAAAATGTAAGTGTAGACGAGCCGTCAGTTGTAAGCTCCCTTAGAACAGACTTCTCGCCATGGGATGTGTGTGGCCTGTTTGCAGTTGCCTGCGACACCCCTTTGCTGTTGCTGGGGGGAGGGATAGCTCAGTGGTTTGAGCATTGGCCTGCTAAACCCAGGGTTGTGAGTTCAATCCTTGAGGGGGCCACTTAGGGATCTGGGGTAAAAATCTGGGAATTGGTCCTGCTTTGAGCAGGGGGTTGGACTAGATGACCTTCCAACCCTGATATTCTATGATTCTATGAGAAGGGCACACGGACAGGCACACAGTTTAAATGTGGGACCTGTTTGTGAGATGGTTCCACTTCAGATATTCAACAGAACACTCCTCTCCCTTTGAAATCCGTGTCTGTTATCAAAGCTGACCCGTGGATTTAGCTTCCTGGCCGTCACTGACAGGAATGTGGGCTGTATGGCTCAGATCCCCTTGTCATCTCTGAGATGCTAAACTGTCCTTATCGCCATGTTAATCCCTAAACCTGAGCCAGGGTGAATCTGTCTACCTGGGTTGAGAGGTCGGCCCCAGCTAGAGAGGAGACATACCTTTAGGGCCACTTTCTGTTATCCTTTATCATGCTGAATAGCATCCTCCTCCCCGAACAGTTCCCCTGAAATCAATGGGGCTGCTTTCGGAGCAAGGTACGGTTCTGTCTATCAGAGTCTGGCCCTTTAGTTCCCTTTCAGTTCTATCCGCCTTCCCCTCAAACTGGATCTCAATCTTCTAATGCGCCAAAGACCCAAGCGCAATACGACAAATGAAACGTTGCGCCTGTGTAAGCTCAAGGATGAACATAAGAACGGCCCCGTACTGGGTCAGACCAAAGGTCCATCCAGCCCCGTATCCTGTCTGCAGACAGTGGCCAATGCCAGGTGCCCCAGAGGAAGTGAACCTAACAGGCGATGATCAAGTGATCTCTCTCCTGCCGTCCATCTCCACCCTCTGACAAACAGAGGCTAGGGACACCATTCCTTACCCATCCTGGCTAATAGCCATTAATGGACTTAACCTCCATGAATTTATCTAGTTCTCTTTGCTTCTTAGTCTTTCCCTTCTGCCTTCTTCTGAGCCTGCTCCAGAATCCGCAACCTCACACTGGAGGTCCCCAGCACCCAACTTTCTTTCTATCTTCAAGGTGTATTGGTCTGTCCTGGGTACAAAGGGGGAAAGTGCCTCTCTGAGGGCCGTGCCGTGTAGCTAAACAAGGAAACTAGAGTTCAAGGCTGCTGCCTCGTGGCCTCCCCACATGCTCCATTTACAGGTGGGTCTTAAAGCCAGGCGAGGGGGGGAAATCCCCTTCCAAACTGCTCAGCCTGCTAAACACCACAATGCGGGTCTTACCCTGTTCATGCAAAGAGAAGGGAGAGGGGCACACACACACTGTATAAACGTGGGACCTGTTTGGAAGATGGTTCCCACTTCAAAACTACAACGGAACACCCTCTCCCTTGAAACGCCCTTTTCCCCTCGCAGCTGCCGATGCGGTCTGGGGGTGTGTGAACACAAGGAGCAAACAGCCGGCAGCGGGTACATCTTCAGGGAGCGCTCTGATGGCTCGCGGTTTGCAAATGCCCACTGGTCTGGGTGGGATGGGTTTGAAAGCCGTCAGCGTGTTCAGTGGAGAGCAGGTCACTGCTGCCCCTTCCCTGACGGAGCCGCTGGGACCAGCATCGCTCTGTGGCTCGCAGGTGAATTGGGTTACTGCACTAGACGCTTCTGGAGTCTGAGAACATCAAATCCAGCCTCTATCTGAGATCGATCGGTGGCTATCTGGGGCTGGCTGTCCGTCACCCTGGCTCCTTGTCCCTTTGTACATAACCCTCTAGATCAAACCCCCTCTTGTTTTACTCTGCCTCTCTGGGAGCTGTCCCCCATGCCCACGCTTCAAGGGATATACCAGCATGCCCTGTTTACCCTGGGGATTTGCCTAGGTTATGGCCAGCAGCAACCAGCCTCCACTATAGCACCACCAATGCAAACCCCTGCTATAGACAGAGGAGACCCCTAGAAGTTGCCCCAGGGCTGTTTGTACCCATTTCAAGCAGGGGTAATCAGCACTGGGACATGTAGCAGCTTTGGTTGCCTGCACCAGCTCTGGTACAGCTGCTGCCTAGGGTCTGGTCTAAGCAGCAAAAAATCACACACTTCTCTAGCCAGCAAAGCCGCAGTGTAGACACAACTTCTGTCGGCTTAGCTAATGTCGTCTGGGGAGGCAATGTGCCTACACGGACAAAAAAACTCCTCCTGTTGGCACACGCTGCATCTAAACTAGGGGATCTGCCAGCCCAGGCTCTGTAATGTAGACATGGCTTTAGCCTGGCCTCCCCGTGTGCTGGCCTTTACACAGCACCGTCCTAGCGCTATCTCCATGTGTTGAATTTCATGGTCCTGGGTGGTAACTCGATCCGCAGCTTTCCTGGCCCAAAGTGCCTTGTAAGAGACCCGCAACCGTGCTGGAAAAGTGTATCTGGACGGCTGTACGTTCTTTCTCATGCTAGTTACCCACTGAAAGCTGTTGCTCTAGGAGCTGTAAAGATAGCATGCTGGATTTCCTTGTTTTTAAGTGAAAGAGGCAGTGGGAAGGAAAGGGTGGAAGAGGCTAATCGCGTCAGGAGGACACCAGTGTATTAAAGGCTGCTGTGTCTTCATTCCTTTGGGGCTGGAATTCATGTCGGCCTCGTTCAGAAAAACTGTGACAAGCTGTGAAGACCTGGTACAGCCGTAAGCAAGGAGAGAACAAGTGCAGAGATTTCATGCCGCCCGGAGGACACCGGATCCATTACTGAGCAGTCTTGAGAACTGATATGGCTGTTGTGGTCTGACAGGCTTGGCTTGTGTGCTGTGCTCGTCTGTCACTGGGAGTACAGGAAGGGCAGGTGCTGGGAAGCGTGACGCCGTCGTAGACGCTGCTTTCCAGTGTTGCGTAGCTAGGTGCAAATGCTCTTAGCGAGGCATCTTGTTCTTGTCAGAGCTGGGGAACTGGGATCCGGCTCCTGAGTGCCCAGTCCTGCTGTGCCACTGACTTCCTGGGGGACCTTGGGCAAGTCTCTTAGGCCTTCTGTGCCTCAGTTTCTCCATCTGTAGAAACTTTCCTGCCTCATGGTGCATCTGAGGAATGACTGTAAAGCTGTATATGGGCACTAGCTGTTAATAGTGTCTTGTCTTTGTGTGTGTGTGTGTGTGTAACTGAACATACACAATATGCAGCTGTGTTTTATATAGTATCTTCAATGCAAACTGTGTCACTAAACACTTTATAAAGTTACATGGTCACAAATCAGAGAGAGGGGGTGTAAAACGATGTGGAGCGTAGCAGGGGACTGAAACGATTTGGAGCGTCGCTGGAGGCAGAGATGGCAGGAGATGCAGCGGAGAAAGCTCTTGCAATGCAGCGCTGAGAACGTGAGGGCAAAGAGGTGGAGGATGGTTCTTAGAGGCCTTTTATTTTTTTAAAGGCCATTTTGCCTTGAACTCTGAGATGAACGGGAAGCCAGTGCTGTTTGCATGGAGCTGATGAGCTAAACGCAGTACAGAAGAGCGGAGGTGTGGACGGAGCAAGCGACTGAAGGCAGGTCTGCACTACAAGTTCACACCGGTAGTGCGTCTGGTGACGACGCTCTCAGCCAATGGGAGAGAGCTCTGCTGTCAGCTGAATAACTCCACCTTTGCGAGAGGCGGTGACTGTGTCGGCGAGAGAAGCTCGCCTGTTGACCGAGCGTTGTCTGCACAGGAGGTGAGGTCGGTCTAACGACATCACTCAGGTGTGTGGATTTTTCACACCCCTCAGCGACGTCGTTACGCTGCAGTAAGTCCGTAGTGGAGACCAGCGGTTCTTAACCAGAGCTCTGCAAGCTGGTTTCAGGGGGCAGCGGGGCCCTGAGCCTGAAGTGTGGAGCCCCGAGACCTGGAGCTCCCGCACCCGGGTCTAAAGCCCTAAGTCCCAGCACCTCCTAAGGAGCTAACGTCCGGAATGGAGCCATGGGGCTGAAGCCCCGAGCCCTGGCTCTCCCTCCAGGTCTAAAGCCCTGAGCCCCGGTGGCTCCTGTGGGGCTGAAGCCGGGAGCGGAGCTGCGGGGAGCCGTGGGGCTCCCCCAGGGTCTAAAGTCCTGAGCCCTGGTGCCCCTGCGGGGCTGAAGCTCTGAGCTCTCTTCACCCCATGGCTGAAATCCCAGTCCCCTGCCTGGTGGCTGAAGTCCAGAGCCCTGAGGCCCTCCCCCCCCCCCGATCTGAAGCCCCGTGGGCCCCCCCACACTTGGTGACTTAAGCCAGGAGCCCCAAGGGCCCCCCCACACCGCTGAGCCCTGGAGTTTTTATAGTATGTTGGGGGTCGTCAGAGAGAAAAAGGTTGAGAACCTCTGGCGTAGACCAAGCTTGAGTGAGAATATTGCCTCCGCCTGTGGTTAGAGACAGCCCTTGTGCAAACAGCGTCGCTCCTGAGCATACAGAGAAAACGGATGTAGTAGAAGAGAAATCCTGGCTTAGCCGGTGGTTCCAGCTAACTAGAGCTGTTTGGAAAATGCTCTGTATTGTACACGCACGCATTTCCTTTGAAAATTTTCATGGAAGTTTTTTGGTTTCTCAACAAAAGCAGGTGTGTGTGTGTGTGTGTGTGTGTGTGTGTGTGTGTGTGTGTGTGTGTGTGTGTGTGTGTGTGTTTCCCCTTTTTCTTTTCCTCTCCCCTTTTCCCCCATCTCAGAAAAGGGGGAGGGGGAATGAAGTTTTCATTTTTGTTTTAAAAGCAAACAGAAAATTTCAACCAAAATGTAATTTTTTTTTTCCAAAACAGTTTTTTTTTCCTTTAAGTCAAAAAATGTTTTGGATGAAACACGTTCTCCGGTAGCTGGGTTTATGTCCGGAGGCTGGCGTCTCGCTTTTCTGAATGAATCCCACTGCTGGCCCCCATAATCATCACTATCCCTACCCCACCGAGGGCAGAGTTTAATTCCCTGATATCTGAGAAGCTCTTTGAAGATCCTTGGCTAGCAGGTGTTAGAGAAACGCTAATGATTACTTTGCTGTTGCACTAGGTTTTAATGCCACTGTCTGCCTCTGTGCTAATGGCCGGTTTTATATGTCGTTTCTAAAGCCAGACGAGATCTCTGTGATCGTAGCCTGACCTCCGGTAGAACTCAGGCGGGAGAGCTTCCCTGAAATAATTCCTGTTTGAACTAGGAAAGCCTCCAGCCTTGATTAAAAATGTTTTAAATGCTTTGTCGTCATTGCATTTGCTTTCATTGTGCGTTTGTCTCTGTGAAAAGTCCTTGCTGAATGCCACCTGCTGCTGTGAAAGGGAGGCGCCGGGAATGAGAAGCTTGACAATGAATAAAACAATAAAGGAAAGTTGCTGATGGGCAAAGCTGAGGCAGCCAGAGGAGAGGTGACTAGAGAAGTAGCTGTGAAGTGAAACACCCCTTTGGACATGTCTTGGCAAGGCCAGGAGCCCGGCCAAACCAGCAGATCCTGCTACCTTTCCCACATAGACATGAGATCGCCTTCCTGCCCAATGGCAGGGGTACATGGCCTTGCAGACTTGGTGAATCTGATGCTGTGTTGCTAGTCGGGGTCAGGTGAGGAGAGCTGACCCAATGGCACAGCGATGGATTCCTGGATGTTCTCAGTGCTGATTTGTTTAGGTGTCATCGGGGGTTCGATTTTCATCTCTCTGGCTTGAGGGGTTGTATTACTGCGGTGATGGGCAGCATCTGAGCACCTGCTATGTAAATCGAATAGTAATAGTGGACTGGGTAATCTCTGGCGCTTCTCCCCTTTCAGGGTCAAAACTGCTTGGAGTAGATTTTTTTTTTGTGGGTTTGGGGTTGGTTTTTATAAGATTTTATTAATTTCCCTTTTCTTCTTTTAAAAAAAAAGTCAGTGATTCATCTGAAGTTTCTTGCTTGTTCCTCGCTTGTTACCCGTTTGTTAATATCGCTGTGTTGCTCCAATCAAGTTGCAGGAATAGTACCATGTGGCTACCATACGGTCAGGTGGGATTGTGGCATGTGTGGCCAGACCCCAGCTAGCTTTAATCTACCTGCCTCGATTAACAAGAGCAGGGAAGCTGCATCAGCCCTGACTTCAGCACAGGCTGGCCTTCCGAGTACGTCCCCAGGGTCCCGGGTGGGCTTGTACAGCCCGTGCTGTCCCGGCTTCACTGCTCTTGGTACTTGTGCTAGTTAGATCAACAAGTGCTACAATCCCCTTTCCAGTTGCAGTGTGGACATACCCTTAGACAACCAATCGGAGAGTGAAAACAGTCTTCAAAGCTAACAGTTCTACCCATTTGTGGGCTGTAACTATCTGGCACAGCTGTTCCCTGGGTGCTGTCTACCTCGCGTGTCACCAGCCTCCATAGGGAGCCCCCTTGTGGTCACCGTTCCCCTCAGTCAGACCTGGGTATGTCCCAAGACCCTTCACATGGCTGGCTCTGAAGGCACCGGCTGAGAATCGCTGCTCTAAGCCATTAGCAAGATCACCAATGCAGCTGTCGGGATCCACCGTGTGTTGGAGCTTTTTCCGATTCTGGGAAAACGGGGAAATACGACCAACCTGTCGAGTAACCTGGTGTTCCTCTGTTTGCATTCGCAGATAGCAGCAAGTTACTGGGAAACCATCCACCTGTCTACGGGACGCTTCTGCAGGGCCCTGGTAAATCCTGCATGGTATGTAGGAGGATTTGGGGCGGGGAAATACAAGGACGTTTGCAGAATGGATCATGACAATATGTCCATGGTTATTTGCAAGGCCAAAAATGAGAGGGGGACTTTGCAAGCGAATGGCCATCGATGGGTTCTCTGTAGGGCTCTTTTTAGAGCTAGGCGTACAACTGTCCTAGGGGAGCTGGTTTCAGGCACAGAGGAGTTAATATTTTCCACTGCATTGTGCCATACAGGGTGTTCAGTGAAGGACTGTTTGTGACATTATGATACAGGCGTTGTGAAAGGAGACATCTGATTGGCTGGTGTGCGGTTCTGATGCTGCCTGCGCTGCATCGTCAATCCGATCGACCTGATTTATCCAGCCTCTTGCCGTCGTACCCTTTTACTCCCCTATTGGTTGAGCTGTATCTATTGTCTCTTCTACTTAAACTGTCAGCCCTTTGGAGTAGGGGCAATCTCTGTTTGTGCAGCGCCTCGCACAGCGGGGTTCTGGTCCGTGACTGGAGTTTCTACATGCTAAGGGGGAATACGGTCATATAATAATTCATCTATTTCTATTTTAAAGTCCACTGGCCTAGTGTCTCTCATCTCTATCCTGTGATAGCTAGAGCAATTGACCTCTCTCCTATAGGTGTATAATTGGAGCAAAGGTAGGTAGGAAGGAAGATCTGATGGTGGATCTCCATCACTTCACATCTTTAAATGAAAAGTGGAGTCTTGCTAAAAGATCTGCTCTAGACCAGTCAGTTGTGGGGCTGATGCAGGAATCACTGGTTGAAGTTCTCTGGCCTGGGTTGCACTGTAGGTCCGGCTAGAGCAGGGATCTCAACCTGTTTATCATTGTGGGCCACACATGCGGCCCACAATGTGTTATGTGGGCCGCATCCAATACTACTTGTATGGCCCTGAGGCTGTCACCTGAGCCACAGCTGTGTGCTGATTGGGCCGCGGGTTGAGAACCACTGGGCTAGAGGAACAGAATGGTCCTTCTGGCCTTGGAACCTGTGCAAATCCCCCATTGCAGGGTAAACGGGTAGAATTGAGAGTACGATGGATGTGAGTTTTTCCCCATCGACTCTAAGCAGCAAGACCCAGGGATCAATGTTACCCTTGTCCAATGAGGCCGTTGTGTGGACTTGTCAGGGGTGGCAGGACGCATTAGCAGCTCCTTTAGGTGACCCTTGGAACCCAGTGGAATCTTTGAGTCCGACACGCCTGGACTGGCAGGTTCTAATGTCGGCTGCTGCCCATTGCTGCAGCCGCCTCTTGCTCGCTACCCTTGAGAGCAGTGACTCGGTCTGGACTGAGCCCTGAACTCTCCCGCCTGTGCTCTCTTCCCAGGAGGTTAGCGGTTACCAAAGCAGAACATGGCGGATCATCCTTTGCTACATATTCTCTGTGCTGACGGCAGGAATCCTGTTGATCGTCTTTCGCTGGAAACCGAGCCTGGAGGTCCGAGCAAAGTGCAGGCCGTGCGCCCTGCGGCACGCCGACTGGATCATCATCACCGTGAGTAAACGTGGAGAGGGAGGGCGGATCTGGCGGTGATAGGGTGACCAGACGTCCTGACTTTATCGGGACTGTCCCAATATGTACTTGTTTGTCCCCCGAACATCGGTCGGGACGCAAATTGTCCTGATATTTTGCCCTCCGGCGCATAGGCGTTGGAGGCTCGCGCCCCTCCGCCCCGGCCCTGACCCTCCCCCCATTGGATCCCTCCCCAAATTCCCACCCTTGTCCCGCCTCCAGCCCCACCCCCTCACTGCCCCATTGGATCCCTCCCCAAATCCCCGCCTCTTCCCCAAGCACAACGTATTCCTCCTCCTCCCCCTCCCTCCCAGGCTTGCGCTAATCAGCTATATGACGGCACAAGTGCTGGAGGGAGGGGCAGAAGCAGGACGCGCAGGAGGCGGAGCGGAGGTGAGCTGGGGGGGGCCAGGGCGTGGAGCTGCCGGTGAGTGCTCAGCCCCCACCAATTTTTCCTATGCTCCAGCGGCTCTTGGTTTTGTTTTGTTTTTTTCCCTCCATCGCCGGGGGTATTTTCGCTTTTGTTTTTTGTTTTTTCCTGGCTCTTGGTTTTTTTTTTGCTCCGCCGGCACACCCCTCCCCCCCCGCGTCCCGATATTTCACGTCTCTCATCTGGTCACCCTAGGTGATGAAGACACTGGACTGGGAGTCAAGAGATCTGGGTTCAGTTCCTGGCTCTGCCACAGACTTCCTGCATGACATCTGTAATTTGGCGTGATAATACGCCTTTATTCCCACCCTCTGCCTTGCCTAATTAAATGTATAAATTCTTCAGGGCAGAAGTTCTCATCCAGGGCCTAGTGCGGTAGGGTCCTGATCTCCATGGCAGCTGCAGGTGCCACTGTGATCCATGTTATCCGCCAGTTACCAGAGACTCTGCAAAGCGTAGAAGCAGAACTCCCATAGCATGAAAAGTTTTTTGGGGGGGGAAACTGAGGCACGGAGAGACTGAGTGACTTGCCCAAGGTCATACAGGGAGTATGTGGCAGAACAGTGACTTGAGCCCTGCACTTATTTTTCCCCAGCAAGCCCCCGAAACCCAGGGCCAGCCTTCCTCAAGCACTTGTTTTGAAATTGTGTGTTCCAGGATCGGTTTGGGCAGTGCTTTGTTACCCAGGTGCAAACTGAACAGCTCGGCGAGGGCAGGTAAGTGGGGCCTGTGGATTCACTCCTTCCTGAGTGTTTGGATCAGTGCTCAAATGATCCCATTGTGATTTTGCCAAGAGAGTGACTGATCCCTGGGGGGCTTGCTGTGTGTTTCACTGTGGAATGAAACACAATGAAATTGACGTGAATGGAGCTGTGCAAAACTGAATCGCTTGAAGCCATGTAGCTTTGTTCCATTTCACACACCCAGAGCGTTGATTTGCGTTTGGGGTATGAACAAACTCACCATCCCACTGAAACTCAATTAAATCCACTGAGTATACGATTGATTATTACTCCGATCTCTGTGGAGTCCAAAAGTCACCATCTGTTTGAAAGCCAATCAGCTTCGGAAAAATTGGATTGTTTTATTTTTATTGTCATAGCAAGCACCCAGTCATGGACCAGAACTCCATTGTGCAAGGCGCTGTACAAAAATAGCTTCAGATATTAGAACAGCCCCTGAATCCATCTGACAAGTGTTGTTGTTTTACAATCACATTTTCCCGCTTTTCAAGGTTTTTTGTCTTCTCTCTCCCTTGTTGCTGTGTGAAAGACCCAAACAAACAAACGAAATGGGTAATACACAAAGCAAACAAACTGGTAAAATAGTTTTTTCCCCCCCGCTCTGATCTTTCAGGTATAGTGATCTTGGGTATAATAAATAACAATGGTAGGTTTCCAAAAAACAAAAACCCTTTCAGACAGAAGTGTGATTAAGTTGAAGGTGCCACTTTAATCACTAGATTACCTGGGTGACATAATGTTGCATCCTGCAGGGCTAACAGGAGTGAAAAGCAGTAGAATACGTTTCTAGTTACTAAAGTAGGCAGACGTGATCCTGAATATGCACAGGGTGCAGACTGGCTGCGTGAGAAGCTGCCATTTCTACATAGTCATTATTCAGAACAAAACCACACTTTACACTGTGTCGCGTTCTGCATCCCCAGAGCACTTTATAACAGCTCACGAGTTCTCACCTGTGCAGGGATTGCTCTGGGAAACCCTATAGATCATGGATAACCGGCAAAGACCTTGGTTTTATTTCAGATTTCAATTGTTCACCTGTTTATTTCTTAGTGGAGTCAGAGCCAGATTAACTCCCCATCCCATGGATTGCCTGCATACGTCATTGGCGTAAGAGGTGCTGCAAGATGGGCTTGCGTGTAGTTGCGATTTGAAAGGCTCTTGGAGTTCGCACGGGTTCCCAAAGCCCTTGCACACTGAAGCTCTGTGCTCAGAGTAGCACCTAGAGGCCTTTATTCAGGAGCAGGGCTTTTTGACCTCACGCTCTTCTTCCCGAGAAGCCTCGAGCATCATCCTGGGGCCAGAGGCGATGATGGGAGAACCAGCGTCGCCGTTGGAGTGTTGGACGAAGACGACAGCAGAGACACCGTCCGGCTTCACAGGAAGGAGGAGGTAACGTCCTCCCTTCTGCTTCTTGTTGGGTCCTGCCCTTGGGGCCATCAGAACCTCCTTCTAGAGGGGCTGAGCCGCTCTGGGAGCTGGAGACTCCCCGTCACGTGTTTCTCTCTGTGTTTAGAAAAACGTCGTGCGCTACTATCTCTTTGAAGGGTCGCGCTATGTCTGGATTGAAAGACGGCAGGCGTACTGCAAGGTCAGGTATGACATCCATCCTCTTGGCTGGAAGAACTTTTCCCTTCTGTCCTCTACTGACTGATCTTCTTGTCTGTGACCCTCAGTAACTTTCTTTGCACGATAGTAGCATCTGGAGACCCCAGCAGAGATCAGGGCCCGTTGTGGTGGTGCTGTAGAGACACCCCAGGTCTGTCTTCACTGCAGAGTTAACTCAGGTGAGCACACCGGGTCGAAGCACCTAGGCTATCCTAGCTTGGGTGTGAGCAGCCAGATGGCAAAGCCCTGCCCGTCCCCACAAGTGTTACGCTCATGCATGTTTGTTGCTGGGACTTCTGGGGGCACACGCTGTCCCTGGTGCTTTTTGCTGTAGTGAGCTGAGCCGCTCTACAATTCTCTCCCAGTGAATTGTGGGAGAACTTGTCTGTCCTTGTGGGCACCCGGGGAATGGTGGGAAGGCAATGGAGGACTGTCGGCGCTCGAGAGATGCAGCCGATGTTGTCACTGCAAAGCGAGCAGGCTACCTGCCCACATGGAAAGTGGCTCTTGATTTCTAATCCACGCCCCCAGCTGGGCCCACTCACCTGGGATGAAAGCACCACCAAACTCGGGTGAGAGGGTTTTGTGTGTGGATGGGAGAGAGGTTGGGGGCAACAACTCAGTAAGACCCCAAGTTAGCTCTGCAGTGAAGACCGACCTGCCCCCATCCCCAAGGAATTTTACAGGCTGAAGCCCTGATTCTGGAAAACATCCCCAGTCAGGACAACATCTAAGCCAGTGGTGGGCAACCTACCGGATGCATGCGGCCCATCAGGGTAATCTGATTGTGGGCCACAAGACATTTTGCTGACGTTGACCGTCCGGAGGCTCGGCCCCCTCCGCAGCTCCCAGTGGCCGCGGTTCGCCGTTCCCGGTCAATGGGAGCCGCAGGAAGTGGCAGGCCACAGAGATGTACTGGCCGCAGCTCCCGTTGGCCGGGAACAGCCTGGATGGGGCTCAAATGACTTGCTCAATATGGGGTATGAACTCATCTTCTCCATCTCCTCACCTGGTTTGGTGATGCCACTGGGCAAATAAACTGTTGTTGACAATGGGCGTTAAGAGCAGGTCTCCCGTACCAAGGTGGGAAACGGTTTAGCAGCAAGTACCATTAGGATCAAGTTTTCTTCATTGTCCATTGCAGAAAGTGTCCCAGAGACTAGAGGTAACTAGTGCACCCCACCCCGCGTGTCTGTTTGTAAGACGAAGGAGGCTGGGGACTTCTAATAACAGCAGATCGCTTTTCCTAGTGTAGATTCACCCTTAGCAAATGTCTTGTGGGTGCCACTGTCCTTACTTAGGTCCATCCATTTAGTGGCAGAGGGTTCAGAGGAGAGGTGTGATTTGGTTTTGTCTAACGGCGATTGACTCTAGATTGTAATCTCCCTGGAGAAGGAATGATGGTATTTTCCCTCCTATCTGTTTCCATGGGGTTCTGATCCTGGATTGAGGTCTAAAGGGGTGATAAAGGGGAGGAGGGATAGCTCAATGGTTTGAGCATTGGCCTGCTAAACCCAGGGTTGTGAGTTCAATCCCTGAGGGGGCCGTTTAGGGATCTGGGGCAAAAATCTGTCTGGGGATTGGTCCTGCTTTGAGCAGGAGGTTGGACTAGATGACCTCCTGAGGTCCCTTCCAACCCTGATATTCTATGATAGGTGAAACCAAGCCAAGCCTACCAGAGCCATGCCTAGGCAGAAAGAAAGTGCTTCTTGCATGCAGCTCTGCAATTCTGTGTGCTTATGTAACAGAAAGCCCTGATCTGGAGTATAGGAATTCGTCCTGGTCCAGGCCGCAAATCTGTAGAGCGTTCACGCTGCCATCTCAAATGTTGAGGCTCCCAGCTGGAGAGTGGAGAGGAAATACATGTGGAGGGATAATTCTTGTTGACTCGAAGCTTTTTTCCCCCCTTTGTGTCACGTATATTGAACTCAAAGCGAAGTTCTTCTCCGGACAGTGATGCCAACAAACTTGGCTGACCTGTGCAATGCAGGAGGTCAGACTAGCTGATCGAATGGTTCCTTCTGGCCTTAAAAATCTTTAAGCTGTACTTTGGTTTGTTTGAAGTCCAAACGTTTTGAAGCCGTCGGACCGTGAAATAAGTCTCTGGTGTAACTCCTGAGGCCAGGGGGTGAGAGCTCTGGATCTGGGCACAGAAAAGCACATTGCTCAACCTCTCGGGGAGGCTTTCTGACTGATCCCCTGTTGGCACTTTTCGTGGTGTGAACTTTCAGAATACTTTTTTCCCAAGCTTACATGGGTAGGGCTTCCATAGAGGCTGTTGTGCCCACAGATCAGCTGTGACAACACACCCATCACCCCTTCGCCCTTGTGATTTGAGGTTTCTCATGATACTTCCTGATGATGAGATGAAAATCCTGAGCCAAGGGGGTGCTATTTAAAAAAAAAAAAAAATCTTAATCTGGTAAAAATGATCAGAGAAAAATTAAACCATTTAGTTTTGCTAGACAGAATTTGTGAGCAGCCAAGCAGTACTATTTCTGTGTGAATGCTGGGTTCTGGTTTATTTTCTTACCGTAATAGTCTGTGTCGTCAATTGTGATTGTAGTTAGGTTTTATTGTTATAGGTTCTTGATTGTACCTTCTGTAGTTAAGAATGGAAAATAGTCCAGAGAAAAGTAGCGTAGCCCAGCGAAGAGATCACTAGACTGAGACCAAGGAGTCCTGGGTTCTGTTCCTTCCTCTGCCACTGGCCTGCTGGGTGACCTTGGGCAAATCACCTCTTTGTGCCTCAGTTTCCCCATCTGTAAAATGGGGTAGTGATTCTGACCTACTTTGTGCAAAACCTATAAATATCTTCAAGCAGAATCTGAGCATGGAAAATATCAGCCCCAAAGGTGAATGTTTCAGAAAAAAGTTCAAAATTTGATCAAAAGTCAAACTTTAGTGATCAGAACTTCAAAAATATTTGGAACATGGCACGACCGTAGTCCTTTTTGGGTTATTGTCCTTGCTTGGTTTGGGGGCTGGGACAGAGGATTGGCTGCAATTTAGCACAGCTGCAGCCATGTGAAAATTTGAGACTGCACGGTAGACCGTTCTTTTTAATCAATAGGTGCGCGCTAAGAAAGATGTGTTCTTGTGCATATATCTGAGTATATGCCCCGTGATTCAACAGCCTAGAAATTCTGGTAGCACTCCTCCAATAGCTGTTTAAAAAACAAAAAGCCACACCCACCACTGTGGAAATTAAATGCAAAAAGCTACAGTGAACGCAACACGAAGATTGAGGTGGGGGTTCACAACTTCTTCAGGGTAATGGTTCTTCAGAAGACCTTTTCATTTGGTTACACGGCACATCTGTAGTGTTGGTTTGGGTGGCCTTTTTTAAAACTCCTTTTTCCTGTGTTGAATTAATGTTTTCCTCTCTCCAAATACATGCTATAAAATATGCAGCAAGCGCACAGTGCCAGAATTAATGTTGCCAGAGCTGCCTTAGGCCAGATTGTGAGCTTTCTACTCCAATCAGTGAACAGTTTCTTGATTTCTTACTGCTTGACCTTGTAACTGTAATGATGCACTTGTGTTAGCGTTTAGCAGTAGAGCTTTAATTCAGCTATATTTACCGGTTCGTCTGCTCTGTCAGATCAATTGATCTGAAAATGTATTATTTCAGTTATTGTACTGTTGAGATCTGCAGGTACTGACAAATGTTGAAGCTCAGTAAGAATCCTGGGGGTGGGTGGGTGTGTGTGTGTGTGTGTGTGTGTGTGCGCGCTGCATAGGTCTGTAACGTAGAAGTGTAGGGCTGAAAAGGACCCCGAGCGGCTGTCTAGTCCAGCCCCACCCCCCAAGCCAGGACCAAGTATACTTAGACCATCCCTGACAGGTGTTTGTCTAACCTGTTCTTTAAAATCTCCGGTGATGGGAATTCTACAGCCTCCCTTGAAAGCCTCTTCCAGAGCTTAACTATCCTTAGAGTTGAAAAGTTTTTCCCAATATCTAACCTAAATCCTCCCTTGCTGCAGATTAAGCCCATGACTTCTTGTCCTACCTTCAGTGGACATGGAGAACAGTTGGTCACCATCTTCTTTGTAACAGCCTGGCCATATTTGTAGACTGTTCTCAGGTTCCCCTTCAGTCTTCTTTTCCCAAAGCTAAACATGCCCAGTTGTTTTAAACTTCCCTCAGAGGAGAGGTTTCCTAAACCTTTTGATCGGTTTTGTTGCTCTCCTCTGGACTCTCTCCAATTCGTGTAATACTGTAGATCTCATTGGAGGAGGCTAACAGTTACAACCATCTTTGCACAACTGATTAGTATGTGATGGCACCAGCTTAGTAGTGTTTGGATGGTTATTAAAACTAAGGGACAGGTTTACATGGTGGGCTCTTTCTTTTAAAATGAGCCCTATCCCTCATAATGAAGGATGCTTGAGATAATATCCACATGCCCCAAGTGCTGGTCGCCTTCGCTTCTATCCACGTACCCTCACCTGGATTTGGCTATTACTGGCCGTGTGTAAATCCAGGTGTCTTCTTTTTGGTGCATATATTTTTCAGTGTCTTAGATGACGGCTGGACCTGTGCAGACATCCATCTCTCCCGGTCAGGCCTCAGCCAGCAAGACCACAGCACCAGGCAAGTGCGCCATGGCTTTGTTAATGATTGGGGACGGGTCTGGCTGCAGACTGGGGTGTTTCAGGGAGTGGCGAAGCTGGTTTGGGCAAGCAAACGTAAAAAGCTTGGCGTGTAGTTAACCTGTGGGACGGGGAGCAGAGCGGTCTCAGATCAGTGCAGGATTTTAATCCCTCCATGCCAACAGTCTGTGCCTTGGGCGTTGTGGCTTGCTTCGGCCTTCCTAACGTCAAGTGCAAAGCACGTGAATTTGGAACCCTCTGATCAGCTCGGAAAGCCCACGCGGGTGTCAGTGCAGTGCGAGGGACAGAAAGGGAAATCTGAATATGGTCACACAAGGGCCCAGGTTTGTGCAAAGTCCCATGGACAAGTGTTCACGGCCCCTCTCAGGTCTTGTCCGAAATATTTCACCTCTAGCAGGACGATGTCCCCAAATGCCCTGCCGGGGCTCTATCCTCTATTCACGACTTGCTGAATCACCAGCGCTAGCTTCGGAGGCTTTCCCTCCAATAGCAAACCAGGCACGACCCTATGAGATCACTGCCTGGTGCGACCACGTGCACCGTAGGTCGGCTTTCGGGTGACTGCTGGCACATGCGAGAACTAGCAGGTGGGCTCTGCAGTGTTTTTCTGCCGAGGCGGCACCGTTCTGAGCCGCAGCTCCTGCTATCCCAGCTTTGTGGACGCTGTCTCATGTAGACCCTGATCCTGCACCGTTAAAGTCAAGCAGGGGCTTTGTCGTTGACTTAAATGAGCACAGCGTCCAGCCCTGATCCAGCTTTATTGTTACTTCTGTGGAGACCACAGTGTTAATTTCACTTGTATCCTAACTACCCTGAGAGTGACCCCCCCCCCAGAGGTCAAAGGGCTAGTGACCACTCTGTGTGCCCCTTTGCCCAGCCACCAATTGGCATCCATCTTAACAGCTGCCTGACTTATCTCCTGGCCCGATGTATTATGATGGCTCGGGGCCCCATTGTGCTGGTGCTCCCCAAAGATGTCAGATTCTCTTCTCACACCCAAAGAACTTACGACTTAATAACCAACTAGATGCACTCATGAGTTTAACCAACAGTAGGAGGGGATGGGGGCCGGGGTTATAGTAAACAGCAGGAGGTCGCTCAAGGCATGTGTGTGCACAGCCAGCTGGTGGAGAGACTTCCCTAATGACGGTAGACCGACTCCCCTACGCCCCGCTTGAAATTTATACCGCGAGCCGGGGGTGAGATCTGGGCAGCGTGTAGCTCGTTTAACAGGAAAGTTTGAAATTCCAAGTCTTCACCTAAAACCTCTGGCTTCTGTTCTGTTTCCTGCACAGGAGAAAGGTGTATGGGCCAAACCTGATTGATGTGCCGGTCAAATCCTACCTCAGGCTGTTGGTGGACGAGGTACAAAGCGACACCATGTAACGTGGCTGCTGCCTTCTGCAGAAGGGAAAGAGCAGCTTTTCCCTACTCAGACCTGGCAGAAATAGACTCCGTGTCAGCCAGGCCTGGAGGGACCAGATGGGGCCCGCTGTGAAGCCCCTTGTTAGGGGAAAACCCTGCTAAATATGTGCTAGGGCACAGGGGCCTAGTGGTTAGGGCTCCGGACTAGCTGTTGCGAGTCCTGGGTTCTATTCCCACCTCTGCCGCTGATCTCTGGGTTGACCTTGGACGCGTTGCTTCCTGTGTCTGTCTTGTCTGGTTAGAGTCCCTGCCCCAAAGAGCTTACAAACTTCCTTAGTGTGCGGTTGTCCAGCAGCCACGCAATGGAGTCCTGACCTCAGTCAGGGCCTCTAGGTGCTACTCTAATGCATTCTTCTTCCTATGTCCTTCCACCACAATCCGAGGGTTTTCCAGAAATGATATGGCCCAGTCTGGAGCCCTGACAAGGTCTCCCTGGGTCCACGTTTCCTCCAGGAGCAGGCAGACGAACACAGATGATGTTCTGTGGTTTGCATTTCACCGTCTGCGAACCCAGCTGAGCACCTGCCCCTACTCTAAGACAGTGACACGTAATGTGGATGTTCAGAAAAGACCTTTGAAATACACCCGTCACTCTTCCCGTGTCTCCGTTCAGTGGCTGGGCTGGGGTGGATCAGGTGAACTGTGTGGTGTTCTCACTCCCCGCCCCCGCTCTTGGTTTGTAATGCGTTGCCAGGTCAGGTCTTTCCTGTTTCCTTGGAAGACTGGGGAAGTCCCTTTCTGAACTCCGAAGGGGTGGGGATATTGACTCGCCAGCAGCAGGACGACGACCGTTTTAGCAGATGTCGTTCGCCCAGACTTGCTGGGCGTGGGTGAGGCAGGGGAGCCAGGCCAGAGCAGGTTACGGTTAATGGCCGGCAGGCTGCAGTATCTGCCATGGACAAGGGCTGTGGCATCCCCCAGCTCAGACCGGGCCACGCCCATCAGTAGGTTGCGGGAGATCGTTTGAGTTCCTCGAGCTGTGGAGCCCTGTGCGCCCCACCAGCAGGCGAAGACCCAAGGGCTGTGACATGCTCTGTCCACCAGCTTTCCCAGCACTGCCGGTAGCACCCTAATCTCCCTGTCTTTCAACAAGCTGCCATGTACCGAGTCTGAGACGTTCTTTGTATACTGATTGCATCAGCCGCTGTGCCCTAAAGGCCCCCTGCTTTCTCTCTCTTTCCAGGTGTTGAATCCCTTCTACATCTTCCAGGTTTTCAGCATCATTTTGTGGCTCTGTGACACCTACTACTATTACGCTGCCTGCATATTCATCATCTCTGCAATATCCATAGGGCTGTCGCTCTATGAGACTAGAAAGGTGGGTGTCCGGCCTCTTGGGAGGGGAGGGACACAGGGCTGCGTTCTGCTGTCCGCTCCGCATTGCAGGGTGACTCCGGAGATGCTGAGCGACTCCAGCTCTGCACCCGTGGAACAGAAGAGCAGCCAGACTGGGTCGGACCAATGGTCCATCTAGCCCGGCAGCCTGTCTTCTGACAGCGGCCAGTGCCAGGTGCTTCAGAGGGAATGAACAGGGCGGGCAATCGAGTGATCTGTCCCCTGTTGTTCGCTCCCAGCTCCTGGCAATCAGAGGCCAGGAACACCCAGAGCATAGGGCTGTGTTCCTGATCACCATGGCTAAAAAACACTGGGAACAGTGGCTCGGGGCCAATTTTATTTTCTATGGGACTAAGAGCTCTAAAGAAGTATTCCTTCCATTTGTCCCCATTCTTCCTGCAGGCTGGCAGTCTGCAGCATGTGCGCTGTTCACAAGGGCGTGGTTTGTTTGCATTCCTTGTGCAGGGACGAGCCTTTTTCCAATAGCCTTTTCCTAGCCCAGAGGGACGGTGAGGGGTGGGATGGGCCTTCAGTTATCAGCATGCAGCCAAATCGAGCTCTGACATTTTCAGCCACAGCACAAGTGCATTTAAAGCATATGACGGCCTATTGCGTCTCCTGGCTCTTGTCCCGGCCGCACTGCCTGGAAATAACCAGGCCTAGCAATCCAAGGGTGCTTCTGGGGTTTGTATCCTCCTGGGCGCAGTGCATCTCTGCTCTGTACTGGAGGTCCTTGTGCCTTTATTGCATAAAAGAGAAAGGGGATGGTGGCGGGTGGGGTGGGGGTGAAAAAGGAAGAGGAGAGATGAAGAAACGAGACTAAGATGGTACAGAATAGAGTCAGATCTGGTGGATTCTCCAGCAGTGAAGTCTGGAAATCAGCACAGGGGGGCTTACTAAAAGATTCGCTCTAGCGTAAGCAGAAGTTATGGGCTTGGTGCAGGCATCACGGGCTGGTGGAGGACTAGACTGTCCCTCCTGGCCTTAACATCTGTGAGCGGGGGGAGGGTTCCCGTCATGTGGTGCCATTTCCATTCTGGACTAGCCCCCGCGAAGTGCTGGTGTCAAGCCCTCCCTGCCCTGCTAGCGGATAGCTCTGTTTGATTCCTTGCAGCAAAGCGTGACACTGCAGAACATGGTGAAGATGGCCATCGGCGTGAGAGTCCACCGAGCCGCTGGAGGTGAGCAGCAGCAGTAGGTTGTAATTCTCCACTGCGCGTGAAAGGCAAGGCAGACGCCATGCGCTTCTGCACCATCAGCACCTAGGTAAATGGGCCTTTGTCGGCAGAGCTACTAGGGGGAAGATCACGCCGTGCCTGTGGTGCCATTGTCCTTGCTCTGAGCAGTCGGGTCAGTTGAGATGGCGGGGGTTGAGGGTAGCCTGGACTGGACGCTTCACAAGGGTATTTTTGCAGTTGTCAATCAACAAAAAGGCGGCTGGCTACGCTCTTAGGCCCTGATCCTGGAAATGCTACCGGGCATGTATGCTTGCTCCTGTGAGCGCTTCCAGTGGGAACGGTTGGAGTATTAAGATCCTTGCTCATAAGCTGAAATTCACCCATGTACGAGGTCCATGTACCACTCCAGTCTCCCTGAAGCCTTTCAAATAGGATTCAAGTGACGCGCCAGCCTTGTGCGGGCTGCACAGCTGTGAACTTGACCCCGTCAGGCCTTGCACTTCCCCAGAGCTGACGACGTAGTGAAATCTCGCGTGTAAACTGCCAGGCTTGGTGAGGGTTAAGGCGTTGTGAAAAAGTGCCATGTGTAAAGACGCTGTTAGATTTAAATCAGATAGAAAACACAATTTGCTTCTCTGTGATTATGGAGGCAGTGTGGTCTGGTGGCTAGAGTACAGGACTGGGACTCTGGAGGCTTGGGTTCTATTCCCAGCTCTACCACTCACCTGCTGGGTTTGTGCCTCAGTTTCCCCACCTGTAAAACGGGGATGGTGATACTTTGATTATAGAACTTCAGCATTCCAATGAAAACAGCATTTGGCATTTTAACTTTTCCTTCCGACGGCACCAAGGCTGTGAACGTTTAAGCGGGCTCCACCCATCTGAGCGGCTCCATTCATGTGAGGAAAGCCCATGCCCAGGTCTGTGGGATCAGAGCATGTATGTTTGCAGTGCACATGGAAACGCCCTTGGCAAGGAGAAGGGGAACATATGAGTTTATCTTCATTGCCCAAAAGGAAGCGAACGGCAGAAAGTAACACCGTATAACTAGGGAAAGGAAAATCCAATTTTTGAAATGCTTTTCATTCTAGCAAGCTAGGTGCTGTTGTGAGGCACTAGGGATGGCTATTATTATTTAGTACCTAGCGCTTTTCCATCAATAGATCCAAAGTGCTTTACAAAGGAGGCCAGGATTATTATTCCCATTTTACAGATGGGGAAACTGAGGATGGGGCAGTGCAGTGAGTTGCCCAAGGTGACCCAGCAAGCTAGAGACAAAGCCAGGAATAGAAGCCAGGTCTCGTGAGTCCCAGGACAGCACTCTAGCCACTAAGCCAGGCTGCATTAGGCTTTGTAAAACCTCTAACACAACATCTAAACTTGGAACTGAGGCAGGTCCTTGCTGTCCCTTTCTAACGTGAAACATGTACCTACTGTTTAAGAAATGTCGCATGTGTGTTCTCTTGTAAATCAGCCCAGTTGAGCAGCTTAACCATGCTCCATTAAGCAGAATTTCTGACGACTGCCTCTCCGCTGAGCTCCAGTAAGCACTTTATTAGTTCAAATTAAATTTTCTCAGCAGATAAAAGGCTGGCTTCTTTTTTTTTTCCCTTTTCTAAGCAGCTGTTTGCCTGGGGTCTAGCACCCTGTGATCACAAGATTAAAGTTAAAAGGTTAAAAATTACATGAGACTTAAAGAACTGATTCTCTCCAGCCCTTCTGACTTGTCTTTTTGTATCTAATCTTTGAAAGGTTCTCTCTCACACTGGC